>NC_087542.1:514372-814372 GCF_963921805.1 Phalacrocorax carbo | reverse complement strand
AGTTTGCTTTTTTTGTTGTTGTTGTTTTTATTTTCAAACGTACATGCAAAAAAAAAAAAAACATCGGCACATCACAGCACTAGAGCACAAGGAAGAGAGGGTGGGGGTTCAGTGGGTGAAGCTGGCTCTGGTATTTGGGAGAAACATTGATTTGCACATAGTTCACTGTAACATTCTCTTAAAACTTTGCCTAAACTGAGACCGCCTCTAGTGCAGGAGCCTCTAGAAGTAACATACAGCTTTAGGAGTTTTCCCGTTTCGATTCTTAGGGGTGGATGACCACGCAACAAAGGTGGGAGTCACCCAGCGGCAGCAGCTTCGTCTAGAACTTGTCTATCTGGGCAAACATACGTCATAAATAGTTGTTTCTGCGCAAGGCTCCCCCTCCCCTCATAAAAAGAAATGTCAAAGTGTCTGTAAGCTATGTACACGACTGCCTTCTGGGGAGAGACATTGATACTGAGAGCGAAGGCAAGTCCAGCTACAGAACCCGGCACTAAACGCAACGGGAAGTGACTGCACATCAGCACGTGTCACGTTCACACAGCTTTATTAAAGGTGAAGCAACGGCCGAGGGATCTTTATAAGGGCTGTGGTTCTGTTACACGTCATTCTTTAGGTCAGGTCTCTATAAGTAGTTGAGAAGGTGAAAAATCCTAATAAAAAGCAAAACGTATCATCTCCTTTCATCCCCAAATCCAGGATTATGTAGTTCCTGGGAATCTTCCTCTGTAACGGCAGACAACAAAAATTAGCCATTTCTTTTTTTTGTTTGTTTCATTTGAGAGGCTACACACCTTTGAAATCAGACTGAGAAGCCTGTGGAGGCTTAGAAGGAAAACACCACCTACAGAAACATCAGTCAGCCAGGTTTTTGGGTTGCACCGCTCCAGACTCACAACTCCGGAGGTCCAAGATTTAAAAATAAGTCCTTATTTCCTTTGGAAGTTGCTTGCCTGTTGTTCAGTTCAAATAGACAGGGGCAGGTCAGTTCTGGAGGACGGTACTCCTTCAGCTGGCATGCTGCAAGCAGGCTCATGGGAAAGCCCGACCTTTCCCGGAACACCGGCAATCCTTCACGTATACAAAGAACAAAATCCCAGGTTTGGGTCTTCAGCAGGAGAATAAAGAATTTCCCTTTGGTAACAATTCAGGCGTCCATTCTCTGCTCTCTCTTTCTTGCCCTTTTTTGTGGGTACGCATATTAGTGCCCACCTGCTTCTCGTAACTCGCCTGCCTCGTGGCATGATGATGGGTAAGAGGACATGGATTATTCCTTTCGGCCCTCAGTGGAGACACCCTTTTCTCTTGGCTGAGTCCTGACGTCACCCCGGGGTTGCCCTCGAAGCGAAAACTAACCTCTTGGAGTTAAGTGACTTGGCGGGGATGTGTGGTAGCGTAACACAATCCAGTTTCTTTCTCTCATTGCTTGTGGGAGGGAAGCGAGGTGCTGGGATGCCTTGAGTGGACCGGGAGCACAGTCAGGGTGGGAAATCCCTCTGTGGACAGACCGACAGAGCCAGGGCTTTCTAGCAGGGATATTTTTAGAGTAAAAGCGTTTCACTTTGCTGTTTTAAAAAAGAAACTGGCAGAAATTAGTGTGGCTGGCAGCTGTGATTTTGTGAGAATATGTCTTTGGTCTGTCCAAACAGGGAGTAAAACTGCCCCTTCAGAAAAAGACAGACGTAAAGGTGATAGAGAACTCACTGTGGGTGTGTTAGGCTTCTCTTGGCACCCCTGAACACGACAGAGGATAAATATTCTGTTGTTTCTTGAAGCAGATACCCGAGCGTAGCCGTTTCAACCAGGGGCCAAACTAGTGTGCATTTCCCAAGTGTCAAACATGAAAAAAACCTGTCCTGGTCCAACTGGTCGACAACCGTGAAGAAAATCTCTGAAGCAGCAGCGGCATCATTTAGAGATGCCTCAGGACCTTGGATTTTACTGTTGAAAATTAACCTTGTCCCGTGAAGCCTGTATCTGGATTGGGAAATGAGGCAAAACGGCACAGCGAGCAGCTCAGCTGTGACCGAGGCTGGAATAAATGGAGTTCTTGTGGGAAGGGCACCTCCTACTTCTAGGGGCAGCTCTGGTTAGCTTGGCCAGTCTTTGTTTGCAGGACATAATGCTCAAAAGCTTAAACACTGGACAAACCGCTAAAGTTACAGCTAAACAACATCATACCATCGATCTACTCGTGGCTAGAAAAAAGGAGAGAGGCGATCCAAAGTCCTTCAGGCTGTGAAAGGTCTCCGTGTATTAGTGCTTGTATGTGTGGCAGACCTAGTTGCCTGCTCCGTTGTGCAGTGCTCAACGAATGTCTCTGAAGGTCTCAGTCTTGTTTCTTCTCCCTCGCCCTCGTTCTGAATTTGAAGCAGCATCCATCCGAGATACTCGTGAAGAGTCGGGAGCTTTTCTATGGTCAGGATGTGAAGTAGGAGCTCTGCATGGAGTAGAGTCGGTCAATGGGGTTGCCCACGCGGGCTTGGAGGAGGTTGGCTTCAGCCGTTGACAGCAGGCAGTCTCCCAGGTGGCTGATGCTGTCACTGTCCATATCGTGAAAAACTCCTTCTGAGTCTAGAAGAGGAAGGAAAAGGAAATGCGTGTGAACGTGGCACGAGCATGTCATGTTTCACCTGGAGCCATGGTCACCCTGAGCAGGGATGAGGTGAGCCCCACACGTACAACCAGCTTTAGGCATAACTCTTTCCTCCCTCACCCAACCGTTTTGTGTTGGATGGAGGTAAGACCCCAGCCTCGCTCCCCGGCCCCTAGCAGAGCTCGGTCGGAGGCTCCGGCCTCACCCAACCTCTGGGAAAGGCTCTGCGCCAAGTCCCAGTCTGCTGCTGCCTTCGCCAGCGGTCGCAGCGGAGCTGGCTCGTCACGACTTGGACTGCTACGTGCGGCTTGGACGCAGAGACAGGACAATCTCCACACCGCGCTCCTACCGTAGGGGTGCAGGTGGTCTCCTGGCAGCTGGGGCGGCGTCAGCCCTTGTCTGTACAGGTCTGTGCTGTAGCCGTTCTGATCCAGGGGCAGCAGCTGCTGCTGGGGGATCCTGGGGTAGGGGACCATGAGCCCATCCAGGCCGTGAACGCTTGCGCCGTCTAAAGACACAACCAGGGGGATGGGTTGAAGCAAAGGGTGCACAGCGCGCTGTGGGGCAGAGCGCTGTCGCGACCGCGTTATTCATGTGGCTGCAGCAACGTTTGGCGGTCTAACTCGGGACCAGCGCTGCACGGTACTAGGCTCTGAGCATCCACGCAGCAGAAAAACCCCGTCACCCCCTCAAAAAGAGGAGTTACGTGCTGCATCACGAGCACCCACGAGTCTTGCTGAACACTACCTACTTACTCCAGCTCGCCCATACCAATCCAGTTACAACCTCCACACTTTTTGCTAATCTCTTCCTGCGCACGCTCTCCCTCCAACGCATCCGAGTCGATCCCCTCCATCCCAGCGCGCAGCCCCCAAGAGCTGTCACCGCGCGCAGCGGCTCCTCACCTTCGCTGTCGTCGTTGCTCTGCCTGCTGTTGCGACCGGTCCCTCTCCCGGTCCCTAAGCGAGGGTTGCCCAGCTGGTCTTGCTCCTGCTGTTGCTGCTGCTGCTGTTGTTGTCTGCGAGCAATCTTCTTCATCTGCAAGGAGACGGAGACCCCGGATCTGAGGTTCTGACTGAGAGGGGAGGGCAGTGGCTTGCGTTTAACAGAGCCGTGGACTGCTGCCGCCTGCCTTTCGCAGAGACCGAGCACTGCCCTGAGATAATCCTGCTCAAGCTCCTCTGGGTGATTCCTCTGCAGTCAATGCTCCCTGCCTTCAGCCCCCTGTGAGGAACGGGGCTGACAGAAAAGGTTCTCTTATCTTTTGGGAGATGCCATTTGCAGTTTAAAAAACAAAGGGCTTTGTTTTACTACGAAGCGAGGTTTGCAAAGCCACGTTTTCTGTTTTCAACCTTTAAATTCTGCAAAATTAGGAATGTTTCAACTCCTAGAAGAAAGAAGTAGGAAATCCTTCCAGTCTTTCTATAGTGAGGGGGGAAAACCAAGTAGAAAGAGCGTAATAAAAAAAACCAACATGAAAAATATTAAGCCCTGCAAACATCTATAATGAATCAATTTTTGTATTTCTCTTTCAGCTTTCGCTACTATTAGATACACGTTGTGGGACTAGGTGGACCTGTGGATGGTCCTGCATAGCCCTTCTCTTCTTCTAACCTTTTTCCCTTTTTCTAAGCTAGTCTATGTTTCCTTTTAATCGAACGAGCGTGTGTGATATCCCGCAGGTAGGCAGAGCCCGGCTGCGGCACGGGAACCGTCACTCACCTTGGCTCTCTGGTTCTGGAACCAGACCTGTACCACCCGCACAGTCAAGCCCGTCTCGGCTGCCAGGGTCTCTCTTACCTGTCCACAAAACCCGGAGAGCTGAATCAGAACTTAAGTTGCACTTAAAAGGATCCAAGCCAGCAGTTGTGCTGAGTGGCCTCCTTGTACCTTTCTGCAAGGTTTTGAGGAAACCTCGAACGAGGCCTTGAACGCCCGACGCTGCTGTGTGGTAAGGATGGTGCGCGGGCGCTTGGAGCGCTTGTGGTCTTTGCTCTCCTCGCTGCCTTTGCCGTGCGAGTGGCTGCCGTCTTCATCCTCGCTTTTCACTGCAATGGAAGATCGGTAGCGGTGATTCAGCAGAGAGTGGCCTTTCTGGGCCAGCTCCCAGCGCAAGGATTCAGAGAAACGTGTCAGAGCTTTGCTCCTTCCAAGGTGAGGTTTAGAGCAGAAGCACAGAACGAAGCCAGTAAAGCTCGTGGACTGAGCCGTGGCTCGGGGCAACGCTGTCAATTCAGAGATGGAGCTGATGGGACACCGTGGCCCCGTATCGTCCATTCTGTAACGATCCGCTCAGAGCAGCCCACCCAAACCCCTCCGGATCAGCCAAGTAGGTCTCGGCAGCCTGGTACCCCCTTGGCTGCCGAGCACCGAGGGGAAAAGATGCTACAACCTCCACCTACCTACATCTCATAGAATCACAGACTGGTTTGGGCAGGAAGGGACCTTTAGAGGTCTCTAGTCCAACCCCCTGCAGTGAGCAGGGACATCTTCACCCAGATCACGCCCCTCACAGCCCCGTCCAACCTTGAGTGTTCCCAGGGATGGGGCTTCGATCACCTCTCGGGGCAACCTGGGCCAGGGTTTCACCGCCCTCATTGTGAAAATGTCTTCCTTAGATCCAGCCTAAATCCACCCTCCTTTAGTTTAAAACCATTCCCCCTTGTCCTGTCACAACAGGCCCTGCTAAAAAGCTTGTCCCCATCTTATAAGCCCCCTTTAAGCACTGGGAGGCTGCAATAAGGTCTCCCTGCAGCCTCCTCTTCTCCAGCTGAACAACCCCAGCTCTCCCAGCCTTGTAGGAGAGGTGCTGCAGCCCTCGGAGCAGTTTTGTGGCCCTCGATGGAAGAGTGTGATGTCAATGTGCTTTGCTCCAAATGAGTTATATTAAACACTTTAACGCAGTTTGTTAGTTAATTAACTTGGCCAAGTGTTCCTTGCCTGCTCCTGTAAGATACACCTTTAGTGACACTTTTTTTCCTATCCCTTTGTATGAAAAACCTCCATTCAGACCTGGTTGGAGGAACTCAGGTCTAAAAACGGCAGAATTCAGCAAGTTGGCAGGGACTGGGAAAGGCATCTTGTGCCGTACGCCTATCCTGGTACCGGGACTATGGTCAGGATGGTGGTTGTTGCTTCTTACTATGAGAAGATCCAGAACATCGGTATCAGGAATTCCTAGAGGGATCCAAATACTACTGTAGACCTCTAGCAAAGGTCTTCATTATAGGGTCTTCAATATTAGGATAAAAGAGGCCCTTTGGAACTTAAATAATTCCTGTGTACCTGTAAGTTCCTGAGGATCCAGGAGAGAACTGCCAGTACTTTATGTACCTTTAAAATATTGTCTGTTTTCTACTACTCCGGCCCTTACAGTCAAGGGCTGTCAAGTCACCTCCTCCCCCTGAAGCCTCCCCTGTGGTTCGTTAGGGACCAGACCTGACCTCTACCATGTTCACCCTGGTTCCCCACCCTCAGCACCGCTCCGGCCCCGGCCCCTCACCAGACTCGGTGGGTGCCGGGCTGATAGCGCTCAGCATCTCCTTCTCCTTCTCATAGTCACTGCGGCACAGCAGCTGCCCCTCCTTGAGCACAAACTCGTCTCCCCGCTGCAGGCGCCGCTCACACTCGCAGCAGTAGAAGCAGTGAACGTGGTAGACGTTCTCCAGCACCCGCATGATGAGCTCGGAGGGGGCGATCGCCTTCAAGCAGCTGCTGCACTTGGTCTGGAACAGCCTGCAAAGAAGGGCCCGGCGGTTAGACACTTGGGCAGGGAAGATCAGCCCTGGGTTGGGGCTCAGCAAGCCAGGAGAAAGAAGGGGGTGGATTTTGGAGCTGCGCTAGCACATCCCAGCAAGAAACGTACATCCCAACTGTGTTTTGGGGCTTTCTGACCTTCTGTAGCCCCAGGGAGGAGCACGAACTTGCCTGGCCCAACAAGACAGAGCTCCACATCCCCTCTTCCTCTCTAGGGCCGTTCACTGCCTGGCTTTGTTAGGTTGCTCCTAGCGAGAGGACTTTATGAACCCCTCCAGGACCATCCCTAGGCCTTGGAGGAGCCTTATGCAGGCAGTCCCACAGGGGAGGCTGTTTGTGCCCCACACCGTGCCCAGGGAGGGAAACAAACAACTGCTGAGCACCCTGCGTACAGAGCAGATGGTTCTGATGAAGTAATTTGGGATCTAAACAAATGTGAGCGGTGGTGGCTGCCGGCTGACAGCTTCTATTTAGCCACTTGACAAGAGAAAGTAATAAAATAGGGATTAATTAGGCTGTTGTTTAAACACACAGGATCTTCCCCACCAGCAGGGAACTCATAAACTGGGATTGAGAACAAGACTGGGTTAATCCTCCTGGCAAACTCTGTGGAGCAGGATGAAGAGGCTTACAGGGGTGGGCTCATCCCTTCCAAATACCACCATGGATTTGTGCTGTGCGGTGGCTTTCGGCTGAAGTGTCTGGGACATTCCAACTGGAATGGTGTGGGATTTCTCTCTCCTTTGTGTGAGTGTGTTTGCATGCGTGTTCTCCCTCCCCGTCTCTCTCTCCCCCTTTCCTCTTTGTCTTCCTGTAAGTCACACTTGAAAAATAATAATCAAATTGGAGTTGAAAAAGCTGGGAGGAAAGAGCAGCCTTTTAACCACAACCTCTCGCTGTCTTAACGACGGAGCAAACTGGGAGCGTGTTCCAGGCACAATCCCCGTCCAAATCTGGGCTGAGTCCAAACCTGTCCCTTTCCTAACACCAACGTCCCTCTGTTACAGCAGAAGTGAAATTCTAAAAGGAATAAAGACCCAACAACAGAGCCGGTCCGCGATCGCGGCGATCTGGCCTCAGTCAGGAACGTGCGGCATATTACTAAACGTTAAGTTATTAACGTTCCTGGACTTTAAGCCCGGATGGAAGATGACAGTGATGTAGTCTGACCCCGTGTCCTCTGCAGCCCAGAGAATCTCGCCCAGGGATTCCCACCCCAAGCCTGTTCGCTGGTGGGAGGTGTACCACGGAGGCCATAATGTCGCGGTCTGGAGGCTCCGAGCGAAGGAAGATCTGTCCGCATCCATCTGGAAGAGGTTCCAGAGGCTAAGTAGCTCCTCGTTCCTTATTTCCAGTTTGAACCTTCCTTTATTCCATGCCCAGCAACTAGACTTTGTCATGTCTTTATCCTCTTAAGAACCGCTTATAATTAGTTATGCCAATTGTGGGGAGTCAAACTACTCTTCTTCCCAGTTTTCTGCCCCTTATCCTTCAAACAACCAGTGTAAAAGTGAGTACTGATGGTTCTTTTGCATCTCAGCTGGGAGAACTGCTGCCTCCAAAGATCTGCCTGGCTTCGCTACGTGCTGTCGTGTAGCTGAATCTAGTGACACAAATACCATTTGACTTTGAGACAAGCTAGCCCCAAGCTCGCATCTGGTCTCACCGTATCTGTCAGAGATGGATTTACTCCCGTTACACCCCCAGGCCAAGCTGGTTCCGCCCCAGAGCCCCAAATCCGGAGACAGACACATTAAGAACATAGACCTGACAAACAGAAGCTTTGCTTCAATATCCCGACCTGACTCCAAGTAAGGAACACGATAGTTTCGGGAAACACCGATGGAAAACTCCCGGTCTTGTTTCAGACTTGTGTTTTCTTAATTATTTTCATCCATACAGATACTGGAGCATTCCCTGGGTCCCTTTATATGTCTGGCCTCGTGATATCGTTGGTTGCTTGACGAGACCATCCAGAATATTGCTTAGCCGAGGCAGGTAGAGGAAAGCTTTGAGCGTGATGTGCTTCTGCGTGCGGGCAGGCTGATAGCGAGAGGGATGGGGCAGAACAAGGAAATGTGGAAAGAGATGCCAGAGCTGGGAAAGGAGACCTATTCACCTGCAAAGCACCAGGGCCCGTCCCTCCCGCTGCTGTTGGGACGAGGCAGTTAGCAAACCTTACTTAAAGATGCTGTCATGTGCCAGATTTCCATGAAAAGGGCTTTTTGGGTTTTTTTTGCAGCTATCAGGTGAGGGAAGCACCGTTACTGCAGCGTAACTCAATAACGCTTTTGGCGTCGCAGGGCCCGCACCCTCCCATCTCCCAGCTCAGCCCCGAAAACAAATCCGCTCTGCTTTGTACTAATTGAAGAAAACATTCAGCAAGCAGCTCATAAACACGGTGTCAGCTCGCATTACACAAAATTAAAATTCTCAGCCCCTCCAACACCAGGAATTCCTAAAGAGGCTGGTTTTAATATTGCCTGAATCCGTTTAAGTCAAGGTAATATTGTTTGGGTTGCCATAGGAACAAAATACGTCTCCGTCGCTGGCGGTGGGTTACAAGGAGGCTTGGGAGGCCGCGCTGTGGACGCGGCTACGCGATGTCTAGAAGCAGCTGCCTGCAGAAAGTATGCTGAGGGACAGCCCGAAAAATAAGCACGTTCCCAGGTTCGTCATGAAAAGTGCTCTTAGGACCAAGCAGTGATATAAGCGAGATCTGTGCGTGCTCCCAGGGAACAGCCTCGGCGGCAGCAGGAACACTCCTAAGTGCCTGTAACTCCCGACAGCCATAGCCTGCTTCTTTTGGATAGACCCTTGTGCTGCCTGAGCCTCATAGTCCACGTGCCTCCACCTCTATTTTGACCAAGTCTCCCCATATCCTTACTCGACACTCGTTATTTCCTCAAAATCCCACCCGAGTCTGATTTCTGTTCGAGATCTCCTTACGGGGCTTGCGGTAAGGCTATCAACTTTTATTCCTGCGAACATGCCGAAACCATCCGGCAAGCAGAAGCAGGTGCGCGCACGTAGGTACGCATCCCACATCCTTCGTACCAGCTTGCCTCAAATTAATTCCCTTCGCAAATGATGGAATTTGATTTTCCTGCCGGGGGATCGCTCACCTTGATGGAAAAAGGGTCAGCGGCAGGAAGGCAGATGGGCTTGTAAGCGGGAACGACTTGGGAAGCGCAGAGAAGGCGGCTCTGGAGCAAGCGGAACGCTTACTCGCAAGTCAGCATCGTGCGAGGGGCGAGGGGCTACGGGCACGGTTTTGGGCGGCCGCTCCTTCGCGCCGATGGCCGCTCGAGGCAAGGGGACCGGCGTCGCGGGCAGAACGGCAGCCTGGCGGCCGCCCTGCTAGAGGGCAAGCACATCGTACCGTCTGCCAACTCGCAGGCAGTACATCTCACCCAGGCGAGGAGGAAGAGGCGGTATCTTAAAGAGAGCTCGGACGCCGGGCTGGAGGCCAAACTGACTGCCCGCCCGCACTCTTCGTGCCAGGAGGTATTTGAGGCCAGCCCCGGGGCCACAGGGCTGACAGGAGCCCGTGCAGCAATGCCTTGAAAGCCCCACTGCTATTTATTGCTCTTTTATGCCTGGACACTCCAGCAGTGCCCAACATCTTCTTGAAGCTTGGTGAAATCTTGGTCCCAACAGCATCCTATGGCGAGGAGTTACGTACTCTGCGAAAAACAATTCCATTAGCCGATTCCCTCACCCTACCTACAGCTTCAGTGTCTCTTTTTTACCATTAACAATTTGCTTTTCTGTTAATAACAAAACAGCTGGGGAGAGCCCAGCATGTAATTAATTTCCCCCCGAGAAGTTCAGTAAAGTTTCCAAGTGCGGAGCAGCAGGAAGAGGAATCGCAGCAAAGCGACCACGTGCACCTGCCTGGCTTTTGCGCCCAGCTGAGGAGCTCCGAGATCTTTCTACGTCTTTTCAGATGCTTCATGGGCTTGATTTGTCAGACTTTAGCCCTGGTGACACATCCCAACCCCCTAACTCTCCGTCAATCCTTGCAGAGCACCCCTGCCACAGCTCAGGGCCCCGCTCTCCCTGCCCATGGCTCTGGAGAAGCGGCAGCCCAGCTCCCAGCTCTCCAGATGGGCATGAGCGGAGCAGCGAGTTATTTGAGAACCTCTCTGACCTGCCATGGCACGGAGAAGATGCTGACCCAGGCCTCGGAAGGGTAATTTGGGGGGCATATGATTGTCTCGGTGGGATTAAAAGGTGTTAATGAAGCGAGGAATAAGCTGGGAGGCCTGTGCTTCTTGAAACTGGCTTATTTAGTTAGGGTTTAGTCAAAATGAAGCAGTCCGGGCTTAAGCAAGGTCTGTTTACTTAACATTGAGCTGAAAATCCATTGTAGCCGTCTGAAATATTGAAGTGGAACTTGCAAAGCCTCTTTCCAGATTTCGGGCTGGGGGCTAGGGGCGCGATGGGGAAGGGGACACGCAAGGGAAACGAGGAGGCAGCGGCAGCACAATACGCTCTTTCATTCCCTGCCGCAACAGCCATTTCCCCCAGGTCAGCAATACAGGGTGGCACCAGGGGATAAAGGGAAAAAAATTTCCTTCTGCTTAATTTCTGACTTCTTCCAGCAAGGTTTGGGTTGGAGAGAAAAGGAGTAATTTGGGGCCAGGAGTTACCTTTGCTCTCCGTTCCCTCCAAAGCTCTTTGCGGGTTACATGAGTAGATTTACCCCCAGAAAGGAACTTCCTAATCATGCAATTATGTAGTTGCCTCTTGTCGGAAATAGCCAAGACTCGAACATACTCAAACCTCCGCTAATGCGAGCGTGTGCACCAGAAAAGAAGTCTTCAGAAGTCAAAGCTGACCAAAGCCAAAGCGCCTGCCGCTTGCAAAGTTCTCCCCCACTGAGGAGCGGAGAAAACCACATTTAAAATAACAGGTGTTAGTCATCCCACTTCAGCGTTTCGCTAAAAGGCCGAAGGATGGGGTAGGAGTCGGAGGAGAGTCACCATCGCGCTAGCGCTGCTGCATCTTCGCAGCCGCGCAGAGGGAACGACCCGACCTTCTCTATCCGTCGCTGGAAATATTACTTATAAGGATGAGGGCAGCACCAGGGCCGTGTAGAACAGGAGGATTTTGGGACGGGGCACGCAGCAGAGAGATCTCCCCGGAGCTTTACACCTAGCGCCTCGAGCAGCGTTCAGCGTAATTGCGCTTGGTTATAAAGAGTAACCAACAAAACCTGCATCTCCTAAGTGTGGTCCTGCTTGACTGGACCCCGTAAATGCCCTTGGCATCCGCCCAGAAGGTAAGAGGTGTTACGAGCTCTGCTCCCTGGGCTTTATCCTGTTCATGTCAGCGATGAAAACTGCTGCTGGGGAAAAAAAAACCAAACCAAACCCCAACCGCTACCGCAAACTTAAAGCACAAGCAAAACAGAAAAGCAAAACAACACCAAAGAGGTTCCCAAAGCCGGAGAGATTCATAAATATTAAAGTGACACAAGTGAAATGCTACTGAAAGATTTAATACTGTGCTGCTGCTCTGTCCCTCAAGGGGTTAAACCCCCCACTGCGAGGATATTACTGCCAGCACGGTGGCACTGAGCCATCACCATATAATCTGATGAACTCTTTTATTAAATTTCACAGGCCTGTCTTCTTTATTAAAATCTCCCAGAATTCATAGGGCGCCTGTCATATCACTGCTGAATGCTAACAAAAAAATGTGCGTTGTCTTTTTTACCTTTTCTTATTTCCCCCCCCCCCCCCTTTTCCCTGAGTACTGCCAGGGAGGGATTGTGTTGTGGTGAGTGTCTCTGTCAGGTGAAGCAGAGGTGGGAGGGACGGTGCTACCGGCTAAAATACAGTGGGGAAAGGGGGCTCTGTGCTTTAGCAAGCACGTACCCCTCCCCAAACCATCTCCCTTCACACCCCACAGCCACTCCCTGCAGGCAAAGCTCAGTGGTGGGGAAAACGGGTCCCAAAAATGAGTTTTACCCGCCTCTGTACCCACAGGTGCTCTCTTTCCTGGAGGGGCAGCTCGCAGCGTGCAGCCCTTCCCAAACCCCACTGTCCCCCCGGGCTGGGGGCTTCTGCGGTGACGGAAGGAGCATGGCAGGACCGCGCTTGCCAGGGATCGTGGCTCTCAACAGGAGCCAGCATTAACCGCTGCTGCCGAGGAAGAAAATGAGCAGACTCCTTCCGAACGCAGCCAGGACAGCGGGATGACGGCCGTACGTGTACCCGGAGCGGTTCCCTCCTGCCCTTCACTGCGAGCTGCTAAACACCCCGTTTAACACCCAGGCTGCCTTGCCCTCGCAGCCCTGCGAGAGCTCGCCGAAGCTGAAAACACCCTCTGTCACTGGGGCAGTGCGGTGGAGGGGAATTCAGCCTCTGCGATCACCCTCACCTGGGCAAAGCAGAGCAAAAATGTTCCTGCTCCGCTTTAACCCCACGTTAGGCTGTCGCTGAGCTGCAGGAAGGTGGGATTCAGCTGTTGAATCTCTACAGACCTGCGCTGCGCTGGAAATTAGGCTGCAGCTTTGGTTTTATGCTCTTCAGAGTGTACCCTAAATGCTTTTTTTTTTTTTCAATATTTCCAACAGGAGGCCGTGGGAGTCGTACCCTGAGCTGGGCGGGAACGGGACTGCAGGACGCCCAGAGCTACAGCGTGCAGGTGCAGCGTTTACTTCTCTGCAGCTCGCGCGAGAGAAATTCCGAAGCTCTCGGGGAGTCCTGCCCTTGGTGCTTTTTAAAGGATATTCTGTGAGCTGTCAGGAACGACAGAGGAAAGCCTCTTGCTCGTGCCGGATAGAGGAGGTGGGTCCTGCCCCAAGCCAGCCGCCTCTGCCCGCCTGCCCAGAGAACGGCGTTGCCGCCTTCCTTTTGAGATTATTTTCTCTTCCAGGCGCACAGAGGCGGGGTCGGGCCTCGGCAAGCTGCCCCGCTTTCGGACTCAAGCTGGCTCTTGCTCGACACAGAGCTCTTAGGAAGCTCCAGTCCCTGGTTCAAAAACAAAACAAAAAAGGGAACTGCGTCTCTGTGGGGATTCCACTTCTTTGGAGGGAGACAAACTTTCTGGTCCTGTATCACCAAGACAGCACCTCTCTGCTGCCCCGCCGCCGAGAAGGGAACAGTCAGCTGGTTTCTCTCTCCTCTCGTTTTCCCCCTCTCCACTCAACAAGGCACAAGCCGAAAGCCGGCTCCAGGTCCGCGGGTTTAAAGTTGGGAGTTATCAATTCATATTGATTTTGTCCTGCCTTATTGCATGGCTCCGGGAAGCCTCCGCATCTCCATTAGTATGCCTGGCAGGAGAAGGGTTCCTTCGCTTAGTAGCTAGGGGTGATATTACCGATCCAGATAGTATCCAAACTCAATATCCTGTTTCTCCTTTTCTCATTTCCTGTTTGCAGGTCTGAATGCTGGCGTTGTCACAGCGAGAGGGGGGAAGGCAGGGAAAAAGAGAGACAGCAGGACAGTGTGTGCACGGGAGAGGGAGGGCTGGCGGTGGGGGTATTAATGGGGGAAGCGAGGGGGAGGGAGGTAGAAGGGCTGCAGACACTTTTATTACAGATTTAATAATGACAAAAGAACATCATTAAACATTCATTAGAATTATTTAATTAAACTTTACTTTGGAGGGGGGGAAAAAGAGATTAGATATGATGTAAAAAGCAATATTGATTGAGAAAAGAACAAGCTTGGGAGATGCGATTTAAATTAAACTCTGCGCTCTCTCCCTCTTCTCTCCGTTCGAAACGAGGAAGGGGGCGCGCGGCGGCACGGGGGACGATTCAGTAGCACGCAGTGGTAACGGGGCAGCGTGGCTGGCCAGGGCTGACGCCCGCCACCGGCAACGCCGTTTAGCTCCATCCCACCCTAACGCGGCGGCGGGAGCCAGCTTCCCTGGCAAAACGCCTCCGGTACCTCCAAAGGATCTCAGAGCTCCGCACCCCGGGGCTGAGTTGGGCATCTGGCAACTAGAAAGTGTAGTCCCTGCCCGTGCCCTGCCTAGATTCTGTGTAGCTCTGGGATTATCCTCTCTGTGCCGTGGTTCCCTTTGCGGATTAGGAGTAACAGAGCATCCCCACCGCCAGGGCTGAGACCAAGTCCGCCTTTAAAGTCCTTTAAAGCATGGCTCGTTTGGGGCAGAATTAAAACGCTCGTACAAACCGGCCGTGGCCCAGGAGGCGGCCACTCGGTATTTCAGCAAGAAACTAAGCTTGCGTTAAGGATTGAGGAGAGAAAAGGTACGCTTCTGCTAACAGTGACCTTCGGGAACACAAATTGGATGTAAAGTTGCCTCGATGAGCGATCTGCGACAGAGGGCCCGCCGAGCTAGCGCAGCCGGCTCCTGAGTCCCTCTGTGGGGACGCTCCCGAGGCAGATACCAGTTAAACATAATCCAGATTTAAAAAACCTAAAGAGGTTTTTTAAACGGTGAAAGCTGTTAGGCTGTCACGTAATGGGAACCCACCTGTTTAGCTGGGGAAACTGGCTGACTTAACAGTGAGGGAGACCTCCACGTACAGACCAGCCCGACTTGTGATGGCAGAGGGGGAGGGATGAAGAGATGCGAAGTTAAGTTACGAGAAGAAAGGAAAGAACAGGGGGAAAAAAAGCAAGGCGAAGCCTCAGGGACGAGATCACAAACCGCAGCGTGGGCTCTCCTCGCCCGCAAAGCCACCAGCAAGTTGTACACAAGCAGAGGACTGTGATCCGAAAGCAGCTTTGCTGCGCTTCCAAGCCTACCTGGGATTATTGGTTTGAGGCCGAGTCTAGTTTAACGAGGCAGCTTCCATTTTGGCAGTCGCCTAGCAAAGGCTGCGTGGTCGTGCACAAGCTCATTAAATGGGTGCGGTGCTGCCTCCCTGCTCATTTCTCCGCTTAAACTGTGGCCCTAAATTGACTGTAGCACTGAAGGTAGAATTACACTGCTGGGGGCGATTAATGTAAAAGCATATTGGTAATTAAACTTGTGTATCTTTGGTTTTTTTTACAGGCCAGGCTTCTTTCTAGCTTCACGTTTCTCCTGGCACCAGCGAAACCACATCCAGGAATAAGGAAGGGGATTTGGGACGGTGCTTCTCCGTGCAAGGCTGACCGGCTCCGATATCACCGCGGCTCTATCGGCAGGACCTCGATAATGGAAAAAACCTGTGTGAGCAGTCAAAGATGCGTGAAGCTGCCACCAAGATAGTTAGGATAAACTGTAATTAACCACATTTAAGCTTAATTGCATTAAGGGGGAGGGGGAGATGAAAGCTGGAAGCAGATTATGGATCTGGCTTATAATTCAATTTGTGCAACAGCTAGGAAAGAAGGGGCCACATTCTCCAGCGGCGTGTTAGCAATGCAGGAGGCGTGGAGCTACTAGGACTCTAGAGACCATCGGTGAGCAGAAACAGCAGAGGGAAAGAGAGGGAGGGTTGGGAAGCAGAAGGTAGGAAAATACCTTGGGAGAAACAAGGGAGAAAGAGCAACTTAACTCCTCCCAGAGGACCGGGAGCACCGGCCGGAGGATCTCGTTTTCGGGGTACTGTGTGACACCAACAAGGCTCACTCCACGTCGCCAGCTGTTACCCGTGTTTCCTTAGCGTCTGGTTTCACCCAGACTTCTCAAAGAAGGAAACAGAGGGTGAAGACACTGGGTGATAGACTGTAAGTGCTGCACTTGCCGTGTTAGACAAGTTTAGAAATAAAAGATGTGAGAATACGGGGACCTCTGTGTTTCCTAAATCACCTTCCCTTAAATCCTGCAATCGGTCGCACCAGCTGTGGGCTCTCCACATCAGTGCAAACTCTTTCCTAGACCCAGTGCCTGTAAATACCTTCCAGTGCATCCTCTCTAAACCACTTCTGATTATCAGAGAGGAGATCAGGGTCTGGGCTCCCCTTGCCGTGCTCCAGGAATCCTCCAGTCTGGGAGAAAAACAGTTTCTAAAAGCATTAACAGTTCAGGGCTCCCCTTTGCCCATCAGGATGCTCGTGCTGCGTGGGAACAGCTCCGGCCCACCTGCCTGCCTGCTGTTTCCAGCGCTGCAGCCCCTGGCACTGCTGGAAACTGGCTCTCAGGAGTTTATTTCTGGCACCTTTGCCTTCGCGGCTGCCCTCTGGTGGTCCCTGGTTCCGGACTGAGAGAGATGCCGCGTCCAGAAGCAGGAGTATGGTGCAGCCTCAGACCCTTCAGCGCCTTCAAAACTGTACGTCTGTGTCCCAGAGCCCTTCCTGGTGTGCTGCTTTAGGAGCTGACGCTGGGAAAGTCAACAGAGCAGCGCGTCGGCTTTCCTGCAGGCGAGCCGCGGCGCTCGGTGCGTGCACGCTAAGGTCCAGACTCCCCCGCCTGCACTGCTCGTACCTGCTGCAAGGGACGAGCGGTGCTCCAGGCACCGAGAGGGAAACGGAGGTGCTGGGCTGAGGACAGCACCGGCGCCCAGAGCTCTACCCCTGCTCCTTGCCTGCTTAGCCCAGCCTCGCAGCAACCACACCGCTCCTCGCCCAGACACCGGTTCTCTCAGCGTAAAAACCCGCAAGCCCAGCTGGGGTTGTGCTGGGTCTAAACCGAATTAATCCTGGGGAAATACTGCCGGGCACGCCGTCAGAACGCAGCCAGGTACCGTGTCCAGTGCAAACCCTCGCCCTCACAGCCACCGCTGAGCAAAACCCCCCCTCCTCCTTCCCCAGCAAACAGTGGCCAAACCTAGAGCTAGCTCGGGGAGCTCCGCAAGCGCGACTGCGAGGCTGCGAGCACGGGAAGGTAGAGCTGCAGCCTGTCTGTCAGCGCCACGTTAATAAGCTCAGCCCCAAAGAGCAGGCTCTCCATCCCTGCGCCGCTCTGAGCCCGCTTGCCCGCTGGACCACGTCCACCTCCCCAAAGCCAGGTGCCTGGTAGAGGCATCCTCGGTATCTGCTTCAGGCCCGTAAAGTCACCTGCAGCCTAAAAGAGGTGAGAAACGTCTTTCACTGGCAGTGCCGAGGATCCAAACCGTTTACAACCGCTCTGTTGTTAAGGTACATCTGTGTCCTCTGCTTGGGGGGAGCCGATACCTTGAATTATAGCTGTTTACTTTGATATCTAAGTCTTTTGGGGATCGTATTTTCCTTTTCCTCACCAGAAGAGAAAGCAAATTATTTTTACAGGCAGGTGTAGCTGATGTTAGACTGTGGTCACGGGGCTCAGGAGCTGGGTGGTTAGGAAAACACTGCCCAGTAATAGTAAGAAAGTTGGTGACGTGGGTCCAGGAGAGACTCAAAGCCGTGGAACGCAAAACACGGAAGGAAAAAACCAGCCCAAAAGAAAAAGAGGATCTATCAAAGTAAATTACATTTAATTAAACGAGAAAAATAATGCGCTGCGCACGAAAAAAAAAAGTTCTTCCTCCCCCCCGTATTCTCCCCGTTATAAAACCGATCCAACGGCGACGGGGAGCGGGACAGCACGTGGTGGCTGGTTCCTTAATCACGCTCAAGGCGCATCTGCATATTTCTTTCATTTCGCAGTGATTATAGAGTTAGTGTTTAATTTCCTGGGCCCTGCGAACAACCCAATGCGAGGGAACAGTGAGAACTGGGGATGGAATAGCTTCGTGTAATTAACGTCATTAATCATCAGACGGGCTTCGCTCGCAGTGGGAGACGGGGCTCCGCCACCCGCCCGACAAGAGGAGGAGAGGTTTGGGATGGCGAAAAGGCACGAGCTTTTGCGACTGGACTGTTTGCCGAGGCTCCGGGGAAGCGGTCCTGCCCCGCGGCAGCGGTCCCGCCGCGTCCGACAGAGATGCAAAGCCGCAAACCCACCGGGGCTGTCCCCAAAACAGGGCACCGCGCTCCTTCCGAGGATCCAGCTGCCCCGTTTGCGCACTGCTGAGGTCCCGCTGCCCACCAGTGGAGCAGGGGTGGCTGGAGTGACCTCCCCAGTTTGGAGGAGCAAAGTATCTCTTAGATAACAGCTGTGGATGCTCCTCGGAGGACCAGCAATAAGCACCACGCGTCCCACTAACGGGTGCTGTCGAAGGGTGTCGGGGCTCGGCCCCATCACCCAGCCCAGAGGAGCTGGAAGGAGTTGCAGGCTGTTTCCTTCCCACCTCCTTCATCCCCTCGCCTCTCGTCGTGCGGCTCGTGGAGGTACCCGCAGGGTCTGTTAGCCGGGCACGCGGGCTCCATTCATCACTGCCTTGTCAAGGGTGCTGATTATCTCATTTATTTGCTCACTTTTCAGAGCACTGTCGCTTTTCATTACGTTCCTCCAGCCCGACAGAGAGGGAGAGCCAGGAGGAGACATGACTTGGGGGGGACCCCGTGGCTCAGCAGACGGAGAAGCTGCCCGTGGCCGAGCGGGGCAGGAGGGACGGATCCCTGCCTGCTGCCTTCAAAGCAAGAGGATAGGGACGCCCGGCACCATCGGGAACAGCGGTGCACGGTAAAGCAAGGCTGGACGGGCAACCAGAAGCCTTTTAAGAGAAGTAGCTATCATCAGCTCTTGGAATTCATCACATTTCAGCACTGTTTTGCCCTCAAGTCCCTGTTTTTTCGGGTTATAAATATATCTCAAGCACCGCTTTTTAGCATCCTGATGCCTAGAAAGCGCTCTGATAATTTCTGAGCTGTCTATAACCAAGTGTCCCAAACGCAGCAAAGGGGAAAGAGAAGCTTTTAAACTTAAAAGCCAAAAAAATCCCACCAGGAGAAAAAAAAATAATTTAAAAAATCCCAAATCCCTCTGGTTTCAACACTAATTTCATCATTTTTAGGGCCTGACTCCTGCTCCTGGAATGCAATGGGGTTTGCACACAGCGCCTGAGCTCACTCCTGTCCAACTCCTGTCCCGGCTTCTCCGACCCGGGAGATCTTTGCTTGGAGGGGGGCCCTCCCACACGGTTTTAAACATTAACCAGCTTGCTCAGAAGAGTTGCCAAGGTGCTCGGTCTGGGTCAGTCCCCGATATTCGGGCAGGGAGGGTCCCTGCCTTGCTCCCTGCCCGCTCAGCAGGAAGGAGCAGGGCTGCTTCTCTGGCTGCACGAGAGACGTTCAGTCCCCTCTGCCCTCCCTCCACATCCCAGCCATCACCTGAGCCCACATCTTTAAGCTGCTGCCTCCACCCGATGAAAAAAGCCAGCTCCTGTTTCCCATTTCTCAGGCAACTCCGTTTGTATCGCACCCGCTTACCTCTCTGCTGGGCTTTTCCTAACCTGCACAGCCCAGAAAATTGGCCAAAATGGTTAAAAGTCCCAAGAGGACGATGCTGGATGTCACTGCAGGGTACCAAAATAGCGATTTGGCAGCCGTGCACCAAACGCCCTGGTCTTGGAGCCCGAGTTCCCCACCTCCGCTCTCTGAACATCCCTGCTCGACACGCAGGGGCGGCTGAGGTTCTCTCTGGTGGGTTTCGAAAGGCAAATGAGCTGCTCTCAGTTCAGAAGGATCTCCCTGAACCTTGGCCACCCTTTGGTGGGCTTCCAAAACCCTCATGGCTAGGAATATTATCTCGACTTCAATTGCAGCGCTAGGTTCTGCGCATCTCGCCTGGCAAGGATGAGAACAGCTCCGGGAGGACCCCAAAAGGGCCGCAGGCAGAGGCAATGGCAGGGATGTGCTGGTCAACCCCTCCTCAACCCTCTCCCTCCTACAACCAGATGGAGAAACCACGGCGATTCAGGCAAAGGCCGAGGCCGAGGAGGGCATTCGGAGGACTCGGGCTGTGCTCAGCTGTGCCGGTCACGTGCCGGCAGCCGCTCGGCAATGGAGAAGCTGCAAGTCAGGTTCGAGCCGAGTTCACCCCGTATCTCTACAGAGGACGAGCAAATCATCTCCACATGGGCAAAAGGAGAGTGTGGAGGAGAGGGGGAAGGCTGCCAGCGCGAGGCCGCGGTTCAGATCCCTCTTGACAGCTCCCCAGCAGCCCCCACATCGCCTGTCATTCCGCAAAACAAACTTCAAAGTAAACAAGGCGCCCAGGACCCGGCCGTTGCAGCCACTCTATCATCGCTCAGGAGTGTTTTTCCTTCCTCCCCCCGTCCCTTCCCTGCTTCTCCTGAGCCATTGCATTTACACGAGCTGCCCGGAGCTGGATTTACAGGGCAGGTGCCTGAGCGAAGCACAGGAGAGCTGGCTGGGCCCCAGGCAAAAGGGGAAGAGGAGAGTTTCACAAAAGCCTTCAGATTGTGGTTTTATGTGATAGGGACTGCAGAACAACATCCATCTTCAGGCTTAACATTTCATCTCTAGATCAACAGTCTGTTCCTTCCCCCACGTTCAGCTGCAGCTGCTGGCTTATCTCTCCATTAAAGCATTTTCCTCTTATTGCGCAGTTTCACATGAGGAGGAATAAATGCCAGATGGGTCTCCCTCCAGGTCACCACGCTGCAAGCCCCGGTCTACGCCGCAGCCCAGGGCGACACTGAATTCTGCAGTCTGGGATTCATCGTTGGCCAAAACCACAAACTTTGGAAAGTCAAGGCCAAGAATGAATACTCTGGGGGGGACAAGATTTCCAAACAGGAGGACTGAGAGTTTGCCTCCCTGGAAATTCCCATGCTGGAAGCACAAAGGTGCTGAGCTGAGACGCCTTCAAAAGTGCCTGAAGCACCAACTTTCAAATGCACTTAAGGAGCTGGAGACCCCAAGGGGTGCTTTTGAAACCGGCTGAGATACTTCAGAGCACAGCAGTGGGTTGGAGCAGGTCGTGCCGGGGGTCTGCAGCCCTGCAGCCGCAGCCGAATGCGGCACGATGCTAGGGAAAACGGCGCGGCCACGCTATCCTCCCCAAAAAATCAATAGCAAATAAGCAACGTTGGAGGCTGAGGTCTCCCCATGTGGAAGCGCCATCGTTGGCCTCGGGTCGGGTACCCGGCTGCCCGGCGGAGACGATGCTCCTCTCAGATCGATTTCGCAAGCACGTTTTTATCTGGTTACCCTTAACCACAGCGGTCAAACCCACTCCAGCGCCTCCCGTCTACCTGCACAGCAGCCGAAGCCGAGACCTGGCGGAGGTTCACCTCCTTTGCTTCAAAGCATCCCGGGACCCCGGCCCCTTGCGGAGATGGGGGGTGGGTGCTGCCGTGCTCACGCAGCCTGTCCTTCCTTTCCACGTCGGGCTCCTTGCCCCTGCCTCTCCCAGCCACCCTGGGGAAGTGGGCAAGCCCTGGTATTTTTATTACCCCTCCCGTCGCTGCCAAGCGCTTGCATCAGTGGCTGGGAGGAGGCTGCGCTCCCCCTTATGAAGCGCAGGGAAGATAAGGTTGGACCGTTAAGTCTTTAGAGGATGCTGCCAAACTTCAGGGAATTGATGGAGCGTCTTCGCAGCATCCTTGAAGGTCGGTGTGTCACCAGCTCTGCCCAGCGGCACCAGCCACAGGTCACAGCCTGACACAGCCTTGGAGGCCACAACCAGCCATGGGCTTGGAGGTCACAGCCAGCCACGGGCTTGGAGGTCACAACCAGCCACGGGCTTGGAGGTCACAGCCAGCCACGGGCTTGGAGGTCACAGCCAGCCACGGGCTTGGAGGTCACAACCAGCCATGGGCTTGGAGGTCACAGCCAGACGAAGGCTTGGAGGTCACAGCCAGATACAGGCTTGGAGGTCAAAACCAGACAGGGCCTTGGAGGTCACAGCCAGACAAAGGCTTGGAGGTCACAGCCAGACACGGCCTTGGAGGTCACAGCCAGACGAAGGCTTGGAGGTCACAACAGACACTGGGTTTCCAGGCAGCAGCACTGTCCCCCCCAATATTTCAGTGGAAGCTCAGCGCAGGGCAGATGAGCTCGGAGGGAGGGTGTGGGAAGCGGATCGTGTTGTGCCCACGGGAGATGCCTGTTTGACCGAGGTGAAGAACCGAGGAGGCATCACCGTCACCACGAGCCACCAGCTGACACCGGACCGTCTCCTCGGTGCCTCCTGCCACGGCATTAATGGCATTGGCGGCAGCTGTGATGACACCCAGCGAAGTCACGGAGCTGATGAGCTCCGAAGAGCTCCCTGGCCCAGGGAGGGAGAAGCTCGCTGTGTTTTCCGATGCATCTGAAGTTCGCCGGAGCGTCACCGTGCTTTTTTAGCCCTCTTGCCAGAGGCAAAAGGAAAGGCAGTGCCTTTGAGCCAGCCCCTGCCCTGCTGCAAGGCGGACGGAGCCAGCAGCCAGCGCGGAAGCAGCTCTGTTTTTCACAGACATGATCAAAGTGCTCCGTGCTGAGAGATAACCTCCGGCAGGATCGCCCCTGCCCCGGCTCCGATGCCACTTGGTTGGTGCATCCAGGCAGGAGGCTGCGGTGCTGGCTCATCATTCAAAGTCCTGCTCGGAGGAGCGGATCCTGCACTCCCTTCAGGCTCTTCCAGCTTATCTCGTGCTCCTGAGAAGCTGAAGGAAAGGGGGTGGCCAGAGAACAAGCTCTCACCGCTCCGGCTCAAAGCTGTCAGGGATCAGCCTTAGGGGAAACGAGTGGCTTGTTGTGCCACATCACCCCCCCCCCAAAAAAAAAGTGCCACCTGGGGCTCGTGGTGGCTGCCAGGGGAAGGCAGAGCTGGGGACACGAGGCTGTCCTCAGAGGGCAGCCCCTTTCTGCGTCCTCCCAGACTCATTTCCAGCTGCTGCTCTGCTGCAAGATGCGTCCAGGCTGCAAAACCATGGGGGTGCACAAACAGGCTCCCTGGGCTTCCCGATGCCCCTTGGAAAAGGAAATCACCAGCGACTGAAGGAAAGCAAAGGGCCAAGGCTCCAGTTTTCCATTGGAGGGGGTCAGAGTGAAGGGGAAAGGATTCACCTGTGGCCACAGAGCCAGGCAGTGGCAGAGAGAGGAGACCTTCCATCCCGCGTTCACCTCCCAACAGTACGAGAAACGCTAACAGAAGCACCTGAGCAGCTTTGTTAATAAAAGCGCATTTATGACCACTAAAGGCAAAAAAGCCTTCACCGCTTTAGCGCTGGGGCAGGGTGCGGCCACGCCGCCCACCCAGGCGCTGCCGAAATTCAGGGACACGTCCCCAGCACTGCGCGGGGTGCTGCCCTTTGAGTTTTGCAGGCAAGGCTGAGTTTGGGATAAAGCTAAAAACCTGGTTTTTTCCCAGGACTTCACACACAGCAACGGCTATATTTTATCGAATCACGCAGCCCAGAGCTGATACGATACGCAGGGCAGCTGCTTCCCCAGCTCTCCTGCAGCCTCTCCAGCTACCCGCCACATTTTAGGGCTGGCCCCTTCCGTATCACACCACCACAACCCAGCTTTCCGCTTACAAAATGCCTTCAGCCCCTCCAGCTCCGCGCGCCGCTCCCCTCTGCTCAGCTCCGCCAGGATTCACTAACACCCAAACACCTCCTTTTATCTACGCAATGGAAATTGTACAACGAGCAGAGGAGCGCAGCAGCCCTGTCTTCTCCTGGGAGCCCTAGCAAGGTGTTCAAAAGCACATGAAGTTGGGCTAGATGATTGTTGTAGGTCCCTTCCAACTCAAATTGTTCTGTTCTATTCTATTCTATTCTATTCTATTCTATTCTATTCTATTCTATTCTATTCTATTCTATTCTATTCTATTCTATTCTATTCTATTCTATTCTATTCTATTCTATTCTATTCTATCCTGGTCTGGTCTGGTCTGGTCTGGTCTGGTCTGGTCTGGTCTAGTCTATCCTGTTCTAGTCTAGTCTATTCTGTTCTGGTCTAGTCTGGTCTAGTCTAGTCTAGTCTTGTCTAGTCTAGTCAGGTCTATTCTATTCTATTCTGTTCTAGTCTAATCTAGTCTAGTCTAGTCAGGTCTAGTCTAGTCTAGCCTGTTCTGTTCTAGTCTAGTCTAGTCTAGTCTAGTCTATCCTGTTCTAGTCTAGTCTATTCTGTTCTGGTCTAGTCTGGTCTAGTCTAGTCTAGTCTAATCTAGTCAGGTCTATTCTATCCTGTTCTAGTCTAGTCTAGTCTAGTCTAGTCTAGTCTAGTCTATCCTGTTCTAGTCCAGTCTATTCTGGTCTGGTCTGGTCTAGTCTAGTCTAGTCAGGTCTAGTCTATTTCCATTCCATTCCCATTCTATTCTAAATATTTGGTGGTGTGGACCCTCCTGAAGGCACCGGACTCCCACCACGAGCAAAGCCCAGCACCCTGGCCACGGCAAAGACAGGCACCGAAGAGCGGGTGCCCCGCTGCGAGAGCACGCAGAGCTTGCTAGCAGCTCCCAGCGTAACGGTATGGGGACAGCGTGCCCGCTCCTGTCCTCGCCTGATCCGTTCTTCGCCCTGTGAGCAGGACCTTTGCTGCAAAGCAAAGCTCCTCAGGTTAAATCTGCCGGCCCGCGTGTCCCAGAAGGACAAGGCGTGGAGCGCTTTCATCTCCTGGGCAGCCTCGGATGTCCCTCATTCCTTGAGAAAGCATCCCAACAACCAACGGCTCATCCTTTCTGCCTCTTCAGCCAACAGCTCATCCCTTCTTCCTCTTCACCCCTGCCACGGCACCAAGTTAAATCAGAGCTAAACGCTTCTGTCCCTCTATTTGGGCAGCATCGCTTTGCGGGACACCTCTGCGGTCTTTATCCCTGGTCCTCGCCCGCCGACACGACTCCGACACCACGACGCCCTTTCGCAACCCACCCTTCCAGAACCCCACCTCACGACTGAGCCTCCAACACGGTCAAAACGGAGCCGAGAGGGACGGAAAAACCAGAGAAAACCGGAGAGCACTTACTTCTCGTAGTCGTGTTTGCAGTAGAGCTGCCGGTTGCGACAGTAGCAGGTCCCGGAGAGCGGCTGCAGGCAGACGGCGCATTTCACGCAACCTTCGTGCCAGGAGCGCTCGTTGACTCGCAGGAGGAACCGGTCGGAGATGGGGGTGTCGCAGCCGGCGCACACCTCCCGCATCTTGGAGTCCGAACCTGGGCAGCAGCGAAGAGATGGCGTGAGACGGAGTTTGCCTTTGCTGGGGGGCGGATCATGTCCTGCAGTAATAGCGTCTGCCTTTTGGGGGGTGATGCTTAGCCTCACATAACTCCTTGCAATCATCTACTGCTGGGTTTTGCTTTTCTTTTTTTAAAGCCACGTGGCGTTAGTGTAGGGGAGGGAGAAGGGAGGCTCGGCACGGAGGTTTTTGTGACACGCTTGAAAAGAAATGCCAAAGTTGGCTCTGCGAAAGCAGCAGGTTCTGGGTTCCTCTGCAGGTGAACCCCAAGCCCGCGGCTCTGGCAATGTGTAAATCGCAGAGGATGTGGAGGACACACGTTGGGGAACCAGAGGGCAAATGTATGTGCGTCTCGGCCGGAGACTGTGGGTGCTGGGCTCGTTGGAAACCTCGGCCCAGGTCAGAGAACAGACCTGCGTCTGAATTTTATCATTTCACCCCAGATTTGGTGCTAAGAGCTGCTTAAAAAGGCTCCGGAGATTTGGGTTTTTTTTTCTTCCTCAGTGTTATCAACATGTAAATCTATGGCTGCTCTTCAAAGGCTTTGTCATGATAACTTCAAGGTAAAGGAGTGAGTAATAAACACGCTATCTGGTGTGCTGGATCTGGGTTGGAGGCTGAGCCAGGCAGCGGCACCCTCTCCGATGTCCACAACCTCCACCCTGCCAAGCTCCTTGGGTTTTACGACCACTTATCTCTGTCCTCTCCAGCTTCTCGATGTTTTTATCCTCCTGTAAGCTTGTGGATCCCGGGGTAACACCTGCCCAAGCCCCCTCGAAGGGTTGGGGGGATGATGGCATCCCATGGATGAAGTTTATGGCTGTTCTAAAAGGCAGTGAGCTGCCAGGGGCAACCAAGGTCTTCTGCTGCCCCTTGGAGGAACGCGGGGCTGAGGGGGGACCCTAAGCCCAGCTCTAATTTGGGCGCTGTCCCAGGGCACGGGGTCAAAGCCAAGACGTAGTGGTGGCAAATAGCGGGAGACACATTCCAGTGGAGAGCCATGCACCTCTGCGCAAGGCTGGGAGGCGCAGAGGAGCCCTGACCCAGCAGCATCTCCAGCAAAAGGGGGTTTTCTGCTTCTCCAGGAACACGCAGAGACGCCCCCAGCCCTGCAGGTCTTCCCTCCCAGGCTGTGGGAAGCTGCCCTTACACCTGACCACGCTCCTCTGCTGATGAAGATCCCGGCCAGGACCCTGAATCAGCCCATCAGCAACTCGCTTTCCGCCTCCTTGGACTCACCAGGCTCAAATCTGTGGTAGGAGGATGGATGAGCGGGGCACGGCGCAGGCAGGACCGCCACGGCGGAGGCCAAACGCAGGCAGTCAGAAAGTATCCGTGAGCAGGAAACTTTCTGAACACTCCTTCTGTCCAACTTTAGCTAGAGATGCTTCCCCAAAGTCCTGAAATCACTGAAACTACGGCAAATGCTCTCTGCCTTGAAGGGTGCTGCTGTTGTTACCCCAGCGCAGGAGGGACTGTTTTCGGGGGGGGGGGGGGGAAATTGGGCTAATTTGGGCTTTCTATGCACCCAAAAAAGGGGGTGTCTTGTGCGAAGGCAGCTTCTGCCCCGCTTCATTGCGATGCTTGGGTTTGGGTCCTGCACCTCGAGCATCCCAGCTGGCTGAGCCTGCAGCCACGTGCCTGGGCGACGCAGGACGTCGCGGCAAGTCGAGTTCCTTGCAGCTCCCAGGCTCGGCACAGCTCATTAATTAAGTGCTGGGACCTGGAAATCAGGTGGCAGCACCAGCCGGAGGGGACCAGACCCTGAGAGCCCTCCCTCACGTTGGGATCCAGCAGATCAGGAGTGGAAACGAGAATTTTAGCCCAAGAAGAGGAAAAACGAACGTCTGCCGCGCTGCTGGTGGTGCCGGAGCAGCAGCAGAAGAGCTGTAATGGTGCAGCTCTATAATGCCAGGAGGGCAGCGTGGATGGCCAAGGCAACAAGCAACCACATCCCAGTGGCTGTGGGCACGTGGAGAGGTTCTCCCTGGATGTTCATCCCACGTTGAGCCCCCGCTTCTCACTTTTTCCTCCGTTCTTAACTTCTACAGTCAAATATTTTCACCCTTCTTGACTTTGACCCCACGGGCTGCGTGTCACCGCGGGACCAGCCAAACCTCCAGCAGGTTACGGGCATCTGGGACTAAAACTCCCCAACTCTTCTTTAATCTTTGGGGGGGAAACGGGGAATAATCTAATAGCAAATTAGTCTGAGTGCAGATAGTTAAATCGCCAGGGAGCTCTGGGAATATGGGATCAGTCTAAAAGGGAGAGACACAAAACTTCAGCCCGGGGAGGTTTGTCCCTCCCTCTCGCTCAGCGAACAGGCAGGAGGATGCCAGGGGTTCGGGGTGGTGAGAGGCAGCAGAATGCTGCCTGCTGCCTGCCCGCGTCGAGGCTCGGGATGCACAGGCAGGGCCTGGAGCAGAGGTTACCGCCCAGCAACAAGTCACACCTGAGCCTTGCTCAGCACGAGGCCACGAACACGGTGATGCCGTAACACAAGGGGACACGAGGGAGCGATCCCGAGCTCCGGGGGGACGAGGGGGATGTGAAAACCCCGGGGAAAGCTGTCGGCTTCCCTGAATCCCCCCACAGCCAGCCCGGGAGAAAGAGACAAAACTGAAAGTAAAGGCGATTCCGCCTTACGCTGCCCTAAAGGCATCAGGCTTCTAAAACCCCAAGTTCAGACCCGCGAATATTAACGATGAGCAATCCCAAGCCACCATGTTGTGGCTCTCTGAGAAAGGGAAAAGGGACAACGAGGGGGATACGACCCGGCGAGCCCAGCACCCAAGCGGAGGGGAGGCAGCTCGGGTGCCTCACCCCAGCATTATCCAAAATTACCCACCCCCCCCACCCGCATCCAGGCCCTCCCACGGCGCGTCAGCTCCCCACCGGCTCTCGTGGGCTCTCGTGGGCAGATATTCTCACTGTAATTTAAATTTTGGGTCAGCCAAACCAGCTATCGCCCGTGGCTGGGGTGGTCGAGGGCCACGCGACCACAGCCTGGCCCTTCACGGGATGCTCCCGAAAATCAGCGAAGGACCGGGATGAACCCAAAGGGATTTATCCAGGAGGTCAGGGCAGAAAAGGGGGGGATTCCTGGGGGGTC
Source organism: Phalacrocorax carbo (assembly GCF_963921805.1). Classification (NCBI taxonomy): domain Eukaryota; kingdom Metazoa; phylum Chordata; class Aves; order Suliformes; family Phalacrocoracidae; genus Phalacrocorax; species Phalacrocorax carbo. Next base: position 786,054 of record NC_087542.1, on the reverse strand, counting down.
CCTGTCCCTTCCGAGCTCTGTGCCTTGTGCCTCGCTAAATGCCGGTGCCGTCTGCCGTTAAGGACAGCCTCAGCCCACAGAGCCGCAGCTGCTTTGGGGTTGCAAGATGGCATTTTGCAGCGTGCCAACATCTCGCCATGCCTTTTGCTGCCTCCAAATCAGCAAACCACAAAGCCAGGCTGAGCGAGGAGGGGGTGCTCCCTCTCCCCTGGTCACCCCGACAATGTGGGGGGGAAGGAATCTCCTTCCCGAGCGGGGAATAAACACCGCAGAGGAGCCGGGGATGCCGGTGACCGTAGATGGGATCGTACGGTTGGGGGAAAACAGGCAGCGCAGGCAGGGCCGGCTGGTCCCGCTGCAACTTGCGGACGCACCGAGACCCCCGGAGCAGCACGGGGAGGATGAGGATGGGGCAGGCAGCTACGGGTGCTGCCTGAGCAGCCCGGGCTTGGGGGGCTGAGGGGGTCCCCGCTCCCCGGTGCGTGGCACCCGCTCCCGCTCTCTCCGGCACTCACCGAAGCCCAGGACCGGCGTTGCCTGCTGCAGGCAGGACGGAGCCTCTTCCGTCTTCATGCCGGCGGGGGCTGCGGGCGGAGAGGAGCGTTAAGGACCGGGACCGGTCGCCCCCCGGGTGGGTCAGGGTTACCCGCTGCCTCCCGGTCGTTTTTCCACGTCCCGGAGCACCGGTTAACGAACGGCAACGAAATCACGGCGGTGACGGCGTCCACCCCCCCCGCTCCCCCCGGTCCCGTTGGGGTTAAGACCGACCTTGCCCCCGGCATCCCCGGAGCCCACCCGGGGGGCTGCGCCGGGGGGCTGCGGCCGCGGTGCTTCCCCCCACCCCCCCCACCCCGTCCGGTCCTGTCGCGATACGGCAGCCCGACGGGTCCCCGCGCTGCCGGTGCCGGTCCCTCCGCTCACGGACGGGGCGCACACCCGTGTCGCCCCCCACCCCCACCCCACCGGGCTTTCCCCGTACGGAGCATCCCGGGTTACCGGCACCGCATCCCCTCCCGCCCCGTCTACGCGCGGGCACTTACCGGGATAACGACCCCGGTAGCGACAGCGGCCGCGGTACCGGCAGGGCGGGGAAGGGAGAGGAGCGGAGCGGGGCGCGACCGGCCGCGGGGCAGAGCGCGCAGCCCCCGCCCGTGTCCGCGCCCGCGCCCGTGAGCGCCGCCGCCCCCCGCCTCCCCCGGGAGCGCGCCTGAGCCGGGAGCGCGTCGGGGGCCCCATCAAGGCGGGGACCCCCCCCAAACCCTCTCCGGACCCCCCCCCCCAACCCCCCACTCCCCGGTGTCCCCCGAGGGTTGATGCCGGTGGAAGCCGGTGCTCCCAAAAAGCGATGCCGACGGCGCGCCCCCGGCAGAGTCTGTCGTGACAGCGGGAGAGCTCCTCACGACAGGGGCTGTCGCAGGCACGGGGGGAGGCTCCGCGGGGTGCGGGCTGTCGCGGGAGGGGGGGGGGGAGGCTCCGCGCCGCCGGCCTCGCTAATCCGCCCCCGCTCCGCCGCTCACCGCCGGGCTGTCGGGCTCTGTCACGACAGCCGTGTCGCCGACAGGGCGGGCGGAGGCGCGTCCTCCCGCCGTCGGGGCCTCCGTGGCCCCGCTCGGTCCCGGAGACGGTCCCACCGGGGCGGGGGGCGGCGGGGGGTCCGGGGGCACCCGGCTCCGGGACCCTCCCGCGGCTCCTCGAACGAATCCGCCGTGGGCATCGCCCGGGGGGGGGGGACGGGGGGGACCGGGCCGGGGGCCGCCGCTCGAACCGGGACCGAGCGGCGGGGACGGAGCTCCGGGGCGGCCCCGAGCACCGGGCAGGACCCCGGGGCTGCAGCCGGGAGGGTGTCCCGGGGGGCGGTGGGTGCTGCCCCCCCCCCCAACCCAGCCCCGGCCCCGAGCTGCCCTCGGCGGGGGGGGTTGCACGGCCGGGCACCCCCGGTACCGGGCGGGGGAGAGCGGCTCCCCCCAGCGCACACACTCACCTGGCACTGTGCACGCACACGCGTGGGCACACCCACACCTTGCACTGTGCACCCACACCTTGCAGCGTGCACGCACACGCGTGGGCACACCCACACCTTGCACTGTGCACCCACACCTTGCAGCGTGCACGCACACGCGTGGGCACACCCACACCTTGCACTGTGCACGCACACCTAGCACTGTGCACGCACACGCGTGGGCACACCCACACCTTGCACTGTGCACCCACACCTTGCACTGTGCACGCACACGCGTGGGCACACCCACACCTTGCACTGTGCACCCACACCTTGCACTGTGCACGCACACGCGTGGGCACACCCACACCTTGCACTGTGCACACACACACATGGGCACACCCACACCTTGCAGAGTGCACACACACGCACGGGCACACACACTCCCTGGGGCACACACACACACCTTGCAGGGCACACACGCACCTTGTGCTCTGCACGCACATGTGTGGGCACACACTCGCTCCCTGCAGCGCCCATGTACACCTTGCGGTGTGCACACACACGCGTGGGCAAACAGGCACCTTGCAGGGCACACACGTGCGTGGGTACACACGCATCCTGCAGTGCACACACACACCCTGCAGCGCGCACACACGCGTGGGCACACACACACCCTGCAGCGCAAACACACATGCATGGGCACACACGCACCCTGCAGCGCACACACATACCTTGCAGCGCGCACACACACCTTGCAGCGTGCACGCACACGTGTGGGCACACGCGCGCCTTGCAGCACGCACACGCACCCTGCAGCGCACTCACACACCTTGCAGCGTGCACGCACACGTGTGGGCACACATGCACCTTGCAGCATGCACGCACACATGTGGGCACACACGCACCTTGCAGCACGCACACACACCTTGCAGCGTGCACGCACACGTGTGGGCACACACGCACCTTGCAGCACGCACACACACCTTGCAGTGTGCACGCCCACGCGTGGGCACACGTGCACCTTGCAGCATGCACCTTGCAGTGTGCACGCACACGTGTGGGCACATGTGCACCTTGTAGCGCGCACACGCACCTTGCAGCGTGCACGCGCACATGTGGGCACACACGCACCTTGCAGCATGCACACGCACCTTGCAGCGTGCACGCACACGCGTGGGCACACACGCACCCTGCAGCGCACACACACACCTTGCAGCGTGCACGCACACGCGTGGGCACACACGCACCCTGCAGCGCACACACACCCCTTGCAGCGCACTCACACACCTTGCAGCGTGCACGCACACGCGTGGGCACACGCACACCTTGCAGCGCGCACACGCACCTTGCAGCGTGCACGCACACGCGTGGGCACACGCGCACCTTGCAGCGTGCACGCCCACCTCGCCGCGCGCACACGCAGCTGCACGCACCCGCTGACGCTGTGCACGAGCAGGGTGCCAGCAGCGGCTCGTAGCACGAGGGCGCGCGCTGTGAGGCGACTCCTGCCTGAAACCTGGGTGGGAGCTCGGGGTTTCCCTGCCTGGCCCAAAAATGAGCTCTTTTTTTTTGTGGAAGGATGGAAAATGTGGGAGGGAGCCCGATCCCTGCGGGGTCCTGCAGCCCCCGCCGCTGGCCCAAGGACCCCGTCAGTGATGCAGAGCTGAACCGCCATCGAGCTTGATGTTCTAACAAACAAGTACCGGGCAATTTTGTCATGCGGAATACAAATTGGAAAAAGAGAAGAAAAAAAAAAGGGAAACGTTATTAAAATTACGGGTTTTTTCTCTCAGTAGGGAAACCAAACCTCATTTCCACCTGTGAAACTGTGTTTACTGGGGTCCCACGGCTGCTTGACGCGGATCCTCGGCTCGGTGGCAGGGCCTCGAGCCGGGAGGAGCGGGGACAGGCAGAGGGGCTGCTCCTCGAGACGCAGAGCCGCCCTCAGCACCAAACCCCCCAGGAGCAGGAAACCTCACGGCGGAGGCACCGAACCCTCTCGGACGTGCCTCGGCTCTGCTCCAGTCCGTCCAGGCCTCCCCTCCCTGGTGCTATCGCGGGAGATGCCCCCGTCCCGCCCCCGGGATGCTGCCTTGGGCAGCAAATCCCCTATCCTGTCCCATTCGTCCCCATCCGCTCCCGGCGCTGCTGCTGAGCTGCAGGGCGTCCGTCCGTCTGCAGCCCCAGCTCGCCCCCACCCCTTCACACGCACGCCTAGAAACAGAGAAGCTTCGTTAACTGGAGCAAAAATCGTCCTTTATTAGGCTGAGCTCCGCACGGAGAACCCAGATTCCTGCGTATATTGCTTAGGACCATCAAAATCCATCCCCGCTCTTCCTCGGGACAGCGCGCTGGAGAGGAAGAGGGGGAGCGGGCACTCCGATAGTATAAATTAAGAAGAAAAAGGAACATTTGGGGTGCCAGAGCGTCGGAGGTTGCCTCCGCGCGTGGCTTTGCTCAGTTGGGCAGAGGCTTCTCGCAGACGTAATAGCACTCATAGGTGCAGGCGACGTCGTTCCACTTCCCGGACATCCAGACGTGGGCACAATCCTCGTTGTGGTCGCTGTTGTTGGGTTCTCCCTCCTTCCAAAATCTGGGAAGAGAAGGATCAAACTGAGAGAGGGCAGCGGGGGCAGGCAGCTGAGCGGAGCACCTATCCCTGGGGCTGGGAGAAGGGCAGGGACTAGCTAAACCTGCCTGATTTTAGGTGGGTTTAGATGCTAATTCTTGCCCGTGCTGCCGTTAGACCTTGCTTAAGTGCCCGACCCAGGGCAGGGTGAAGAAACCCAGTCTGCTGGCTGAAACAGGGGGGTGCAGGCAGGGAAGCCGCCTGCTGTTTTGGGGTGTTGGGCGCAAAACCGCAGGGCGGGCCGGCACTCACGTGAACGTGGTTTTATAGTCGGTTCCGTCGATCCATTTCCATTCCCCCTCCGTGCTCTCGTCCGTGAGCCCGATCCAAAAACGCTCATTCCTTGTCCTGAACATGACAAAATTCTGCAGCGGGGAGAGGGATCAGGAGGGAAAAGCACCAGGAAAGGTACAAATCTGCACTTGGCTGTTTATTGACAAGGTGGAGGAGCGGGATAGGCGCTGGCGCTGCCTCTAAGCATCCCGCACGCACAAGAGCAGCTCTGGATGCGGGCAGGCAGGTTGTGCCTGCTCTCTGCTGGCTGATGCAAAGGATAACAAGCACCAGCTCCCAGCTGCCCGGCGAGGCTGGGGTGTGCAGGATGGCAGCAGGGAGCCAGGGAGGGAGCCGGGGGTGAGGGGGTGTCTGCAGAAGGCTGGGGCTGCGGGCAGGATTCGGGCAGGCCTGGGCTTCCCTGCCTAGAGCGGGGGTCTTTACCTGCTTGGTGTAGCTGTTAATTATAGCCAACTGCGAGTGCATCTCTTCGCACTGAGCCTTCGCCTTGTACCAGTTCGTTCTGCTTAGGGAGAAGTAGTAACATTTTCCATCAAAGTATTCCCATTCCCTGGATCTGGGTCCGCAGGGAAACACTGGTGAAAGAAGGACGAGGGGTAAGTCAGGGGCACTGCGGGCAGTCGAGCTGGTCCTCGTCCCAGCGAGAGGGTTTTCCCTCCAGTGCCAAACTGGTACAGACACAGCGGCAAAGCCCCGAAGCTCGCTTTACGCTGGATTGCCACGAAGGCGGCAACTGGTAGCCAAAAAAGCCTCTACCACAAGGAAAATTTAGTTTATTTCTAAAATACAAAAGCGTTTGCTGCCGGCAGAGCAGCAAACGCGGGCGGGGGCGGGTGCCCTGCCCCGCCTCAGCAGGAACGCTTTGGGGGATAAGTTAGGGAAACTTCAGCAGGGAAGAAAAGCTTTGGGCAACAGCCAGGACTTACACAGAAAATCCTTGCCAGAAAAGTTCTGTTTCCACTCCGGCTTCACTTCGTTGAGTTTAGAGGAAATGGATGAAACTATCGGAGAGAGACGGAGAGGTGCTGGTTATCGGTTGTGTCACCACCCGTGCGCCGAGGGCTGCCTGTGGGGACCTCACCCCGGCAAGGCTATAGATATGTTTTGTGCTGGCTTCTTTAATCTGCTGGGAATGCACTTTTCCAGCAGCCTTTGGGGCAAAGAAATCCTGGGAAACTTAAAATACTGGCTTATAGCTTGGATTAGCCTGTATTTTATATATTTATATATATTTTTTATGTAGAGAGGGTGGCGTGGACATCAGCGGTCGCTACATGGGCCAGTCTGGGAGCTCCTCTGGTCACCCCGTCCTGTGGAATTAGGACCTATAGAGGCTCCAGAGCATGCACTTAGACCTCATGTACCTCCCTAGTGCCTAATTAACTCGTTCAAAAATGTCCCAGTACCTCTGGAGAGCGACACAGCAAACAGGGTGATGAGCATGAAGAAGAGGAGGGCCAGTAGCAAGTATACCGTGAGAAAGGATCTCAGCCTCTGCTGGAAGAAGTTTCTATCTGTAAAAGAGGGGGCGGGGGGGAAAAAGAGATGTGAAAATATTCTCCTGGGATCACTGGGATTTTTTTCATAGCTCCTCTGGTTCCATTTATAGAAGAGTTAATAAATAACCCGGAATAGTTAACTATTTGCTACAGAAGCCAAGATTTTGATGATAATTCCTGTTTAGACCCAGCCAGGGGGCTGAAAGCACCCCAAAATGGATGGCTGTCCCAGGGTGCATTGTGTTAGCACCGGAGCGGCTTTAAGGGCGCGGCAGGGCATCTCAGGTACCACATAAGCAAAAGGAAAAGACATTTTAAGCTTATGCCATGTGTCCTGGGCTGCATTTTTAAACCCTCCTGGCTGCCTCGTAACGCTTTTCAAAAGGGAGATGGTGCCCCAAGTGACAGCGTGGGTCTGGGGGCTCTTTGCTGTCCCTGGTTGGCATCAGCTGCCCTTCTCCGAGGGGCTGAACCTTGGAAATACCCATGGGTCCCAAGGTTCAGCCCTGGGAGGTCTGCAAGGGCGCTGGGCTCGGGGAGACTCCAGGAAGAGCCTAATTTTACTCTGGTCCAGGAGACGTGCTGGAGGCTGAACCAAGTCAGGTGGCACCACCAGCTTCACAAGACCAGGAGACCTTCAGCTCAGTGGCAGCCCACAACTGCAACGACATCCCTTTCCCTCATCTTCCACCTGAGCCTCAAGCCCAGGGACAAGCTCACCAGGGTGGGCTTCCCCATCCCACCCAAACAACCCCGTTAGAGCTGAGCAGCCGAGTTGCCTAAGCAGAGGAGGAAGGAGAGCACGGCCTTTCCTCTCCCTCAGAGACCGAGCTGTTGGTGGAGAAAGACCACGCTACAAGATACAGTCTCGTTACCCTCTTTGCTCCTGCCCGTCTCCTCGAGGTGGTGGGTTGAAGTGGCTGAAGTTTACCTTTAAGAACTTGCAGATCATCGTGAAGATGCTCCTCGTCCATCCTGGTAAGCTCTGGCTGGGAGGAGGATGCAGCTTAGGACCAAGTAATCAGAAGCTTTTTCACCGGGAGCTCCGGAACACAGAACTTGCAGCACCTCTAGGGATGTTCAGTCCCGTCCAAAGGTTAATTTAACCAGCGGTTTTTGAGGCTGTGTCCTATTGGTTTGTCCTCTTGAAATAGCAGCTTGGATCGTGTCCAGTTCCAATAATTCATCTGTCGGGAGAGTTTTTTTCCCCCCTCTCCAGCCAAGCTGGGTGCCCTTTTTGTTTGTAAATCTTCCTCATCCCTTTGAATTAAAAAAAGGTAAATTCTCACCTTTCTGAAGGTGTTTTCCCCAAGCGTGGAAATGAGCGGGTCAGGAAAATAGGAAATGGCCTTTGGTTTGGAACCCGACGCTGACAGCCCAAGCGGGGCCCCACCAGATGCGCTCGCCCAAGAAAACAAAACGGAGCTGGGCCTGATAAAGCACCTGTGTGAACGTGCCGTGCTGGTCTACGTGGGACGGAGGCGTAGCAGCAGCTTGCCCGCGAAGGCTCCCTCCCTGCAGTAATTGATAACCCAGGACGTTTAGGGCCTCTCCGAGGTTTCCTCTCACTTTGGTGGCTGCGGACTTTTGCTTGGCTCAGCCCCGATAGGACTCTGAGAGCTGTTCCATGCCCTGGCGTCGCTGCGGGTTTAGCTGGCTCTCTGCGGGTTTAGCTGGCTCTCTGCAAGCCTTTTAGTCTGTATTTTTAAAAAAGCTGGGCTTTGATGTCATGATGTGCACGTAGGCAGCTGCAGGGTGGGGCTGGGGGAAGAACAGTTCAGGTTAAAGGCTGGCAAAAGATTAAATGGAGATAAAGGGTAGAAACCCCTTGAATTTGGAAATTAGAAGCAATAAGGGTCTAGAAGAGCCCTCCAAAAGCTTCAGTAGATGTGTGGGGAGGGCGAGCTGCTGTTCTACCGGGGCCGAAACAGAACTGATGATTCAAGATGACCTTTATTCCTATCATTTGCCCGTGGTCACCCGCTATTTACAGCTCCCCTCCTGCTTCCAAGCCTTGAAAAGCCCACTTTGCGCCATACGAGCTTGTAACTGCTGTTCCGTGCTACTCCACGGTTAGCAATTACACGCTCTGCGGAGACGGTGGAAAACTGGCAAGTTGGGACTGTCGGATATGAAACGACGCTGTCGGGAGCGCTGCGCCGTCAGGCTCGCAAACATCCCACTGCAAACATGGAGAGAACATTGAGGTTCTCCCCGCGTCGAGCTGCGCCTTGACTGATTGACAGTTTTTATATTTTTTTTAACTGTTTTTAATTTTCCCTTTTGCTGTTTTACCTTCGCTCTCCCAGCCCAGAGAGTGCTGGGACAGATAATGCTTGAAGTTTTAATAACGCTAATTACTCCAGCGTAAATCTCTGGGCCCGTGATAAACAGTTATTAAGCCAGCAGCCTTGGGATGCTTTCCAAAGCAGAGCTGGGGCATTTTGCCGTTGTTTATTTGCCCCAAAGCTACACTGAGATTGCGTTTAGGAACAGAAAGGAGACCAGGGCACAAAGACCGGCTGTTAACAAGACGCACAAGGAGGATTTCATCACACACGGGGTCACTGCCATCCAGGTCTGAAAACCAACGGCTTATTGCATAAGCTGAATGGAGGGCAGGGGGTGTGTGTGTGGGGGGAAACAGCTTTATCTCAAGGCAGAGCCCAGAAAAGGCTCAGCTGAGACATTCACCCTTCTGCTGTGCTTCCTAGGAGAATGCTCTTGTCTCTCCCTGCTCCCAAGGAGGGGAAAAAAAAAGAGCAACTAATGTTCTGTGGGAAACATCAGGTCACGTCTCTTCCTGTCGGGATCAGGGAGGATGTGAACAACGTAGGGGAATCTCTCGGGGAGGGGATCGGGGCGTTAGGAGGATCCAGGACTTGGGTGTTGGGTTTGAGCTCTTGGTAACTCCACGTATTTCCCTGCCGTAAGGGAGAAGCTCTGTTAGGATTGATGGGTTGACTAAACCGGGAGACGAATCGATGGGTCTCCCTGGGGGACTCCTGTGCCAAGCCTGGCGAGCGTGCTGACGCGATGTCCCTGCTTGTACCTTCATCTCAGGTCAGCAGCTCCTCAGCTGTTAACGCCTGGGGACGCCGCTCGGTGGCGAGCGCTGCCCAGCCTCTTTATTTTAACAGAGACATTCGTTCAGTTAAAACGTTGCAGCGAGAGAAAACATAAATCAACAGCGTTTGTATTTATTAAATACAATATTTGATTTCAAAACATCCGTGGCTGACTCAACGGCAGCAATGTCACAAGGCTCAGCGTCAGTTATCTGGTGTTCAGACGCTGCGGGGAGGAGGAGGAGGACAATAAAAGGTGATGAGGAAACATGGCTGCTCCTGCTGCACAGCCCAGCAAAGCCCGGAGGCGACAGCAGCCCCCGGCGATGCCCCAGAGCTCGCACCAGCCCATCTGCTGTGCAAACGGGACCCGTGGCTCTCGGCACCAGGTGTTCCGGAAGCCCCGCGATCAAAACCTTTCTGGTAACTCAAAGAACTGAATTTGAAGGGAAGTGGAAGAAAGGTGACATCCTGGACTGAAACGCTCGCTGTCTGGGTGGATTGGCTGAGCCCTTCCAAGAACACAGCAGCTCTGGCACGTGTCGCTGAGGTATTTCTTCCCCGGCAGAGTTTGGAGTGTACGTGCAGGGCGGTTAAGCAATCGGAGTTAGATATTAACTGGAAATCTGGGGTTTGGGCGACCAGACCTTTTTTTTTCCCCAGTGGCGGGAAAGTACCTCGCTTTACTCCCTGAATTCTGCCCTCGTTAAGCTGCTGCCTGACATTTAGCAGCGGGGGAAGAGGAGGAAGAGGCAGAGGTTAAACTTGTAACCTCAGCCAGTCTTTGGTCAGCTCATCACTGGGGTTCCCCAAGGCTGGCTGCTCCCCAGGTTTCCTATTCCCCTGATGCCCGGAAAAGGAGGGATCCTACCAGAAGTAAGTTCCTGACAAACCACTTCACGTGACACACTTGCTGGTTTAGCCCCAACAAAAATTCTATCGCACAAATATGTACAGCAGCTCCCAGGAAAAGAGACTTTACCCCAAAAAGAGCACTTGAGGTGTAACAGTGAATGGCAAAAGCCCTGTCGCTTCAGGCTGCGTGTCAAGGAGTACGTGAAAAACTACAGTGGGGCAAACTCGCCTGAATTTTATCTATTACTCCATCCTCAAAGCAAGCCCTGCCTAATTTGAGGTTCTTCAGCTGGGGCAGTGCTTGGCACAAAGCAATAATGGCACTGGGGGGAATCTCGTGGCCGACGTCGAGGCACAGCGTCTCCAGGCGCTGCAGGGTTGCTAAACAAGCCAGACCCACGTTCGTCAGTGGGTAAGTGCTCTCAATCTTCAGGAACCGGAGATGTTTCAAGTGGCGCCCGACAAAGTCCATGGCAGAGTCACCGATGCGGCAGTCGTGCAGCACTAGGTGCTCCAGCAACTCCAGGTGCGGAGCCGCGGCCTGAATCCCTGTATCTGTTATGCGGTAGGTGCCAGAAAGGCTCAGCGTCTTCAGGCGGCTCTGGGAGGAGACGTTCAGCAGATGGCAATTGGAAAAGGCTGGGACCTTGTGGACAACAAGGTGCTGCAGCTGCGGCAGGGTCCTCCCAGCAGAGCTGCAGAACCAGGCGGCGGGGATTTCGCAGTAACTCAGCTCCAGCGCCGTGAGGGAAGGGGGGATGCTCTCATAGGGGATGGGGCGGAGGTCCATCTCTGCCAGGCACAGCCGGTGGAGCTGGGGGCACCGCTTCCCGAGGGCGGCCAGCAGCGCCGGGGAGAGGAGCTGCCGCTTGCTGCCGGACCAGAGCTTGCCTCCCACCCGCAGCGTCCGTAGGCTGTCACAGAAACGCCACCGCACCAGGTACCACAGGGTCTGGGAGCTGATCTGGCGCTGGGAAAGAAAAGGGCCTGTTCCCAGGGGGTGGGCGGGGGGGGCCCTGCCTGCAGTGGAGTGATTCCCCTCCCATCTCAGCCCCCCACCTGCAGTGGGGTGATTCCCCCCATCTCAGCCCCCTGCCCGCAGTGGGGCGATTCCCCCCCACCATCTCAACCCCCTGTCCACTGCAGGGTGATCTGCCCCCCCCCAAATCTTGGCCCTCCACCCATATTGGGGTGATTCCCACCCCCATCTCAGCCCCCCCATCCACAGTAGGGTGATTCCCCCCATCTCGGCCCCCCGCCCGCAGTTTGGGTCATCCCCCCCCATCTCGGCCCCCCGCCCGCAGTGCAGGTGATTCCCCCTCCCACCTCAGCCCCCGCCCGCAGGGGGGTGATTCCCCCCCCCATCTCACCCCCTGCCCGCGGTGGGGTGATTCCCCCCCCCCATCTCAGCCCCTGCCCGCGGTGGAGCGATTCCCTCCCCCGGCGCGGGAAGGCGGTCGGGAGGCCCGTACCCGGCACGGGCTCAGATCCACATGTCTCCAGAGCGTCCGGTCCCGCGCCAGCCGCTGCCAGCGCCGGCAGACCCTGCGGGGAGGCGGGAGGCGATCAACGGCGGGGCCCGGGCGGCCGGTACCGATCGGGGGTGCGGGGATCCCACCTTTCCGCCCGCAGCCGGTCCCGCACCGGCAGCAGCGCCAGGACCCGCAGCATCACCGAGTCGGGCAGAACCGGCAGTTCTCCTCCCGCCGCTTCCGCCATCTTGGCCGCTTGACCTAGCGGTTGCGAGCGTCACTTCCGCTTCCGGGACAGCTACCGGTAGCTTCCGGTTCCGGTACGGTAGCGGCTGTGGCGGAGTGACGCAGAGCTCGGTGGGTACCTGGGGGTCCTGGGCGGGATCCGGGGGCGTCGAGACCTCCCTGCTTAACCCCCTTCCTTATCGGCAATCCCTCCCGGTGCCTCTTTTCCCCTCCCGGTGCCACCCCCTAACCCCCGGTGTCCCGTGCCGTCCCCGCTAACCCCTCTCATTCCTCAGCCGCGATGATCGAAGTCGTCTGCAACGATCGTCTGGGCAAGAAGGTGCGGGTGAAATGCAAGTATCCCCGGGAACCGGGACTGGGCGGGGGTGTCCGGGGTGGGCGGAGGGAGGGGGGGCTCCTCCCGGTTCCCCCCGTTTCCTTAACAGCCCCGCCAGCACGGAGGATTCCATCCGTGACCTGAAGAAGCTGATCGCGGCGCAGACCGGGACCCGCTGGGACAAAATCGTGCTCAAGAAGTGGTGAGTGAGGCCCTCCGGTCCCCTCTCCCCCCCAGCCCCAACCCCGCCATCCCGGGGGCGGCGGAGCTGGTCCTGGCCGCCCGACAGTCGTGTGTTCCGTTCCGTCCCCGCAGGTACACCATCTTCAAGGATCACGTCACGCTGGGCGACTGTATCCTTTTCCGGGCGGGTGTTTTTACGGTGTTAACGGGGGGGTGGGGTGGGGTGTCCACACGTTCCCCAGCCCCCTCGACCTCCGCCCTTCTCCTTAACTCCATTCTCCAGATGAGATCCATGATGGCATGAACCTGGAGCTCTACTACCAGTAGCCGTTACCGTCCCCTCCCGGTTCCCGCCCCTCCCCGTGCTCCTTTCTCCGTGGGACCCTCCCCCAACTCCTCGTTCCCCCCCACCCCCACGCCCGGTATGGCCGAGCTGGAGCCACGCTGAGGCTCTAAACCTGCCCTGAAGTGTTTAAGTGGTTTATAATAAACGTGTTTCTCGAGTCTGTGGTTGCTGTGGGGCTGCGGCGCAGCGGGGACGGGGCACCGGGAGCCGCCGGAGCGGTGGGCAACGACGCGCTTCTGTTTCTCTACGCCTTTTGTGCCCTTTGCGGCCACCGTTCGTTCCTGCGTCACGTGCCCAGCACTGCTTCCGCCTTCAATGCGGCCTCCCGTCTGTAGCCAATGAGCACCAGAAAGGCGGGCGCTTCAGCCAATGACAAGGCGGGGAGGTTGGGCGTCTCCTTCCTTCGGGCCAATGGGAGGAGGGAGGGGGTGGGATCGCTCCGCCCCTCCCCGCGCCAATGGGGCCGGGCCGGGCGCGGGCGGTGCGGGAGGCGCAGCTGAGGGAAGATGGCGGAGGAGGAGAAGCTGCCCGCGGGCTGGGAGAAGCGCATGAGCCGCAGCTCCGGTACGGACGGCGGCGACGGGAGCGGAGGGGCTGGGGGGGTCGCCGCTACCGGGACGGTGAGCCGGGCCTCTCGGGGCGTCGGGGGCCCGGCCAGGACCCCGGCGGAGGTGCAGCCCGGTGGGCCCGGCCTGGGCCTCGGCGGGGTTTGAGGGGCTCTGAGCGGGCTCTGGGGGCGGCGGGGTCTGGGGAGCTGGGCTTGGGGCTGGCCTGAGAGCCTGGACGGGGGTATGCGGGGTGCCTGGCGTGGAGGCGGCCGTGCCTGAGGGGCGTCGTGCCCGAGTACCTCAAGCTGCGTCGGGGGTGGGGGGGTTTAGATTGGAAATTAGGAACAATTTCTGTGCTGAAAGAGTGGTCAGGCACAGGAACAGGCTTCCCAGAGAGGTGGTGGAGTCCCCATCCCTGGTGGGGTTCAAAAAGCGTGTAGATGTGGTGCTTCAAGGCATCGTTTAGGAGGCTGGGAGGGGGGGGTTGGGTTGGTGGTTGGCCTTGATGATCCTCGAGGTCTTTTCCAACCTTATTGATGCTATGAAAGGCTGAGAGACCTGGGCTTGTTCAGCCTCGAGAACAGAAGGCTGAGGGGGGTCTCATCAGTGCTTATAAATATCTGAAGGGTGGGTGTCAGGGGGATGGGGCCGGGCTCTTTTCAGTGGTGCCCAACGCCAGGCCAAGGGGCCACGGGCACAAACGGGACCATGGGAAGCTCCACCTGAATATGAGGAGAAAATTCTTTCTTGTGCGGGTGCCAGAGCAGTGGCACAGGCTGCCCAGAGAGGCTGTGGGGTCCCTTCCCTGGAGGTGTTCAGAAAACATGTCCTGGTGCTCTGGGGCATGGTTTAGGAGGCCTGGTGGTGTTAGGTTGGTGGTTGGACTTGATGATCCTAGAGGTCTTTTCCAACTTTAATGATTCCATGATTCCTGGGAGTGTTGTCTGATGGGGAGGGATACCTGGGGCTGGGGAGGGGGGGTTGCTCTGTCTGGGGGTAGCTGGCGGAAGGAAGTGGGGCAGGAGAGAAGCTGCTCTCTACAAGGCCGGGTTGGAGTGTGGCAGGATGCTTTGCCCTTGGTGGGGCTGCCGGTGGCTCAGGGAGGGACATTGTTGGTTAGGATGGTGCTTTTAGTATAGTTCTGCCCTTTGCAGTGACAGCTTTCCATGCTTAGTGGCTGAAAAGCAGTTCCTAGGAGGTCGCCTTCATCGACTTGGCTGCTGTACTCATTGTTTGAGGTGGGGATGATGAGTCTAGGGAGGCTGAGAGAGAACAGGGGCCCATGTGAACCGTCCTTTGCCAGAACTACCGGGGCTGAAGCGTCCTGGAGGGAGAGAGGGGGCTCCGTGGCTCGCTGCAGTTAGCGGGTTTAGGCTGTTGGTTGGGATTTAAACGGGCAACTCGGGCCCTTTGCTACGAGGTCGTAGCTTCCCCCACACAGCTCTGCTGTTGCAGTCCCTCACCTTGGTTTGCTTGGCTCTTTTCTCGAGACTAGTCTGCTTCTAGCTTCAGTGGAGAGCTTTGGGATGAATGATTTGCTGGCAGAAAATATCTTGATTGATGCTGTGAGTTACTGCAGGTAAATGCACGTGTAGCTTTGGGCACTGGAAGGCCTTTGAGCAGCAGAATTACCTGGCTTTAACGCTGAACATGTCAGGAGGTGCCTTCACAGGAGCTTCATTTTCTGCTACCCAGGGAAACCATGGATAACTTGTGCAGGAAGGTCTTATTTTCTGGTAGAAAAAAAGTGATTTTTCAGAAGGAAGGGTCTGTGCGATGCAAAGATGTGATCTTTGCTAACAGTAACTCGCCATGTTTGCTGCAGGATGTGCTTAACAGAGAGGCTTTACCCAGCTTCACCCTTGTAAATAGGGCTGAGGTGAAACACAGTCTTATCCCCAGGCCAGAAACCCAGCACAGTCCGCCTCCTCAGCAGTGGCAGGGTGTTGCCTGGGGGTGTTTATGGTTTCTGACTGTGTCAGTGGGTGTTTTGTCGCTGATCTGCATGAGCGTCGTGAATTGGAAAGGCAGCTGGAGCCTGCTTCCGCGTGGGGCTGTTGCTTTGACTCAAGGCGCTTCCCGACGGAAGCACTTGCGTAGGAAATCCTGTGGAGTTGTAAAGTCTTGTTTCTTACCTCGTGTGTTTGAGCCAATTGTGTGGATGTGGCCAGGCACTCACAGAAATCTCGTATTTGAGGTGCCTTTGGGGTCAGGAAGTTGATTCTTGGGGTCTGTCGGGAGCTTTTATTAAACCCCAGCCCCTCTCTCTGTCCGCAGGCCGTGTTTATTACTTCAACCACATCACAAATGCCAGCCAGTGGGAGCGGCCCAGCGGCAGCGGGAAGAACGGCCAAGGGGAGCCTAGCAAAGTGCGATGTTCACATCTCTTGGTGAAACACAACCAGTCCAGAAGACCCTCGTCGTGGAGGCAGGAAAAGATCACGCGGACCAAAGATGAGGCACTGGAGCTTATAAATGGCAAGTAAATGCAGGAGAGAGAGAATATGATACTGTTGAAGGGGAAAAGTCATTATAAGGCTAGAATTGGACCCCGAGCTGAGGGGTTCAGTGTGTTGTGAACTTGCTAAAGCAAAGTTTTTTAAGGCAAGTGGTTTGAACATGGACTTTTACGTGGCCCAGCCACTTGGAGAAACGATTTTACTGTACGATTAAATGACGTAAAGATAGGTCCCAGCCCGTGTGTCCTCCCCTTTGTGGTTTTTTTTTTGTAATGTTATTTCAGAGGTTTGTTTGTATTTTCTTTGTAAATGTGTATCTTTATATTAAAAATAAAATTATTTAAAGCTAAAACAAATGTTCTTTAAACATTTCTTTTTATTTAATGTCACTTGACTCCTTGCCCTAACAGCAACTTAGAGTAAGTTCTAATTAACCTCTGCTTGAAATCAAGTTGCTTGTAGGAGGCAGTCGGCCTTGCGCGAGGCTGTGCGATGACCTGGCCAGCTCGGGCTTTTCCCAAAGTGTTCTGGCTTGTGATCCGCTCTAGGAGCGAGGGTGCTGCATGCCTTCCGCCATCGGTGGTGTTAATCTTTAGATGGTTTTTTATTTCCTTGCAGCTCTGGCAGTAAAGTTGAATTGATGTCACGTTTCTTTAAAGTTGAGGTTTTGATCTTAGGGAAGCAAGTTCAAAGTCCAGCTGTTACTACTGGCTTTTACCTCTTAGGATAAGGAATTTGGGGGCTTGGGGTGAGGTTTAAGTCAGTCCCAGTGATTGACTGATGAAACTGAGAGCGTGCTCTTTAGTGGGTGGCTTTGTCTCTTCTGGCAGCGAGGCTGCAAAGGCTAGTTGACGCGCCGCGAGCGGTGAGCACGCAGATATGGACCGCAGTTCTGGGCCTGTG
The DNA here is from genome assembly GCF_963921805.1 of Phalacrocorax carbo. Classification (NCBI taxonomy): domain Eukaryota; kingdom Metazoa; phylum Chordata; class Aves; order Suliformes; family Phalacrocoracidae; genus Phalacrocorax; species Phalacrocorax carbo. Next base: position 769,294 of record NC_087542.1, on the reverse strand, counting down.
CTATCTTCTATGGCTCCAGCAGTGAGGGAGGGAAGATAAGGGTGGTGTTTTGGCCATTGCCTTGGTCCTAACCAACAATCAGTTTAAGGACTTTCTTGTTTGAGAGACCTGGGAGGGGAAGTTTCTTTGCTAAATAATTTGAAGCAGCCAGGCAGTGACCAGCAGGTGGTATCTGCTCACCGCCTTTTGGAAGGGGAGGCTAAATTAACTGGCACAGGTGGGAATTTCCTTAGGGAATTGTCTCCTTTGGGTTCAGGTGGCTGAGAAAGCGTGACTGGAGGCGATAAAGCAGGATGCACGCCTAGTGCGGAGATCTGTGCCAAGGGAGTGGAGACTGTGGCAAAGATAGACTGAAATATTTCAGCCGAGCTGCAAATTCTGTCTCTCTCTTTCTTTCTTTCTTTTTTTTTAAAAAAAAAAGAATAAAACTGTTTTAGAGCCATCTCTTGGAGCAGTGTTCATCAAAAGGCCAGCGTGGTGCTTTCTGCCAAGCAGAGATTAAATGATGCATGATCCTGGTGTCTTTTAATTGGGCCTTGAGGTACTTGGATCTTTGTAAGTGGGAATCACATTTTAGAAGGGAAACTTGGCTCGTTATCTCTAAACAGGTATTTCAGGAGCTTGTGATCAGGTAGGCTTTTTGATATGCGGGTGTTCTGTAAACTGGTTATCTTTAGAGGCCTGAATAACGTTATTTGGGCTCGACAATTGTCGTAATTCTTTGGTTGGGTGCTTTACTTTGAGATGCCGCAGTTCTTTAGCTACCTGGTAAGGTGATGGGAAGAAACAGCTTAAGCTTTCCTTGGCTCGAAAGAATGAGATTAAGCTTGGCAGCTTCAGACCCTCCTCACTATCGAATAACTCTTTATGTTTCGTAATCTCTCTGTGGTGTCTGAAGAGGAAAGAGTCGTGCTTAAAACTTTATTCACGTAAATACCCCGCTTGCCGTCTGGGTGAAGGCTGTTAGGGAGTTAATTCCTGTAACGGGAATACTGTTGTCAAAAAACCAAACCCCTAACCACCGTTCTGTCCACGTTTGTCTCCAATAAACACTATTCCTGGGAAGGTCATAGGGAACATCAGAACATCAGCTTATGATTAATTATTTTATGGTGGCTTCTTGCATATTGCTGTAATTTAAGTTTCTAGAACGGCTGAAACATACTGGGAGGATGCACGGCTCAGCTCTGCTACGGCTCCTGCCAGCCAGGCATCAAGGAACTTCTCTGAACAGATGTACTGTACCTGGTGAACGTAATTATAGCGCAGAATTGTCTAAGTAGGGCTCTGGGGAGGAATTCGCTCGACAGGCACAGCACCACACGTTTTCATGTTTTGTTTGGAGACCGGTTATGTCTGAGATCTCCCTCCAAATCTAGCTCTGGCGTTAATGCTTTATGCAATAAAAATCTGAGAAAGAAATTTGATTCGGGAGCTCTCTGTTCCCGCAGGGGAGGGGACAATACCAAAGATAAATGTTTTCGGTAGGTGAACTTGGCTGATGTCAAATATTCCATCTGATGGCTTTTCTCCAGTAATGAGGGAGGTGAGTCGAGAGGGATGGAGGGGTGCGTCGTCCGTGAATAATTCTTAATCCATTAAGAAAGTCGCAGTGGAGAATGAAATGTAGGTTAGCTCTCCCGCTGTGGTACAGCAGGAGTTGGAGGACTTGGCTCACCAGGTGCTTTTTTGATAGGTGGTAACATCGTCGGGAATGTGGGACTAGAAAGAAATTTCAGATTTGAGCCTGACCCTGATATTAAAGGTTGCGAAACCTCTTAGTCCCTTCTGCCAGCTTTATCAAGCGCCGTTTAAGAGGCGGTTAGGGTTCTGGCTGAATTTGCTGTGAAGGTTATCCCAGACCATCTTTGCTCTGGGGTGTAGAAACCCAGTTTCCAGCTAAATACTGCTTGTGATTGGTTTTAAGCCGGCGTTTCTTGCGTTCGTGTTGTTTAATTACTCAATTAAATTTAATTTCTTCCTGATGTTGACCTCTCAGTGGATTTAGAGAGCCCTGCTCTTTACCAGCCTGTTTTTGCACGCTGAGCCAACCGGGCTTTTAGTTTCTGGTAATGTAGGTCATCTGTTCTGCTGTTTCTGCTCTTGGCCCTCCTTTGCACTTCAGTTCCGATTAATCTTTCTTGAGCGTGGGTTCATCGTGGTATGCAATATTCCAGATTAGCCCTTGGCAGTGCCTTCTACTGTGGCATTTACTACTGCCCTTCCCTCTGCTGAGGATACCACGGTTTCAGTGCTGCGCTTCTCGCTTTTAAAGTCATACTGCTGGTTTTGGAGTTCCTTGTAATTCTGCATCTAGGTCCTCCTCTTCCCGATGGACCTCTGCATACATCAGACTTTTTTTCTTGTGGCTGCTTTGCAGATCCGTGTGTGAGTTCGCTTGGTGTTGTTGGATCTTGCTTAGTTGTTCAGGTCACGTTTAATATTCTGATCCTCCTTTCTGCTGACAGTGCTTCCCCACCCTCCAGCTCGTTATTTGCACGTTTCGTTAGCTTACCCGTTTCTTGTTGCCCAGTCAGCTGGGATTCATCCCAAAGATCAGTCCCCAAAAGCTTCACTTCCCCAACACTCCCCATTTCAGCACAATCCAATGCCATTCTTCATCATGTTCTCTTTGCATTCATCTCCCACTATTCAATTTCGCTTACGCCTGGAGGTTTTTTAAGGTGTAGTTTATTAAAACCCGGACAGTTCCTCATCTGCATAACTTGTTCGAAACGGCTGAGATCATCTGGGGAAAAGGCTTGTTAATCCCACTTTGCAAAGTTTAGACAGCGTGTCTTGTTCTGGCAGAGGTGAGGACAGCTGCCTCAGCCTTAGGCTTTATCCAGCAGAACGCTCATCTCATTGACAGGCAGATTTTGCTCTCAGGCTTGTCACTAGCATAAAATTAGGGGGTTTTAATAACTAAATCCTATTTCAATATGTAGTTGACTGGCTTTCTCCACAAGCTCTTTACCCCTCAAAACCTGCTGGTGTGACCAGGGCAGGCAGTTTTTGGATATAAATCACTCTGATCCTTAATTTGGATGCTTTATTAGTTTAACTTCAGTATCTTAAAGCTGTAATCCCTGACACTTCTGCATGTGACGGGTACTTGCTGGGGACTGGCGGCTTTGTGCACGTGTTTGTGGTGGTGCAAGTAGGTATTTTTAGGATAAACTCCTGTTTTGTCAACAAGCAGGCTGTTTACGCTCAAGCAGCTTAGTTTAATAGGATGAACCCATATCGGTTTCTTTCCTAAAACGCAGGAATGCTGTGAACTGTCTTCCACCCCGATAAATAACCCTTATTGCCTTTTTAACACAGGATTAGTAGGTGTTGTCTTAAGTTTTGTAGAGTTTCAGACTTTCACCTTAGTCTTTCTCCACCTGTTCGTGTGCGCTCGAGGCAGCGGGTGGGATAAACGTGTCTAATCTCCCTTCGGTGACAATACCGCTGCTGGTGTTTGCTGTTGAAGCAGGTTACGCGCTCTAGGAGTTAAGATAACTTTCTATGGCTTTTGAATTCTATTCAGGACCCCCGTTTAAAAATAAAAATCTCCAACAAGAGGTGATCAATCTGCTATCCCCATTTTTTTGGTAGCTCTTCTTCCTGGCCGGTCCAGCTGGAAAAGCAAACCTAGCTGTCCTGAACGCCTTGCTGAATTCAAAGATTTAGGCTAGTGGCAGCTGATTTAATGAGGGAAAATGGGCTGTAGGCTAGAAGACTAATCTGAAGACTTAAAATCCCTTTGTTTTGGTCTTGCAAGCATTAAACTGCAATAAAGGGGTTCGTTCCAAAGCCGATAGCCTGCTTTTTCAGTTGCTGCTGGATACCCCAACCTTCATTCTCTCATTAAGGAATATTTTCTTATCTGCCCCCAGCCCTCACAGGTATATTCTCCGGTGTATACAAGTCTATAGCATTAAAATGAGCTGGAAAAGACTTATTTCCTCATTCTTTTGCACCAGAAATTGTCCTCTTCCTCTTGTGAGAGCATCCCTCCAAATAATAAAGCCTAGCTCTTGAATTACATGCGTGACCCTTTTTCCAGTGGGGATCTTCCATTGCTTGCAGTTGGAATAAATCATGCTCAGCCCATTTTTTTCATATTATTTTATTTTTTTAGAGGCTTATCTAGCAAAGTGCAGGCTCTTTATACATGCAGGCTGCAGGGCTTACATGGGAGTGACCTGAAATAGAAAGTTTGGTTATCAAAACCAGGAGACTTAATAGCTTTGAGGGGGTAGAACAACACTGCTTTTTCTCTCGGTTTCTCTGTTCAAGAAAATCACCTGCCCCTCAGTATCTCTTTTTGAAGGTGGAAGACTCTTTAGGTCTAAAACGGAAGGCAGTCGGGCTTTGCTGGTTCTTTCAAAAGCTGACGGGAGGTTTCTGGAAAGAAGGATTTAAAAATTAAACAGCTCTCTAGTGAGAAATAAGTTTAGCTGCATTTCACCTGGTGCGGAGAGTTGCTCTGGGCTGGGAGCTGGAGCGCGGGTCTGGGGGCTGTTCCTCTGCGCTTCAGGGCACACACGGACCGGTTCCTCAGGGAGATGCTCCCCGGCGTAGAATACACGGGTGAACGATTTTCGCAATGTAATTTAGTCTTAATTGATCATCTTGGGTAGTCAATTTGGTCTTGTGGTCCAAAGCGTAGAAGGCAAGGCCCTCTGGCAGGAGCAGGCTGCCTTGGGAAGGTGGGGGCTTAACCGGCAGCCGGACCTACAGCAGATAGAACTGCTCTTCGCAGGCTTCGAGTCCAGCCTAAACGGCTCTCCTCGTGCAGAAACATTTCTTGCAGCCGGTACTAAACGCTGTTTTGGTGGGGGGTGGCTGCAAGTGAGACCAGAGAGGGCTTGGGATTTTGATGTGTGGTTACGCTCCTTTTAACGAAGGAGCTGGTTGAGTTCCATGAAACTAAACAGGAGTTTCTCGTCTCGAGAATCCATGAAAATCTGCCTCACGCAGTGTTAAGGGATACGTCAGTGGCCCTTGTGCTTTGCCCATCTCCGAGAGCAGTCAGGATCTGTAATTAGCGGCTCCCCAATCATGTTATCAAGCTGTTGACTGGAAAATATGATTTATTTCCTAGGTTTTCGTGTTACGAGTTAGCAGGGGGTTCTTCTGCTCGTTCAGAAAGATTCATAACAGTGAGGCAGAGCTCTCGGTTAAACCTACAAATATTTCTTAACTGACCTTTTAAAAAGCTGTCTTGACAAATAATTCAGTCCTCGGGGATTCTTCATGCTCATTCTCCTACTGAGGTGAGCCCTTCTGAAATCAAAAGCTCATCTATTCTGAAGCCCAATAATAAATTCCCATGCTTCAGGGGCAGTAGGAGGTGGAATCACCATTTTTTATTTCATGGAAGCTTAAATAGAACCGGGCCGCGGTGCAAAGGTGGAAACGTGCTTGGGAAAAAAATAAAGTGCTTTTGGGGTGTTATGAAAGTTTTAGTTCTGGCTCTGGCGTCTTTCAGGAGGTTTGAAAACCTCTCTGCGTGCACGTGGTGTGTGTCCGTGGCTGTGCCCTTCTTGCTGTGGGATGTCATGCTTAAGGTGAGGGTTTTGGGTGGGTTTTTTGGTCTTTCCCCGTTTTTCCTTCTCCTGACAGAATTATTCCCTGTATTTACAGGCTACATCCAGAAGATAAAATCGGGAGAAGAGGATTTTGAATCTCTCGCTTCCCAGTTTAGCGACTGCAGCTCGGCAAAAGCAGGAGGCGACCTGGGTGCGTTTGGAAGAGGTAAGTCGAGCTCAGCCTGGCAGCGTGAACACCAGATCAAGATTACAGGGTTGATGCTGATCTTCTTGGCAGGGGGTGGGGTTTAATAATGCACCCCGCTGCTGGGGGAATGAACATGAAAATGGATTTATATGCTAGGCGGCCTGCTGTGCAGGAAATGTAGTTTGATGCCTAGAAGTTAAACCAATTAGGAATGCAACTGTAATATTATTCTAGGCAGAGAGGCAACGTTGTGCAAACGCCCTTCATGAAATTGGCTTTTCCCTCTGGAAAAGGATTTTCCGGCTACACTGAATGGAAATCCAGTTGCACAGCATAATGAGCCATGAATAAGGAGAAAGTGGATAAGTCGTGCTAACGGCACGCCAGATAAATAATTTGGCATTCTAAGCTTCAGTGAGAAAGCTGTTAACAAGTCGTGGAAATAAGAACAATTCACAGCCTGCCGAAATAATGTTGCTGGTGAGAGATTTTGTTACAGGATTATTGATCAGTGCAGTGAGGGAGCGACGACAGAAAGCTCGGGGATGCTTCTTCATTAATGAGATTTGCTGGTGTGGGAGGAAGAATCTTTGGGATGGGAAAGTGTAACATTGAAACCTCTTTTGCTTTATCTTACGAATGCTTTCTGCAGTAATTTCCACTAGGAGGAAAATAGAAAGCAATTGCGTCATGAGTACAGCTACAGTATTCAAAGAACAACCCAAAATCTCTTTATAGCGAGAGTGTCCATGCGTATTTTATTTGAAGACGGCCAAGAAAGGTTCCCGCCAAGGAGAGCGAATGCTCTATTTATTGTTACAATCTATGCCCCAAAGTCACAGGGACTTGCAGCGATCCCAGAGGGGGATCTGTAGTCAGAGCTGCCCGCATCCGAAGCGGTGAGCTGCAGTCCGGCGTGTCCTTTTAGTGGAAGTCTTTTTCCTAAGCTCACGCTCAGGGTTCGTGGACTGAAGCATTCAGAAGCTCGCCTCGTCTCGCCCTGCAGCAGGTATACAGGTTTTGCAGGAGATTTTGCACACTTGCCTCGTCATTCCAGGCTTTTACCCCACTTAGGATGTCCCAGGAATACTAAACACACCAGCGGGCTCACTGCTGCTGCAGACGTAACCATGGAAGGGCCTCCAGAGATGCTCTTTCAGCCCCTGCTCCCTGAAGCCCACCCAGCTTTGGCAGGTGAAACTATGCAGGAATGTGGTTTGGGGGGGGGTTTCCCCCACCAAAATACTGTATTTAATCACTGTTCCTTTTTAGGGTGCAGGTCAGCAACAGTTCCTTCCTCTAACAGGCCCTTTCAGGCAGGGCTAAAGAAAGATATGTTATTGCCTATAATGAAACGTTAACCCTAGGGTGCTGCCTCTGCTGGTTGGGGTTCAGCAGAAGCTCAGCTCATTGTGCTCTTTGGAGATGTATGGAAAGAGATTTATACTGATTTTCTGGCTGCACCAAATTGTAAAGAAACGTTGCAAAAGCCAGTTTCCACTAGATGGCATTGGAACCATGCGTGGTGGCCAAAACCCGGCACTGTCGCTCCATCCCCCTCTCTGCCTCTCTTTTTTTTTTTTTCCTTTTTACTGGGCTGAAAATGTAATTTGTTAGAACTTGGAGCACTGGTTACTTCAGAGGTGAAGTTATTAAAACATTTCAATTTGTCTTCCTGAAACCCTTCAAATAAGTCATGTTTCTGCTTGAGGAAGACCACTGTGGTGCAGCAGGGAGGCTGTTGCCTCATCTGAAGTCAAGATTTCAGGTCCTAGTGGAAAAAACCAAAACAATTCAGGTGGCGAGGCAGGTCTGCCTGACAGCGAATGATGCCGGCTTTGTACCCAGAGCTTACAAGCCAGGCAAGCTGCTCCCCTCTCCTGGTAATTAATCTAAATGCTGAAATGAGAGAAGCAAAACTCTGGAAAACCGTGTGCATCGGGTCACTTCAGTAATAAACCCCCCCTTTTTGTTTTTTAAGGGGAAAATACCAAGCCGAAGGTATTCCTCATCCTGAAAGGGAGGAATTGAGCATCTCTTGTGGCACCTGGCTGCCTTGCTAGAGAAGGGGGCGGGGATGGATGGAGGTCCTGAATTAAAACCTAAATTCTGGAGATGCTGCTGGGCTAGACGTGATGCGTCTGGGATGTGTGGTCTTTGAAAGGGTCGGGAAGGTTTAGTTTGCAAAGAGATTAGTGTATGGCCGCAACGTCTGCTGAGGATCCAGCTGTCAGGCTGCCTAAAAGCTTTCTGCAGCCCCCTCCTAATGTGCTGCAGAGTCCAAAGCTACAGCGCCGCCTCGGAGCTTGGAGACAAGGGTCATAAACTTAACAGGAGATGGATGCTGCGTTTTTGGCAAGACGCTGCTCTGTACGTCTCCTCAGGCATCTCGAGGCAAGCTTGGCAAGCGTGGTCAGGGCTAAGAGCTAAGTAAGGGTTCCCCCTGTGCCTGGGGGACTGTCGCCTCCCGGCCTTCCCTCGCAGGCATCTTGTCCTTCTGCTGAAGCTTTTGCCGAGACCCCCCCGGTGAGACTTTGACCTGTTGGTAACAGTAAAACCTCATTATTTTGTCTGGGGTGGGCAGTTTTTCTGCTCTACCTTCTGTCACAGGAAACTGGGCAAAAATACTGTCCCCCTTGGACCCCCCGCCCCGCAACAGGCTGGTGTTTCTCCTCTTGACTTGAATTATTCTGGCTGAGCACTTGTGCTGCTTATTCCTTCCGCCCCACTGCAGAGCTGCAGTACCTGCACTCATGAATCCCCGCACGGGGTCCTTCCTCCAAGCACCTCTGGCTTTCCTGAGCCTGGATTACTAAACCTCCTGAAACTGAGTGACTTGGAGGCTGGAGCCTTAAGAGCAGTTCTTATCTAGGTCATGACATTATCTACGTGTGCCTTGTAAATTATTTAGCGCAGCTTGTAATGCACACCGCATCCATTCCCCCTGCGTACCTGGAGGGCACGCGGGACTGGAAGACGAACATCCACTTGTGCCAGTGAGTCTGCAGAACAGAGATCCTCTGCCGTCTGGGTCCGCAGCTCTCCGAGTATCTTTCCTTGCTGCAGTGATGTCTGTAGGATCTGAACAACCCTCCCTGTTTAAAAAAGAAAGTCTGTGTACATGCATGTGTGAATGAGTTGTTTTGAATCATCTTCAGGGACTAGATGAAAACAAACACCCCCCGCAAGTTATTAATTGGTGACTTTGTTGTTTGCCTGGAAGCTGTCTTCATTTGAGGCTTGCTTGCTCAGAAAGATCTTCCATTTGTTGCTGAGCTTAATTGAACTTTCTGGTGTCTGCTCTCTGCAGGTCAGATGCAGAAACCTTTTGAAGATGCCTCATTTGCGCTGAGGGCTGGTGAGATGAGCGGACCAGTTTTCACAGAATCAGGGATCCACATCATCCTACGCACAGAGTGAAGTGCCTTGGTGACATGTAGAAAGGAAAGGGTGAGGGGAAGAAAGGAAAAAAAATAAAACCCACAAAACAAAAGCTACTCCAACCCTGCATTCTCCCAAATGAACTTCATATCCAGTTTAAAACAAAAAAAACATAAAAAAAAAACAAACCCAGCTCATTTCATATCTCAATATCTTCTGTGGCACCTGACACGATGTTTTTCACCTGCAGAGATGCATGGTTAGCCAAGGGTTGAGAACACAATCAAAATAAGACGGGTAGCACCTTTCATAAGCAGAGAGAATGTTTAAAAACAACATTTCTGGCATGCCACAGCTGCTTGAGTTATATTGACATGTCTCCTAAGCCGAGGAGTTGTCAACGCTAAAGGTCACCCTTCAGTGCTTCCCACGTCCACCCTGTTAGAGACGCAGAGTATTTATTGCAGTGCGGCACCGATGCTGGCGAAGCTGACTTGTGAACTCTGGTGCTACGACGGAATGAACTCCCCAACCCCTCTGCATGTTTGCTTAAACGCATTTATAACCCGAACGAACGGTATTTGCTCTGCAGTCCGGTCTGTTGGTTTGTAGAACTGATTTACTTAAAGCCATTCATCAATTGACCGTAAGATATCAAAATCGATGAGCCAGCTTAGCGCGGGGCACCCATCCCTCGGTGTCCGTCCGTAGCTTCCCTTAACGCAGCTGTCTCGGGGAGCGTCGTCCCTTGTCCCGTCACGCGGTGGCACCGGGAGCTCTCTCTGCACCTGCCACTGCTTTGACTCTAAAACTTGAAGATGCCTTTCGGTTCCGAATACAAACGAGAGAGGCTAACGGCCAGTAGTTCCCACTGCAGGAAGATCAGTGCCAGCCCGAGCTGTGTAGCGGTACGTAGGATGCTGTGTGCTTCCCATTCCAGCCTGGAGTCACTCCATTATTTAGCCATGACAGTGCCATTCTGTAGGGCAGAATGTATTGTGGATTTTCAGTTTTAGCTAGAAGGCTGTTGTTTTTTCTCAAGCTCCTCTCGATCAACTTGTGGTTTAGACACTGTAAGTCGTTGTTTTCCGGTTACACTGCATTGCTTATGTTTAGTGAAATAAAAAGGGGGCGGGGGGGGTGAATCCTAGCTTTGGTCCGATGCAAACCAGCTGTATAGTTCCAGTTCTCTTAAGCAGAAAATAAAGCCCTCTCCAATTAAACATTTCAAGAGCTCTGGTATTGATTATTTCTCCTCCTTTGCCCGTAGAGATCTCGTTGCTTCTATTAGAGCAAACAAAAAACCTCCGCAATACGTGCTGAGGTGGCTCTTGCTGGTTTGGGTTTGTTTGGGGTTTTGTTTTTAATCCTAAAATGGAACTGTGGCTTGCACGGTGCTAAGAACAACTTCTCCAAATGTGTCTCAAGCTATTAGCTAGGATTCTTTAATCTCTTGTTGTCGTTGGGGGTCTCCTGCTTCGCGTCGAGTCGATGTCTTGTTTCGTAAGAGCTGTTTAAATGCTCGTACAAGGTGTTACTTCAGATAAGGTAAAATCAGCACTTCTAGTGCCATTTAATAACTACTTCCTGCTTCTCCTCAGTTCTGCAAGTGAAGGGGTTCCACCTGTGGTATGAAATCAGCCGCTACGGAGAGCGGCTCCTCGGCGCGTTGTTTGTTTGGTTTTTCTCTAACATTCCCGTTTTGGAGCTGGGCAAAGGCAACATTTCCTCCGTACTCTCGACACCTCCTCCCTACTCTCTCCAGTTACTGCGATCGCCAAAACCAAACATCTGAATATCGCTTGCGGTTCTGCTCTTTGCTGGTTGTGCTGGCGAGACGGAAGGCTCTTGCGCATCGGATAAAAGTTTGTTTCCATAGCTACGCATTGATTTTTTTTACCCAAAATAAATAAATAAATAAGAAAAAATATCCAGCTCAGGCTGACAAGCAGATGAGAACTTCAAAGCGAAAAATTACCCCAACTAACTGTGTGGTAGGAGGAAAGCAGGATCAAAGGTAAATAAAGGCAAGCAGAGGTGTCATCTCTGTCTGGAACTGTGGTATTACAGTACGAGCGGCGGCAGGCAAGCCTCTTTCTGCGGCTGCAGGGCTTTTGCTTTCCAGCTTTCGTTCCTGCCGCAGCCGGGTGATCCCAGCACCGGGTTCAGACCTTCATCGGAAGGTGGGAAGCAGGATGGGGATCGCCTCTGACCACACGCGAACGGTTGATGAGGTGGCCGTGAGAGAAAGAGAACGTGGAGAGTTTTGGGGTGGGGGTGAAGATGCTACCGGGGGTTTTCTATTACTGTCCAAGGCAGTGGGTTTGCAAAGCGTGAAGACCTCGCAGCGGCAAGCTGTGGGGCTTCTGTGCGCCGGCTTCTAAAAAGTGCTTGTCGCTAGTTGGGGATGTTGTTTAGGATATTTACTACTGCTGAAAGCACCCAAAGCGTAATGCTCTGGGGGCTTTGCTGTGCACTGGGGTCCAAGGGGCCTCTCAGGGAAGAATAACTGCCTTTGGGATATCCTGCTGGCATTGCTCAAGGTGGAAACTGCAGAGTAAGCAGGTTTAATGGCTCTCGGTTCTCTGTGTAGCTGTGAATTGGCCGTATCCAGCCCTGCGCTGTGCCGAGGAGAGCTGCCCTGTGGCGCTGGGCAGCGGCGTATCGGTAGCTGGCGCTTCATCCAGCGATGCTGTTTTGGCTTGGCCCTTCCATTTCCCGGCAGCGAGACCTTGCTGAAACCTTTGGCAGCGCGAGCGGGGAGGATGGGAGCTTCTCCCAAGGCTCTGCTCGCAGCTGTGGTGTCAGTTATGCTAGGATTTGGGTGCAGCTCCGCTCGGGAACTGGCGTGGCACCCTGGGACCTGTTTTTTTTATTTGCAGGGGTCATAAACTATGAGCTGCTTTGGTCTCCTGCCCTTTCCCCGGGAACACGCGCTTGTTGCTGCGCTCAGCGAGCGCCTGTGATATAGTAACCTGATTTGGCGTGCTGTCATGGCCTGGATTCGGGTCCCTTCCTGGTACCGCTGCTGGGTGAGATACGGAGCAGCACGGCTCCGTCTAGCCCTGTTCCTGCAGGGGACCCTGGCTCGGTACTCCAAATGCGTGTCAACCCTTGGACTCCGTCACTGGAGCGGTGACACTAACAGTAACTGCTTCTGACTGTATCATGTTTGAAGCCTTCGCTTCTCCAGAAGGATCATTTAAGGGATTTCTTCTGGTTTGTCTCCAGGGCCTGAGGAAGAGGCTGTCGCATCCCAGGAGCTCAGGAGCCAGGTTGGAGGCAGGTCTGGGGCTGTCGCAGGAGAGGGATGCTTTTCTCCAGCTCCCTCAGCCCGGAGTTGTGCGGTATCGAGGAGGCTGAAGGCAAGATGCAGGCAGGCAGGGAAGGGGTAGCCCCCCATGCCTGTGCCTCTACCCCAAAAGCAGGCTCAGGACTTATTTTCTGCCTGCCAAATCGGCGGTGCGTTAGGCACGCCCGCGGAGAGGGCAGCCCGCACTGGCCGGCTCTCGCCGTGCTGCAGGAGATGGCATCCATCTCTGTCAAGCACCGTTATTAAAGCGGGGCTGTGAGACTCTGGACTCCCATCCTCAGCTCCCCATTTCCAGCCCTGGAAAGGGGCTTGGGGAGGGAACTGGAGCCGTGTCAGAGTGCCTTTAAAATCACACCTTTTGCCTATGGAGAGGTGTACGCTGGTGGGTGTTGCCGTTGGGGAGACGGGGAAGCTCGTATGCACAGCCTGCTCTTTAGGGGCTGCAGTGAAGCTGCTGGGGCGCTGCGTGCAGAGACGAGCAGTTCTTGTGCTCACAAGGCCACAGGGGATGCTCACAGTTGGCATTTCTGCCCCAGAAGACATCATAAGATTTTTTTGGGGGGGGCAAAAAGAGGTTCTTGGGTGGACTGTGGAGCGACGAGCGATATTCTGGTTAATGGGACAAAGTCTTGGTGTGATTAAATCCAATTTTGCAGTTGGGGTGAGGTTCTGGTGTTGTTCTTGCGAAGGGAGCGGAGGTTGAAGTGCGGTTTGTTGGGTGTGTTACCGAGTGGTTCATTCCTGACATGTTAGTTTTTCCAAAAAACAAAGAAATTGTGTTTTCTGGAAAACACAATCGCAATTATCCACAGTCTGCTCAGGGAAGTATCTTTATGAGACCCAGAGCGGGGCAGGTGGAGAAGCAGCGGTTGGGTGGCTGAGGCTCCATCCTTGCTCCCGGTAAGAGTGGGGCATCCGGGGACCGAGGCAGCAGCACCCAAGTCAGGACCCCTGGCTCCCACCGTGCCTCTGGAGCTTTGCAGTGGTCTCTTTCCCTTTGGGCCGGATGAATCGCAGCCGAACCCTTGCCCACGGCTGCGCTCTGGGGATTGCTTTGGTGTCTCCGTGCCAGGCAGCAGCCAGCCAGCACCACCCTGGGAGCAGCCGCGAGTTTTCTCTTCCGCGGCCGGGCTACGCGGCCGTTTGCTTGCAGGCGCAGCCTCTCCGCCTCCCACGAGACAGTTCTCCTCCAGGCATTAGGACCTGGGATCCAGGGGGATGGACACACCGGAGTGGGTTTATTTAAGCGGCCGTTTCTGTCAAAAAGCGAGGGAGCACTTGGTGGCTCTGCTGCGGAATGCAATTATTTTTTTGGGCTCCATCTAATCCCCGTTACTGAATTTCTTGATCCTTCAGATCCTTCTCCCCAGGGAAGTCACAAGTGCAGCAAAATCCCATTTGCGCAGCCCTATCTTTGCATCGGCGGCGGCCCGCTCCGCCCCTCCGTCACGCCACCCCAATGTCACTTTGCATTCCATTAACATTCACGCTAAGTTTCCTAACTAATCCCTTATTTTAAGACTGCTGCTTACTCTCTCCTGGCATCGAACGGTTTTATCGCTTACCCTGACAGAGGCGATGGCACGGAAGGACTTTTGGGGGAGGCAAAAGTTGGCTCGGAGAGCCCAGCCGAGGCTGGAGCCTGCGCCTCCGGGACCCGCTTGTACTGAGACGATCGCTGGTGGGACAGATGCCTGCGTAAAAAGGCATATCTATGCTTTTACGTGCGCCGTGGCTGCCACAGTTGAAGGAACACATTGCTCAGATTGCACATATTCCGGGAAGGAGCGCTATCCCTCGTTAAGACGTTTGCAGTTGTCAGTTTGGAGGGCGCCTGGACCTCTAGATGTAGCTCTTGAGCTGTTTTACCAAGATGAAACTAGACGCATCTCCCCAACCCCCCCTCCCACGCTCCCTGCAGGGCCATTTTGTGCGAGCTGCCTCTCAGCGTGGCATCTGCCCAGGGACTGTCTTTTGCGTCCAATAGTTCTGCAAACATAACCTTAATTGGATCATCAACTGGATCTAATTTGCCGAGTTTTCCCCCCCCCGCTCCTCCCCGCCCCGTGTTTCATTACGGGTCTGGGCAAGCGAGCGGCGTGCGCGCCGCTGCCAGCTGCGGGAGAGCTGCTGGCAGCTTCCAAGGACGAGGCTGGAGCATTTAGCTCTGCTGTAATGAACTTTCCTGCTAATTATTTTTAGGCACTCCGAGCTTAAACAAGAGCCATCGTTCCCTGCCGTGGCCTGGCTGGAAGGGGCTGGGCTGCTGTGCCTCTGCGGTGTGGGACGGAGCTTGCCTCAGAGCAGCCTGGAGGGTCTGGGGAGGGAAGCGATGGTTTGTGCGAGGTTCTTCCTCGGAGAGGGGAGGAAGACGGACAAGGATGGGGTTGGGGGTTTGTTGTTTTTTTTTTTTCCCCACCCGGTATTTTGGCACAAAGTGCTTTTGCCGAGCCTGGATGGGCTTGGAGGGTGCGAATGTGTTTGCAGACTCCCGCTGCAGGGTCAGGAGCCGTGCCTGTGCAGCAGAGGTGCTGCTGGAAAGCCCCACGCGTGCTGGGAGGTGTTGGGGTGCTGGAGCCTGATGTTTGTGAGCCACTGGGTTTGCCTTGAGCCCACCCAGGCTCTTTGCGGGTGCTGCACCTGCAAGGGCACGAGCCCAGCAGCACCTTACCGCTCCCCTCGGCTGCAGCACCCAGCAGCGTGGCGGCGCCGGCAGGCTTTCCATCCACAGGGTGATCTCGGGAGGCATGGGACCAGATTACTTTCCCCGGGTGGCTCTGAAATGCAGATTCACCGTGTCATCGGGGTCCCAGGACATGGAGGGTCCCTTCCCAGCTGAGCCCTTGACTTTGCTTCTCTATTTTGCCCCCAGTTCTCCGCTGCTTTCAGCGGGGTACCTTAATGAGCTGCCCCACGTCTCGGGGATGTTTGTCTCGATGCTGCAGCTCTACTCTGTTAACAAAACGTCCGCGGTGAGGCTGGGCTGTGCTGGGTGCTTTCTGTTCCTCTGCTGATGGTGAATGATTAGAGAGCAGGGCAAGTTGTAGGAGCTCCCGTGTGCTTGGAGACCAAAGCAGGGAAGAGAAATTTTGGCTTGGCAATACAGCTGAGGCTGAATTCCTCCGGGCATCTGCCACCTCTGGTCTTTGCCCACGTGAAGCAGCGGGGAGGGCACCTGAGCAGAGAGCCTGGGGGGCTGTGTGCCTCCTGGCTGCTCTATAATAGATGGGGGAGCATGATTTATTCGTGTTCACCTGCACCGGCTAGTATTTAGGTCGTTATTTCCATGAAAGGTCTCAAAGAACATTTAAATGTGACAAAGACTCTGATGGCCTTTGCTTCAGCTGAGCGAGGTCTCCTTGTGTCCCATCCCCGCCCCCCCAGTCGCTGCTCCTGCCTTTCCCTCTTCATCTGAAAACTCGGGCATGTCGGCCTCGTGGCTTGGCCATCCTTGTCCTGACAGCAGCCCCCACGGGTGATTATAAAGTGCCTTTTGTTCTTGCTAGGTCACAAAACTTGCCAACTCTGCTTTTAAATGCTTTTTTTATTATTATTATTATTTTAAAGCAGCTGCTTTTCTGTCCTGAATGCATCACAGCCGCCTTCCTATATGTAGCTCTGCTTCCAATGGGACATGAGCGGGGAAATACTGATGGGTGATCGTTACCCTAATTCTGATCCAGCTTCCTGCCACAACCCCCGGTTGCTTTAATGGTGGAAGAAAAGAGGGGCAGCGGGCGTATGCCTTCCTCAGGCCTCTGTGCTGCTTTCGGCCAGGCGTCAGTCGCACCTGGTGGGGTCGGCTTCCATCGCCAGCCCTTCTGCCACCAAGCCCCAACTCCACGCCGATGGAGGCTGTTAGCAAAGGGGAGAGATGCCGGGACAGGTCTGTCCGGCTGCGGAGATGGTCTGTCCGGCCGCGGAGATGGTCTGTCCGGCCGCGGAGATGGTCTGTCCGGCCGCGGAGATGGTCTGTCCGGCCGCGGAGATGGTCTGTCCGGCTGCGGAGATGGTCTGTCCGGCCGCGGAGATGGTCTGTCCGGCTGCGGAGATGGTCTGTCCGGCCGCGGAGATGGTCTGTCTGGCCGCGGAGATGGTCTGTCCGGCCGCGGAGATGGTCTGTCCGGCCGCGGAGATGGTCTGTCTGGCCGCAGAGATGGTCAATCCCGTGGCAGTGCCAAGGTAAAGCCTGCTGCCGCCAGGCACCTCTGGCTGCCCATCTGAGGGACTTTTCTTTCCTGGTGTTGGAAACTAGGCTCCCAGGTATGGCAGGACCCAATACTTGTGCTGGGATAGAGGGGAGGCACTGGGATGCAGGAGGAAGGCACTGGGATGCAGGAGGAAGGCACTGGGATGGAGGCAGAAGGCGCTGGGTTGGGGAGGGGAGTCACTGGGATGGAGGAAGGCACTGGGATGGAGGAGGAAGGCACTGGGATGGAGGAGGAAGGCACTGGGATGGAGGGGAGGCACTGGGTTGGAGGGAAGGCACTGGGATGGAGGAGGAAGGCACTGGGATGGAGGAGGCAGGTGCTGGGATGGAGGAGGCAGGCACTGGGATGGAGGAGGAAGGCACTGGGATGGAGGGGAGGCACTGGGATGGAGGAGGAAGGTACTGGGATGGAGGAGGAAGGCACTGGGATGGAGGAGGAAGGCTCTGAGATGGAGGGGAGGCACTGGGATGGAGGAGGAAGGCACTGGGATGGAGGAGGAAGGTGCTGGGATGGAGGAGGCAGGCACTGGGATGGAGGAGGAAGGCGCTGGGATGGAGGAGGAAGGCACTGGGATGGAGGAGGAAGGCGCTGAGATGCAGGAGGAAGGCACTGGGATGGAGGCAGAAGGCGCTGGGTTGGGGAGGGGAGTCACTGGGATGGAGGAAGGCACTGGGATGGAGGAGGAAGGCACTGGGATGGAGGAGGAAGGCACTGGGATGGAGGGGAGGCACTGGGTTGGAGGGAAGGCACTGGGATGGAGGAGGAAGGCACTGGGATGGAGGAGGCAGGTGCTGGGATGGAGGAGGCAGGCACTGGGATGGAGGAGGAAGGCACTGGGATGGAGGGGAGGCACTGGGATGGAGGAGGAAGGCACTGGGATGGAGGAGGAAGGTGCTGGGATGGAGGAGGCAGGCACTGGGATGGAGGAGGAAGGCGCTGGGATGGAGGAGGCAGGCACTGGGATGGAGGAGGAAGGCGCTGAGATGGAGGAGGAAGGCGCTGAGATGGAGGAGGAAGGCGCTGGGATGGAGGAGGAAGGCACTGGGATGGAGGAGGAAGGCGCTGAGATGGAGGGGAGGCACTGGGATGGAGGAGGAAGGCACTGGGATGGAGGAGGAAGGCACTGGGATGGAGGAGGAAGGCGCTGGGATGGAGGGGAGGCATTGGGATGGAGGAGGAAGGTGCTGGGATGGAGGAGGAAGGCACTGGGATGGAGGAGGAAGGCGCTGAGATGGAGGAGGAAGGCACTGGGATGGAGGAGGAAGGCACTGGGATGGAGGAGGAAGGCGCTGAGATGGAGGGGAGGCATTGGGATGGGGGAGAGGCCAGGAAAGCTGCTCACGTTGGTTCAGTGTAGAAGGGCAAGCGCTGCCTGGCTCCCGCGCTCGGTTCCTGCCGAGCAGCCCCAGCGCGCCAGGCTGCTCGTGCCGGCGTGAAGGAAGGGCTGGGATACCTGAATTAAACCTGCTGCTTTCAAAGGATGGCTGCTCTCCTGAACGTTTGGCTTCCGTACGGTTCAGGCACAGGCACCAGCTGGGCTCTGCCGGTCCCTGTCCCTGTGGCCTGTCCGTGATGGGACCTGCTCCCAGTTCCCTCCCAGCCCGGCGGGGAGGCAGCCCTCAGCTGCGGGACCAGCGTGGAGGTGTCCAGGAAAGGAGCCGCCTGCTGCTCTTCCCCTCTGCAGCGCGGAACGATACGGTCCTCTTCATTACGGATAAGTGATAAATTTTCCCAGCTTCCAGCAGATTTTTCCTGGTGGGTTGTTTGCTTATTTTTCCTTAAAGCACTGACTGTAATGATTAATCACCACTTGCTCTGCACGTTACACTTCCTCATCAGCCCCAGTGGGTTGACAAGAGCGATGGGAGCTGCGGAACGTCCAGAGTCGGAGCTCAGCCCGTTTCGCTTTTCACTGAGCCAATTAGTGCCTGGTTTTATGGTTTTCAGTTGGCCCATTAAACCTGCTACCTTCAAACAAATATTTCAAAATTTACAGCGTTGAAGAAAACACGCTGGGAAGGATCTTCCTTCTTTTTTGAAGCGGGGTTGGAGACTTCTCCTGCCTGTCTGCCTGGTGTGAAGTCCTTCTGTGAGGGGGCCCGTGTCTCTGAGTCCAGTAGAGAAAAGCCAGGGCGAGGTGCAAGGAGTGGAAGCTTTAAGCAAGAGAAATGCACCGTGGAAATGGTTTGCAAGGGGTGAGGCTCGCTGGATGTGCCCCAGCCTGGTGTTAGGCGAATGGAGACCAGAAGTAAGGGGTGACTATTTTTTTATTATTCTTTAAGGGTAATGAACCATAGAAACGGCTGGCAAAAAGGCAAGGAGGGCCTTCCGTGCCTTAGCAGCTGCGTGTTTCCTCTCGAATATCCGTCCTAGCGCAGCTCTTGATGAGACTGGCTGGGTAATTGTGCTGGGACTGTGCTGGAGCAGGGAGATGCTGGCTTTGAAGTCCATGAAACCGCCTGGAGGTTTGCACCCCGCTGACCCTCAGGGAGATAAATGAGGAGCTGCTCTGCAAGGAGCCGTTTAAACCCTCTACTTCTCGTCCCTTAGAGACGAGCAGCAGGAACTTTCCTTCAGCTGTTTTTGCTCCAGAAAACCCACTGTGGTGGGCTGGATTTTCCCTTCCTTGGTTTAATAGCGCCTGGATAATGAATTGGGGCTGTTGGAGCAGAGCTTTCTGCCTAGACGAGCTTCGTGGCTCTCGGATGCAGGCATCACCCAGGGTTGTTTGCATCCTCTGCTGCTTCTTTGGCTGGAAATCCGTTTCTCCCCCATTTTCCTCCCCAAAATGAAGCACAAGCGATGCTTTAGACAGATCAGAGTTGCGCCAGTGGTGCTGGGACAAGGGAGACACGGGGTGTATCTGACACGTGGGAGATGCTCAGCTGTTCAGGATCTCTGGGTCGTATTTGCGGTGCCTGGTCCCAGCCCCACGCCACCCCACGTCTCTCTGGATGTTCGTCCCTGCCCTCCTGCTGCTCTCTCAGCTCCTTCCCCTCTGTCCTGACAGCAGAGAAGTCTTGTCATAATTTACTTACATGCTTTAGTCACTCAGACCTTGTTTGCCTCCGCTCAGCCAGCAGAGCTTGAAAATCCTGTTACTCCTTTCCGTGTGCATGTGTCCCGGTCCCCTGCCGTGCCCCACTGTGGGCTTCTGCCCCATGGGTGCCCTCCTGGGACTCATAATCCGGTCTGGTACCATCATCATTTTCATGGTGTCCTGGCACAGCTTCCCAGGGACGCAGAAATGTTATTAATACCCAAATCCCGCAAAATTAACGTGAGGAGTTTCAGCCCCCTTAACAAGCAAGGAGTAAATAAAACTGGTGGGTGAGGGTGAGGAGCTGGGTGCGTTTCCCCCAGCTAGCCAGGAGCAAAGGTGCCAGGCTCCCCCGGCACAGCTCTCCGAGCCCCGTTACCACCCAGCACAGCCTGGTAGGCAGCTGCCTGCACCTGCCTGCACCGTCCTGCCCCGGTTGTAGCCCTCGCTGATGCTCAGCTGCATCCCAAGGCTGCGAGGTTTCCATGGCAACTCCCCGAGCATCCACGCTGCTGCTGCTGCTGCTGCGGAGAGCTGTGGGGCCCGGCGCGGCATTGCCTCCTCCGCCTGCCCTGCCTGTGCTCGGCGAGGGCTCAACATGCCAAACGTTTGGGCATTATTTACATAGATATTTATTTTATTTTAATATATTTTTATATTTTTCATACTTATATATTTATATACTTTTAATATCTATTATCTCTGTATTCTGTGCAACTCAGGAGAGCCCTCTAGGAAGGCGGACGGGGAGGTTTCGGTTGCAGTGCTTGGGCATCACGAGGATGTGATGCTCCAGGATATCCAAAGGTCCACAGCTGGAGGCTCCAGGGACCAGGGCTTCGACTTGGTGGGCTGCCGTGCCTTTTGTGTTAGTTGGCCCAGGTACTTGTGCACATTCAAGCGTGCGAGGACGCGTGCATGGCTCCGGCAAATGGTGCGTGGGGTGGTTTCTGTGCATGTCTCATTCCTCTCTGCGACTCAGATCTCTAAACCCACCGGTCCCGTTAGGGTGCTCGGCCCATTTCTGATTCCTCCCGGCTCTTCTGCCCCTCATTGGAGATGGTAAATAAGAAATTAGCTCGCAGCGAGCCTGCAGCGAGGCACCAGAGCCCTTTATTCCATCCGCATGTGCGAACAAGACTCTGTCTGGCGCAAAAACTTGAAACCAGCCACCTGGCTTCGCCGGCAGAGCCGAGCCCCTCTCTTGCTGAATGGCACTCAAAGGCAGATGATGACCATTATCCCAATCCATAGCAGCAAATGATGCATTTCCAGCCCTCCAAGTGCAGCCGCAATTAATCAGAGTCTATTTATGGCAGGCTATTCATCAAAAGGGAAGAAATCATCAACATTGTAATGGGAGGCTTTAATGTCCACGCATTCAGAAGCAAATCTCAGCAAGCTGCTTCCAATCTGCGAAACATCTCGCTGCCGTGGAGCGGGAATACATTTCCATATTAATGACCTGAGGGGCTTTTATTACTTCCAAGGAATGTGGTGCTAATGCAGATGAGTGTGCTGGCTCCGTCCGGATGAGGCCCTGGGTGGGCAGCAGCGGCGTGGCTTTGAGTTTGGGCAGGTGTCTTTGCCTGTCCCCTTGCCGTCTGCTGTTGCGTGAATTTAATGACTTCTCAGCAATGCCAGAGGCATGTTTTCAGCGTGGGCCGTGGGTCCAGTTCACAGTTTGATTATATTGACGATGACGAACGCAGAGATGGGGTAAAAAAAGTCACGACCTTCCTTTTCCATTAATCCAGCGGCTGCCCCGGTTGAGTTGGTGGGTGGGTTTACCCGTTTGCTGGATTTGGGCAGGAGTAACGTTGCTGGAGGCTTCTGCTTCCTCGCATCTCCTCTTGGGAGGGAGAGCTGTTGTGCAAGGGGGTGTTTTATCTTAGAGTGGTAGAATCATAGACTAGTTGGGGTTGGAAGGGACCTTTAAAGGTCACCTAGTCCAAGCCCTCTGCAGTGAGAAGGGACATCTTCAACTAGATCTGGTTGCTTTTGGTGGTTTGCTTGTAGATACCGATGCTCGAGCGGCAGGAGTGGAGAGCAGGGTTGCTTTCGGAGGAGAAGATGGCAGGTTTTGTGATCCCCAGGCTGTTTTGGGAGTAATGGTCTGTTCCTCCCTCCCCAGCATCTCTAGGGGGTTCAGTGGTAGAATTCCCGCCTGCCACACGGGAGGCCCGGGTTGAATCCCTAGGAGGAAGAAGTCAGGCAGAGGAGCCAGGAGACCGGCATGGATGAGCAAAGAGCTTCCAGAGAAACTCAAATGGAAGAGGGAGGTTCACAGTGCGTGGGAAAAGGGACTGGCCACTTGGGAGGAATATAGGAACGTCGTCAAGGTGTGCAGAGATGTGGTGAGGAGGGCCAAGGCCCACTTGGAATTAAATCTGGCCATGCATGTCAAAGATAACAAGAAGGGCTGCTTTAAACACATCAGCGGTAAAAGGAAGACTGGGGATACAGCGGGCCCACTGCTGAACGATGAAGGGATGCGGGTGATGCAGGGTGCAGAGAAGGCAGAGTGACTGAAAGCCTTCTTTGCTTTGGTCTTTCCTGCTAAGGCTGGCCCTCAGGCATCCCAGCCCCTAGAAGAGAGAGAAAAATCTGGAGAAAGGAAGGCTTACCATCAGTTGAGGAGGATTGGCTCAGAGATCACCTGTGCAAACTGGATCCTCGCAAATCCACGGGCCCCGATGGGATGCACCCGCGGGTGCTGAGGGAGCTGGTGGATGTTCTTGCTGAGCCGCTCTCCATCATCTTTGAAAGGCCATGGGGGACAGGAGAAATGCCCAAGGGCTGGAGGACAGCAAATGTCACTCCCATCTTCAAAAAGGGCAAGAAGGAGGACCTGGGGAACTCTAGGGCAGTCAGCCTCACCGCCATCCCCGGAGAGGTGCTGGAGCAGTTCATCCTGGAGGTCATCTCCAGGCATGTCGAGGACAAGGAGGTTATCAGAAACAGTCAACACGGGTTCACCAAGGAGAGATCACGCTTGACCAACCCGGCAGCCTTCTACGATGGCGTGACTGGCTGGGTCGATGAAGGGAGAGCAGTGGATGCTGTTTATCTTGTCTTCAGTAGGGATTCGACACTGTCGCCCCTAACAACCTCCCAGGCGAGCTAAGGAAGCGTGGGCTGGACGGGAGGACAGCGAGGGGGGCTGAGAGCTGGCGCAAGAGCAGAGCTCCGAGGGTCCTGAGCGACGGGGCAGGGTCTGGCTGGAGGCCCCTCACTAGCGGTGCCCCCCAGGGGTCTGCGCTGGCTCCAGCCCCGGTCAATGCATCCATCGGTGCCCTGGACGAAGGGGCGGAGCGTCCCCTCATCATCCTCGCTGGCGGTCCCAAGCCGGGAGGGGCGGCTGATGCGGCGGGGGGCTGTGCCGGCCCCCAGCGAGAGCGGGACAGGCTGGAGAGCTGGGCCCGGGGGAGCCTCAGGGACCGCAGCGAGAGCAAGCGTGGGGTCCTGCCCTGGGGAGGGGCGACCCCCCGCACCGGCACAGGCTGGGGGGACCTGCTGGAGAGCGGCTCTGCTGGGAAGGGCTGGGGGTGCTGGGGGGCAGCGAGGTGACCCCGAGCCAGCACCGGGCCCGTGGGGCCGAGGAGGCCAGCGGTACCTGGGGGGCACGGAAAGGCGTGTGGGCGGCAGGGCGAGGGAGGTTCTCCTCCCCCTCTGCTCTGCCCCAGTGAGGCCACATCTGGGGGGCTGCACCCAGCTCTGGGCCCCCCAGGTCAAGGAGGAGAGGGAGCTGCTGGGGAGAGGCCAGCGGAGAGCTACGGAGATGGTCAGGGGCTGGAGCATCTCCCGTGGGAGGAAAGGCTGAGAGACCTGGGCTTGTTCAGCCTGGAGAAGAGAAGGCTGAGGGGGGTCTCATCAGTGCCTATAAATACCTGAAGGGTGGGTGTCAGGAGGATGGGGCCGGGCTCTTTTCAGCGGTGCCCAACGCCAGGCCAAGGGGCCAGGGGCACAAGCTGGAACACGGGAAGTTCCCCCTGAACATGAGGACAAACCCCTTCCCTGTGTGGGTGCCAGAGCAGGGGCACAGGCTGCCCAGGGAGGCTGTGGGGTCCCTTCCCTGGAGACATTCACCCCCCGCCTGGACGCGGCCCTGTGCCCCTGCTCTGGGGGTGCCTGCTCCAGCAGGGGTGGGACGGGGTGAGCTCCAGGGGTCCCTTCCAACCCCCACCAGTCTGGGATTCTGTGGTTTGGTAGAGAATTCCCTTCCCTCATTGCTTTGTGCCGTTCAGTGGAGGCATCTGAGTCTCAGTTGTTTTTGGCTGAATGAAGGGGCTAAAAATCCTTTGGTTTTTTTCTGCTTATTTATTATGCAAAGTGCTGAAGGAGCCAGAGCAGAAGGAAGGGGCCCCTCGTGCACAGATAACAAAATTACCCAGACATCAAGGCTTCCCACCGGGAACACTTGCCGGTGAAAAAAAGCATTTTCATTTTTTTTTAATCCCTCTCCAGCAGTTGTAAATTTGCAAAGCAGGAGCCAGGTTGCGGCCCTCGGGGAAATCTTAATTTGAACAAAGCAGCTCTGATGATTTCTGGGGATGGACAGGGAAACCTGGGAATTGCTTGAAAGCTTCAGGGCCAGGTGGGGTTTACATCTTCTGTGACACACAAGGCTAAAAACTGAATGTGCAGTGCTGGATCAGGTAGTAGAGAGGGGGGTCAGGCAGTGCTGTTGTGCTCCTTAAGATGAAGGAGTTGCCTCTTCTTCCTCTCCAACGTCATTTCTTCTGGAGCATCCGCGTTGCTGTGAGGTCTTTCCTGGGACCGTGTCTGTCTGCCCTTGCTCCCTTTTATCTTCACAGAAGCATCTGCTCCTGTTTGGCAGGAGCTTGCGGCGGAGGAGAGCGCTTTCAGGCCGCGCAGAAGCATCTGCCATCGACCCGGTCCCGCTCAGCGACGTGGCTTCGCATCTTGGTAGTTCAGGGCACGGGAGCAGGGGCTGCTCTTCAGATGAGCGTTATCCAGGGGCACCGGAGACCACCCCAGGAGGGGTGTCAGCTTCTGCGGAGATCTTGAGTCGTGCTCGCTTCAAACTTCTAATCAAGACGCCAGGTTTGGCATACGGAGAAGGGAGCCCCCGAGGTCCCCTCTGAACAGACCAGGTGGATGTGAAGGACACCGAGGGTGAGACCGATGGGGTCTGCAGGGCTGAGACGTTCGGGCAAAGCGAGGGATAAACCCAACGGAGGTTTTCAGACGGAGAAATGTCCTTCCCCTCTGCTCCCATCTTTGCACTCCTCTTATTGCCCGGCCAGGGGGCAGGGTAGCTTGAGCTGTCCTCCCTGTCCTGCTCCCCGGTGCTACGGGTGGGCAGGGAGCAGGCGGATGGACGGACAGAGCCAGATCTCAGGGCAGCTCAAGGCAAGCCCAGCCTCCTCTCATTCCCTCTCCGTGCCTCCTTCCCACGCTCTCCCCATCCTCCCTTCCCCACAGTCATCCTTCTCGACAGTCCTGGCTTCCAACCCGCTTCCCGCAGCTCGTTTCCACTCTCTTCTGCTGGGTTTGTTCCGTGTCGCCATCCCAGGTGTGATGATATTGCGATGGCTTCGGCGTTGGCGCGCTCTGAATCCTCCTTAGTCGGCCGTGCTTCGCTGCCTGGGATTGCAGATTGAAATAGCCATTTTTAAAACTTTTTTTTTGTTTTTTTTTTGTTAGTTTTTTTTGGCTGCTGTTGTGCCGAACAGCAGGAACGCAATTAGCGGCAGCGTTAACGGAGCAATTTGGAGCTGGTCCCCCTCTGCTCTGCCCTCCTGTGCCGTGGCTTTTTTTCTCACCGCTCTAATTTCTCACTTTCAGCAGCAAAATAACCCAGTGAGTTGAGAGGATGCATCTCCCCCCCCCCAGATCACATCTAAAGCCTTTATTTTGAAAGGCAGCCTGCCATTAATCATTAATAAACCAGCCGGAGACGACGCTGGATTCCTAGAAGGTTTCTATTCATAACAAGCGTCGATTAGAAAAGTTCATCACATGAACTCCCATGAACGGATTGCACCGACAGCTCTTGGACACCACCTTTCTGCCGATCGGCACCGAGATGCTTTCGGAGGAGCTGGTGTTTTCAGTCGGGTCTTTCGTCTGCTCTGGCCGCTGTTAGCCCCGGATGCTGGGAACGCGCGTGGGTCCTGCCGGCCGCTGGGCACCCGGCTGCGTTCATCCTGGCGCTGCCCATCCAGATAATTAAGCTGGGTTTTTAAAACTATCCTGCGATGTGGCAGGGCGGGTTGGTGTTTTATTTCCATGATCTCTTTAAATATGTATCTTACCTCTGCCCAGTGAGAGACAGGACAGCTCATTAGCTGCAGATCTGGTGCTAATTGCCTGATAGGGAAGGTGAGTCATTCCCAAGCTGTTCCTTACTCATTCGACCAGGGAACCAGCACCAGCCAAAACAAAATCCTGCCTTTTCGATGCTGCCGGGATGCTGTTGCAGGGTGGGGGATGCCTGTGGGGGCTGGGGGGTGCTCCAGGGGATAGGTGGGTGCACACAAGTGCACGTGCTCACTCCGAGACCCTGGCGGTGTACGGGTAAGTCCCTTTCCAGCGCCGATGCTCACCTGGCTGGGCTCTCCTGGAGGGGGATGCTGTGGGGCATGGTGACCCCAGACCCGCCTGGTCCTGGCGCGGGCTCAGGCAGAGCAGCCTGGCTGGAGTCAGAGCCTCCGAGTACCTGCTCTGCTATAAAATATTCCCTCTCGTGGGTTATAAATAGCGTGAGATGTGATTGCAAATGAAATCACTTTTAATATAAAGTAATGAGAAGAGGAGGAATGCAGGCAGGAAATATAGCTGCTGCTGGATCAACCTGGATTTAGCTCTGAAATTAAACAGCCTTGGGGGATCCCAGGATAAATAAAGGTGAACAAATGGCTCCGAAGAGGAGATAACATCCAGGCTGGGCTCACAGAGCAAGGCAACGGTGCTCTGCTGGTCCAGCTGTCGTTTATGTAAATAGTCAGACCCTTTGAAGGGCAGCGGCTGAGTGCATGGCCCTAAACAGATTTAAAATATGCCTTTATTAGCTGTGTCACGCCGCAAGGTGGCACGTGGGCTTGACCTGCATGCCCTCCTCTGCCTCGCTGGCCATCAGGCTGATGCTCGCAGCATCCGACTGGGCTCGGCGAAGGCCGAGCGGGGGCTGTCTCCTGCTTGGGGAGGCTGCGGGTGAGGTCCTGCCGCCTGCGTCCACTGGGCTCGGGCTCCGCTGACTTCCAGGAGCTCCTGGACTTGCAAGCTCAGGAAGCACCTTGAGCAAGCCAACGTCTTTTTTTCCATTTGGGGCTATTTTAATGCACCGACCGGGACCCCCCAAACTCCAACGAGAGCAAGAAGGGGCAGAAAAGCCATTGCAATGGTAGGGGAAGGTTTTGAGGGAGGTGGGTAACATTGGAGCATCTCACGAAGGACCTGAAGCCAGGAAGCAAACAGTTGAAACCGTTTAGGTACCTTCTTCATCACGTAGGATCCAAGTGAGGGGCGTGAAGCCTCCAGCTGCAGGAGGAGCAAAAATAAACGGAATAAAAGGAAAGCCGGACACTTCACGTGACAAGCCACAAAATTTCGAGTGGAGACAAAAAGCAGCCAGAGGAAGCGAGGGCTTAATCACCTCAATCTGGAGATGGCTTCATTATTATGGCTCTCATGGAAAACATCTATTCAAGGACAAGACAAAAGGAACTGAGTATAATCAGGAGCCAGCGTGTTGAGCAGTGTTTCCCACACAAACAGCGTCTTCAAAGACGAAAGAACAATTGACAAAGCAAAGGCACGGCAATTCTTCCGACTGAGAAAGAGTCCAACAATATATATTTACCCACTAATGAACACAGCAAACGGCTGTGAAGGGAATCTTAATGAGGACCGAGGAGGTGAAACCCTGTCCAGCAGAGCATGTCAGGAAACCTCAGCGCTCGGCAGCATCTGGAAAGACGACGCCTTCTGCGCCTGCTGCACGTTGGCTGGTCCCTGTAGGTGCCTCTAGAGAGCAACGGTGCAACGTTGCAGAGCGTGTTAAAGAAAAGCGGGAGAAAAGTGCTCAGAATTACAGCCGGCTCCTTTACACCCAAATATTGCAAACCCCCTGCTGAGAAAATTAGTCCCCATATAATTAACTCAGAATTATATTGGCAATAAATATGTAATTATATTTGTACTAGTACGGGTGGCTTGCGATTACAAATGGCATTTAGCAAAATAAATGAACCAGCAAAAAGTCCATCGGCATCCCGTAAAATGCTGGTTGGCATTTTTTTTTTAAACTAATTTCCCAGAAGAAATGAAACGCATGACGCCCATGCTGCAGCATCCCCGCGTCTGGATGGGGGAGAGCTGCCCCCGGCCTGCCGAGCCCAGCGCGTGCGTGGTTCTGCGGCACGTCCCGTGCATCGTGCGGTAATTTGGAGTCTGGGCGGGATCCGTGTCGCTCGGGCAGCGGCAGAGCCCTGGTCCCCGGTGTCGCGGTGGCACTGAGCGCCGTGCTGGTACGCGGACGAAGCTGCAGGGAGTTCACGGTCCGGGGGGGACAAGGCAGGACTGTTGGCTTCTCTTTGCAAAAGTGGGATGCTGAAGGAAATGGCTCAAAATTCTCCAGCAACCTGCACCGATGTGCCCTGCCCGGCTGCAGGATGCAGCAGCAAAGGCTTCTGCCACCGTCCCCACGCCCCCCCAAGCTGTGGGGCAGCTCGGCTGCTGTCTCTCACTGTCCCTAAAAGTACCTTTTTCCTGGGAAAAACCTGCCCAGGGGAGAAGGCTCTGCAGGCACCTTCCCCCAGCTGCCTCTGCAGGTGGGTTCGGGGTGGGAAAGAGCCAAGTCCTGTGTTCCCTGAGCGTACTTCATCCCCCCCGCCGGAGTCTGGTGCGTTTTTGCTTTTGCCCAGCTTTCCTGAAGACCATAAGGCTCCGGAATCGGTTCAGCAATGGCTCTGGAAGGCAGCAGGGTCCCTCGCGAGCCTCAGCAAAGCCCTTCCAGAGCATCCCGGGGGCTTTCACTGGGTTTTGCCGATGCCCACATGGGTCTTTTGTCACGCTAGACTGGGCTGGGTGATGGGAAAGCTTTGTGCTCGAGCGCAGCCTTTCCCATAGGAGTCATCCTCATGGAGTAAGCCCTGACATCAGCAAGGAAACAGCTTTCTGGGCTTCCCCTCCCTCCTTGTAATGAGGGGAAATGGGAAAAAGGCAAGAAAATGGATGAGATATGTGAGAAAAGCTCCTTCCCACCAGAGATTAGGGCTTTCCCGGGCTGCACTCCCCCTTCTTTGACCCCGCTGTGCTCCAGACCCCCTTTGTTTCATAAGTTATTCCTCACTGCGAGTTAATTAAAGAGTTGAACCTGCTCTGAACCCGTAAGGTGCCACAACTCACAGCTCTGGGAGCCTTCAGCATTAATTCAACCTGTAATTGAGACTTTTTACTGGCAGGGCAAGCCACCCCATCCTTCTCCAGGTAGCACGCGTCTGGTGTGGAGGTGATGCTCTGAGCAGTGAAAGCTTTCAGGGGGAGCGTGGCTGCAAGCCTAATCAGGCTCTCCTCGCTTTCAACCCCTCCTTTTGAATGCAGAAGCTTTCTGGGAAGCAATTCTCTGGTGCTAGTGAAAAATAGACTTTCATCTAACAAATGCCAGCCCCATCCATCCTGCTCTGTCACGAGCTTGGGACAGGAGAGGATGGATTGAGGGAGGTCTCCCCCATCCCCCTCCCTACAATGCACGTTGTTTCTCCATTTTGCTTGTAGCCTGGGGCTTCCAGGCAGTTTTCAGGTACCCGAGGGATGCTCGTGGAAAAATAACGTATGCGCACACGCATGCATTAAAGCGACTCAGCATGGAAGGGGGTTGAACGTTCAGGCTGCTCAGAGCCAGCCCTATGGACTGCAGGGACCCTAATAAATACACATAGAAAAAAAAACAAAACAGGGAGTCCTCGCCCCAAAGAGCTCAGAGTTTTAAATACAGGATGCCTAGAGGTAATACGAGCCTGGAGGCTGCGTGTGTGTGCAAACACTGCGAGGCACGCCAGCCCCTTCCCTATTAACAGGGAGAGAGACGGGTTTAGGTACAAGCAGATCAGCTGCAGGCTGACAAGTTAAATATATGTTTGTTAAAAAAAAAAAAAAACCCACCACCAAGCAGGAAGGTGTCTGTGCAGGGAGCGAGCGCTGCCGCCGAACATCTGCCGGGGAAGCTCCAGCAGTTGCAGAGGGAAAAACGCTGCGGGTGACGGAGCCCCAGTGAAGGGGATGGGGCAGGCGCAGCGCTCCTTCCCCACCCCGGGCAGGGACACCCCCTGCAGCACCGAGCTAACAGGGCCCACAGCTCAGCAATACCATCAATATTTGGGTTGTTTTAGAGCTCCTTTTCTCCAGGAAAACAGGTCCGTGGATCCTCTACACCCTGCCCCATCCTTACTCCGCTCTTCGCTTTAAGGGTCGCAGCTCCGCGCTGGTGACGTAGCGGGGGGCCGTGAGCGGTTCCAGCTGCCCCCCCCGTGCTCCAAGGGCAGCCCTGCCTGTTTTTCCCCGCCAGCAGCCTCAGAGCCATGTCAGTCACCAGGACTGGAGCATCAGCTGCACCCCAAGATGCCAAGCCAGCCTCCCCCATCACTGGGGCTCACCCCCAGCGACCGACCAGCACGGAGCTGGCATCCCCCCTGCAAAAATACCTCTGGTGCCTCAGCTCAGCCTTGAGCCAGCCCAAAGCTGCAGGAAGAGACCCACTGGTGCACAATCTGGGGGCTGCACCCAGCCAGGGGGTGCAGGACAGACCCCAGCTCCCACCCTCCATCCCCATGCAGGAGGGGGTCTTGTCGTAACTCCCCCCGGTGCATCAGGGAGCCAGCTCCTGCCGTTGTGGCAGCTAATTTTAGAGCTTATTTATTAACATTTTAACACAAAACGTGCATGAAATATTCACCCAGTGTGACAATACGTTTTATGGCAAGGGAAGCCTTAAATATTTAAGAGGCATTTTGCAGTATCAGTGGCAGGAAGCATTTATGTCTGACTCACAGCACAACACTACAATTTGAGCTCAGCTAATCTTTGCTGCGGCTTTTAGCTCCGTGCCCTGTCCTTGGGGTTCTGGCTGGAGGTGTGGGGGGGTGAACCCCCCCCTATTCTGCAGGGGGAGTGAGACGGGGAGCTGTTTCTCTGCAGGAGGGTCTCTCCCAGGCTGCTTTTGCAGTGGTGGGAGCAAAAGTCCTTTTCCCTTCTCTGTGCTCTTGCTCCCCTGCCCATCCCGCCCACCCCAGCTCAGCTGCTGGCAGCCCAGCAAAGCCAGGGACAAAGCCTCAAGGTTAAGGCTGGCTTCACATCCAAGGGACGAGCTGAGTTTAGACGACCAGAGGCACCAGCCAAATTTTCTTTATTCCACGTCTCAAGAGCACGGGCGCTCTAGCAGCGGCTAGAACAGACGCGCAGCTTAACAAGATGCTGTACATAGCATGAAACTCCCCATACCCAATCCTGTTAGGAGAGGCATTTAGAAGGAGCCTGAGTTTTCTGGGCGGGGATGACAGGCATCCCTTTAGAACAACCTACCCGTGGATCAGAGTAAACCAGCACCATCTTCTGCTGCGTTTGGAGAGTAATTTGTGGCCAGAGCCACGAGATTAAGGAGGTGTTGAGCGTAGTTTTTAAGACCATTACAAAGCTGAGCTTGTCAAAGCGCAGCCAGAGAGAAGGTGAGGTTTGATCCAGCCACAGTTTGGGGCTTTCTGCAGATTTTAAGCCAAGTTTGGAGAGGCATGACCCCAGCCTCACCAGCATTGGAGCCCTGAGACAAGCAGCAACAAGGGCACGGTGGCGGCAGGCGGTTTTGTGGTCAAGCAGCCACCGGCTCGCTGGAGGAAGAGCTGCCAAACATCTCCTGGGAGGCGTAGGTCAGGTAGAGAAAGCCATCCTCATCCTTGTTGTCACGGTACAGCTCCTGCATGGTGATGGCCATGTTCGGCAGCCCTTTGTTGTTCACCA
Organism: Phalacrocorax carbo; assembly: GCF_963921805.1. Taxonomy (NCBI): domain Eukaryota; kingdom Metazoa; phylum Chordata; class Aves; order Suliformes; family Phalacrocoracidae; genus Phalacrocorax; species Phalacrocorax carbo. The sequence continues at coordinate 737,640 of NC_087542.1, read as the reverse complement.
GCAGGTAGAAGGTCTGGGATGAGGCCAGGCAGAGCCGCGTCCTGCCGAGAGGAAGGTGAAGACGGCGTGCGGGTGAGTGTTGCCCAGTGCCAGGCAGCGTGGCCATCGGGAAGGCTCCCTAAGGGGGGCCCATCCATGGGGACACGGTGCTCGTGGTCCCTCCCAAAGGGCCCAGGAGCCTCCCTCTGGCACCAGCCACCCACAGGCATGAAGGTGGGTGCTGGGCATGGCCAGCTGCTCCCCAAAACATCTGTAAGAGCCAATCCCCCAGCCACAAGCTCTCACCTCCCTCTGTCCTGAACTGTGCCACCAGGAGATGTTGGTCCTTGGGGGGTGTATGGATTTCAAGCACAGCCCAGAGCATAAAGGTTTAAAGCCAGCTTCACCAGCTCATTTACAGGGCTGCTAATCACCTACACCCGATTAACAGTTCACCTGTGCTGCAGGTCTCCAGGGAAAAGAGCTGAATAGCACCTTTTATCCCAGCAAGGGTGGAGGAATGGTGCAATAATGCCCCTCCACTTACTGGCAAGCAAATGCTCTTTGCCAATTGCCAAGGCTAACTGCATTAGGCCAAGTCTAAACACTTGCCTACTAAACACTTGCCCAGTGGAGCAGCCGAAGTGGCTTCTAAGCCAAGCTGTTTCCCAGGACCAGCTGCATCTAAACTGGGCTTTTGCACTGGTCTGGGGACCCACCCCCCCACCCCCTTGCCCCAAGCAAGCCTTGGCCCCGCTGTGTCATTAACCACTTACCGCAGGGTGACAGCAAACTGGGACAGGGGCAGGTCCTGGGACACCAGAAACTTGGACCTGTTTAAGGGAGGTAAAGTCTTCTCCTTCTGGTAGCGCTCCACAACCACCTGCAGCGGGGAGGAGATGCTGGAGGGGGAGACAGGGGCTGGGAGGCTTTGGGACCACTCCCGCAGGGGAACCCAGAGGAGCAGAGCTGTGGTCTTCAAAGTCCAGCCACAAAGTCTTTAGCAAAGACTCTTAAAGTCTGCCTTTCGGCTGGCCACAAGGGGAGCGGGGTGCAGCCCTTACCGGGATCTTGTTGGGGTATTTTATCCGGATCTCCGTCACTTCGTGCATCCTGGTGGCTGTGGAAGAGGGGAAAAAAAAGGACCAATAAGCACAGGCCGTCCCAGTGCCCCTGCTCTGCTGCCCCCCTTGTCCCCAGTAACCTACCGAGGCTTTTCCTTTGCTTGAACGGGCAAAAGCTGCCATCACCTCGTTGCATCTTCTGGAAGGAGGAGAAGAAGGAGGAGGAGGAGGAGGAGGAGGAGGCGGCGGCGGCGGCGGCGGCGGCAGCAGCAGCAGCAGCAGCAGCAGCTTGAAGTGCAGGCAGGATCTGTCCCCTGAGCCCTGCCATGGGCAGCAGCTGCTGGAAGAGCTCCTAATATAGGCTCATCCTGCCCCACCTGGGCTGGGGATAGGAGGAACTGGGATGCTCAGCAGGGTGCTGGGCTCTGCTGGGATGAGGGGATGGGGGGATGGATGGGTGGGGGGATGGGTGGGGGGATGGGTGGGGATGGGGGGATGGGTGGGTGGGTGGGTGGATGGATGGATGGATGGATGGATGGATGGATGGATGGATGGATGGATGGATGGATGGATGGATGGATGGATGGGGGATGGGTGGGTGGATGGATGGGGAATGGATGGGGATGGGTGGATGGATGGATGGAAGGATGGGGATGGGGGATGGATGGGGGATGGATGGGGGACAGGGGGATGGATGGATGGAGACTGGATGGGTGGGGGATGGGGGGATGGAAGGATGGATAGGGGATGAGGGGATGTGGGGATGGATGGATGGATGGATGGATGGATGGATGGATGGATGGATGGATGGGGATGGATGGGGGACAGGGGGATGGATGGATGGATGGATGGATGGATGAGTGGATGGATGGAGGATGGATGGGTAGGGGATGGGGGGATGGAAGGATGGATAGGGGATGGGGGATGGACGGATGGATGGATGGGGGGTGGATGGATGGGGGATGTGGGGATGGATGGATGGATGGATGGATGGATGGATGGGGGGTGGATGGATGGGGGATGTGGGGATGGATGGATGGATGGATGGATGGATGGATGGATGGATGGATGGATGGATGAGCGGATGGGTGGATGAGTGGATGGAGAGAGGGGGGACAAGGGTTTGCTCCTTACAGACATTTTGGGGAGCAGCTGGCCACGCCCTAGCACCCAACCTCATGCCTGTGGGTGCCGTTGGGTGACTGGCACCAGAGGGAGTCTGGTTCTGTCAGAAGGGACCAGTGATGTAAAGTCCTTCATTTTCCCACCAGACTGGTGCTGTGCTTAACAAAGCGGGTTCATCTTCCCCGGGGCAGGACTCGGTGGGAGCCCAGTGGAACCGGTGGGAGCCCAGTGGAACCAGTTCCAGCCCAGCATCCCCTCCATGGGCCCCAGCAGGCTGCAAAGGCACTTTTATTTCCTCCGTGAGCTGGCTGAACTGGTGTGCTGGGAGTTAGTGCTTTTTTAAGCCTCTTCTATCCCCTGGTTCACCTGAAGGGCCCCAGCCCCACACAGAAGCTGGTTGAATGATTCCAGCGGGGAAACTATGCTGTGGATTAGATGATAATTGATCGTCTGAGGCGGTTATCGCAGCCAGCAATACCTCTCTGCTCAGCAAGTGGCTGCTGATGGAGTTACCGATGGAGGAGGGAGTCTGGGGGCGTTTGCCCCCCTTCCACATCCCAGCCCTGCCCCTCTCTGCCCTGGGAGGGTGGGCGGTGAGGGATGACACCCTGCCCCGGCACATCAATCCCCCGGAGTGGGACTCGGCTGCAGGCTCTGCTGCTACCCAGCAAACACCAGCATGCGTTATCCTGACAGCTTAATTCCTGCGCTATCTCTGTTTTGATTTAACGAGGGGCTTGTGTCAGGTGGGATCCATAAAGCTGCCGGGAAGCCGGCTCATTCGCATGCTGCAGGTATTTTTCACGCGATGCCAATTCCCTGGGTCAGGAGAGAGACAGCTTTTGAAAACAAATTAGACCCCATTACACCAATTAGACCCCATTTGTCTTTTTACTTTTTTTTTTTCTCCCCCTCTTTCATTTTTCTTCCGGAGCCGCTCATGCGTGTTCCACCGGCTCCCACCCCTCCGCCACCTCTGAAAAGGGAGGAGGCAAAAGCAGCCCAGATCATTTAGACGCGCCAAAGCCTTAAATTAGCCTCGTTTAAATAAGCGCTTTGGTATAACGGGTCCTTTCGGGCTGCAGCTGCTGGAGGAAGGAGATGGTTTAGGAGGAGATGCTGCCTTCGGGAGGAGAAGCACCTCGCTGCACGTCCCGGGCGCATCCCATTCTTCGGCCACCAACGATATTCTCGGAGCAAGGCAAAATCCCGGCTGGGTTCGTCCCCACCTTGCACCGAGCAGCTCAGCCCTGCCCCAGGGTGTAACAGAGCACAGGTCAAGCATCGCTCTATTTTTTTTCTGAGGTTTCATATACATATTTAATATGTTTTGCCGTTGTGCAGTACATTCGTCTGTGTTATTTTGCCATTAAAAGAAAAAGAAGTCCCGCAGACATGCTCATCGCTGGTTTGGAAAATTGCATTAGCGATATATATTCCAGCTGTGTAGCGAGTTAAGCCATTATACATTTATACCCCTAATAACTTTAATTCTAGAAAGTTTGTGTGGGACCCGAAGTGGAGTTTCACAGGGGAGGGGAGTGCATTTTCCTCGCAGGTGATTTCTTAACCATAAACCGCTAAATATGAAAGCGCCTCTCGATTTGCTAATAAAAGGGATCGATCACCGTTCACTGACTTAATTCCGCTTCCAGGCGAGCGCTAATGGCTTTGCTGCGAGCAAAGTTGGGAATTTTAAAAAAATAATAATAAAGAAAAAAAGATTAAAATCTCCATTTTTAAATTAGTTCATTAACGGTGAGCATCTATTATTTATTGGTTTAATTTCCATCTATTGCTGCAGTACTGGGCCGGGAAGCCTGGGTCATCGTGAAAACGTGATGCTTTCATTAGCATGAGCTAATTAATTAAAGATGAAGGAAAATTGGTTTTCCTGATTTGGGAATTGGCGGCGGGGTTGGGTTTTTTTACATCCGTGCTTTGTCCCTGGCATCGTCCCCTCTGCTGAAATGGGGTTTGTATTTGCCAAATCTGAGCCGGGAGCCTCACATGGAGCACGAGCATCTGTAAGAAGCTCCTGAGATTCATTTCTTTGGAGGGTAAATATCGCTGGAATAATCCAAATAGGATAAAATAAATTTAAAAAAAAAAAATGCAGGTGCAGAGCTGGGATATGGGAGGTAAAATTTATACCTGCAGCTTCCCCAGCTGCCGGCTTGGCCTGCGGGAAGCAGGAGCTCATCTGTATTCCTGCCTGCCTGCTCCAGGCCCTGGCGGAGCAAAATTCAGCTGAACCTCATAAATAAATCCCCTCCTGCACAAGTTAAGTTTTATTCATAGCTCATTTTGTGATACACTGGAATAAAATAAGATTAAAAAAAAAATCCCCCTAGATTTATCTTTAATCTCACATTACATATTAAAGTGGGAATCTCAGCCCCAGCCCATGGCCAGGCTGCCCCAGGGGGAGACAAGCCCCAGCGACGGGGACGGGACAGGAGTGTTTCGGGGGGGGTCTCTCGCTCCCAGGCTCTCGGGGCTCCCCTTTATCTTTGCTGGGCAGCGGGAGGGATGCTCAGCCATACCCCCAGCACCCCTCGAACCTGCCCTGGGGTTTCAGCGCTTCGTTGTGTATGTGCAGCTCTCAGATAGATAACATACCGCTCTAGAGTACAGGTATCTCTGTATATTATAGCTAATATGTATATATTATAGCTAAGATTCCTATATGTTATAGCTCATACGTTTATGTTATAGGTAAGATTTCTACATCCACTATGGAAATCTAAACATATTCCAGAGCAGGTATCTACAAGCGGGGTTGTGCCCTGCTCCCTGCTGCTGGTCCTCACCCGGGGAGGAACCGGAGATGCTACGAGCAAGCTAATAGACAGGTTCCTCCAACAGCAGCAATTTGGCCCCAGGGGAGCCCCCAACCCATCAATTATCTCCAGCGAGGGGCCGACAAACCTATCCAGGGCAGCGTCTCCTGCTGCCGGTGGATAATAAAGCCCCTGCGTGGGCTGGGGAGCGGGCAGAGGGTCGGAGGGCAGGGGGACGAGGGCCTGAAGCCCAGCTTTTTCTTTTCCACGGCCTATTTTAGCAACGACAGCTATATGCTCCCGCTGCTAACCGCTTCCCTTCCATAAATAAGCCTCAATTATTGAGCTCCCGCTGCTTTTTCGTTAGGGGGAAAGTCCCCGGCGGGCCGTGACGGGCGCAGCGGCTGCAAACACAATACGGCTCTGCAGTAAACATGATTAGTGCTGTATCCCCGGCTTGGGCAGGCGCGGGGGTGGATCTGCTGACGTTTAATGATGAAGCGAGTTATTAACAGGAGAGCTGGTGCTTGGCGAGCCAGCAGACAGTTACCCGGGCTCGGGCGGGGGTCCCACCGGGGTTCCACCCAGCCCACGCCGCTGGGGACCCAACATGAGGTCCGTCATACCCTCTTTGGGTGGGGGTTTCCTGGGACCTGGGCGTTGGGCACAGCTGAAATATTTTGGAAACCCTTTTTTAACACCATCCAAAGGAGCCGCAGCCGCCACCACCCCCAGCTGAGGTGCTGCGTCCCCCCCTCCTCCCCACCCCGGCTCCATCCCCAGCCGGGATCAGTGCTGAATAACCAATTCGCCTCCTGTTAGGGCTGAGCCTTCGTGAGAATTACAATAAGCTGGAAAAACCCAGCCTGCAGGATGAGTGATTTCGGGCAGGGAGACAGGCTGTTTTCCAGGAGAGTTTCTACATGTGTAAGGTTATTAAGTGCCCTCGGTTGTTTTTTTCTCCCACTCCCCCTTTCTTTTGTAGCCTAATAAATAACGGCACAAAGGAAAAGCACGTTGGGTTGGGTTCCCCCCCCAGCTGTAGGCACTGACCGAGCGTGCCTCGAACAGCAGCTGCACTGCAGCACTCGCTGCATTGCCTCGGCAGGGACGGGGCTCCGGTCCCATCCTTGTCCCCAAGCAGGGTTCCCCGTCACCTGAGGCTGAGGGGTGCAGGGAAGGTGACCAAGGTCCCTGCGTGGCAGTCGGTGGCATCATCCTCGTGCCGGTGCTCCCCTCCCAGCGAGCCTTTTCCCAAAGGTTTAGCTCAGCCCCATCGAGCTTCGTTACGGAGCCCACTGGTGCTGCGGTGGCGTTTTGGGAGGTGAATCCAGCCTGGGTTTGAAGGTGGGGGATGATCGCCAGCACCAGTGGAGGGGGAGAAGTGGGAAAAGTCTTGGAGAGATGCTGTGGGGCAGGGCTCAAGTGGGGGGTGGGGTTTAGCTGTTGTTGGCCACCCCTGTGGCTCCTTGTCGGCCATGGGGCTGCCTCTGCGGAGAGGGACGCAGCATCTCTGGCACTGGGAATGACTAACCACGGCACGGGGCCCTCCTGCACGGAGCTGCCGAGAATGCCGAGGGCCAGAGACTCTCTGTGGTGCCCAATCCTGTACCCCCAGCACAGCACCATGCCCAGGGCTCAGTGCACAGGTGACAAGTGGCACCTGGGACACTCGTGTGGGATGGGGATGGGACTGGAGAGTAGGGGATGGGGATGAAGATGGGATTGGAGAGGCAGGGATTGGGATGGGAATGGGGATGAAGATGGGATTGGAGAGGCAGGGATTGGGATGGGGATGGGGATGAAGATGGGATTGGAGAGGCAGGGATTGGGATGGGAATGGGGATGAAGATGGGATTGGAGAGGCAGGGATTGGGATGGGAATGGGGATGAAGATGGGATTGGAGAGGCAGGGACTGGGATGGGGATGGGGATGAAGATGGGATTGGAGAGGCAGGGATTGGGATGGGGATGGGGATGAAGATGGGATTGGAGAGGCAGGGACTGGGATGGGGATGGGGATGAAGATGGGATTGGAGAGGCAGGGACTGGGATGGGGATGGGGATGAAGATGGGATTGGAGAGGCAGGGACTGGGATGGGGATGGGGATGAAGATGGGATTGGAGAGGCAGGGACTGGGATGGGGCTGAAGATGGGATTGGAGAGGCAGGGACTGGGATGGGGATGGGGATGAAGATGGGATTGGAGAGGCAGGGATTGGGATGGGGCTGAAGATAGGATTGGAGAGGCAGGGACTGGGATGGGATGGGGATGAAGATGGGATTGGAGAGGCAGGGGCTGGGATGAAGATGGGATGGGGGTTGGGGTGAGAAGGCAGGCGTGCACTCCCACTCCCAGCCCCGTGCTGTTCCCTGCTCGCTTTGCACCGCAGCAGCCAGCACCCCCTCTGCACGCCTCCTGCCGTGCTCACCTACCGTCAGGGGGAAAAGGAAAACCAAAACCCACCCCTTGCTTTGCTGGAAGCCACAAGGTGAGAAACAAGTGCTTCTCGCAGGTGAGCAGCAGCCGTGCTGCGGGCCGAGCCCGGATTAATATCTCGGTCCACAGGTCGCTTGGATACAGCCTCTGCTGAGATGGGGAGCCTTGCTCAGGCACTAATTGCTAAATAATTGCTGCAGGGGGTTTGCCAGCAGCTGCCCGGAGCTGGCAGGCGTGTGGCTGCACATTGCACACCTCTCGTGCCGTGCAAAGGCCTCCGTTCTCCTCTTCCTCACCTGGCTTTGCTCAATAGCCATCCTCGCCGTGCCAAGCTGGGCGCCGGAGCCGTGCCAGCTCTTGGCCGCCAGCCTGCACGTGCTGCCCACAGCAAATTAAACTCCCTGCATGAGTGAGCCTCAAGCCACGGTGTGAAAAGTGACCGGCGGGGGCTTGGCCGAGCAGCCCTTTGCGTCTCGCTTGCAGGGGCCGGGGCAGAGCCGCTTGGGTTAGCGCTCACAGCGTGGCATTAATCGCCGTCCCGTGGTCGCAGCCCAGCTGGGATGCGGGAACAAAGCTGGAAAAGCAGGGATGTGCTTCAGCAGATGCTGCCTGTGCAGGGTGGGAGCCCAGCACCCAAACCCAGCAGCACCCCAATGCACCCCCATCACCCAGACAGCAGCGGGCCCAAGGTGCTTCACCGAGTGCCTGGTTGATGCTCTGCAGAAGGTGCACAAGAAGGGCTTTTCCTCCCCCAGGACCTATTGATAGCTGCCCACAACGAGCCCATCAGCATGGTCGGGGCAAGTGGAGCTTCCCAGCATCCCAAAACGTGCCGCCGCTGCGGGGGCTGCCGCGCTCCAGCATCACTGCAGCCCTCCAAACCCACTCCTCTTGCACACAAGCAGCTGATGGGATTAGCAGGGATTATCCTCTTGTTCCCCACTCCTCTCTCTCTCGGAGAATAAAAGTGACAAGGTGCTTCCAGCCTCGATTTTATGCTCTCGACCCAGGCGCTGGCACCGTGATGCCGTCCTCGTGGCAGGGATGGGGTTCCAGGGCTGGAGCAGCCCCCCCCCCCTTTCCCCTGCCTGAAGCCCGCAAAGGTCCGGGCGCTGCAATGGGGAATAAGGGTTGATGTGACCTCTGTGGGCTTTAACACACCCTGTCCCCATCCCCATCCTTGTCCCCATCCTGCCAGCATCCCCATGCAGCCCTCTGCCCATGTTTGTGGGGTGGGGAGGGGGGTATCTCTGTTTGCAGGGGACCCCCTAGTCTGCAAAGCTTCTTGCAGGGTCGGGGCTGACCCGTAGCCCTGGGAAGCAGAGCTCTGCAACTTGATTTTACAGGACCATTTTAATCTTTATTATGCCTGACCATGCCCACAGGAGGCTTGCCTGAGTGGCGATGCTCTCTGCCGAGCCCCAGGCAGCACCGGTCCCTCTGCCTCCTCCAGCCCTGCGTCCCCTCCATCCCTTTGTCCCCTCCCACCCCATCTCCTCCATCCCCTCCACACCTTCCCCACCCCTTCCAGTTCCTCCATCCCCTCCACATTCCCCTCCATCCCTCCTCACCTCTGGGCAGCAGGTTCCTGCTCTCCCCCAGGGCCAAGATCCTGCTGCCCCGGCCTCGTTGGGTGCTCGTTTTGGGGCAAGCCACCCATGCAAGGTCCGCTCCCTCCTTGCAGGGTCTGCTCCCCCCGCTCGCCGCAGCTGCACTGTAATTTCCCTTCCCTTCCTCCGCGCCTCGCCCAGCTCGGCTGTAATTTCCCCAGTGCCGCACCCGCATGCATTAAACATGCCCATAAACAACATCACTGGCTGCTGGCGCACATCTGGAGGAGAAGGCTGTAGATTACAGCCAGCTCCTGGCATCTGCCAGCAGAGGGGATGCAGGAAAAGGGCAGGAACCAAGCCTTCAAGTGACAAATAATAATTCTTAAAAAAAAATTGGGGGAAAAAATAGCAGCACAAGCCCCATCAAACGTCAAAGAGATCGTTTTTATTTGCCGTCAAAATAAAGAGGTAAATTAAAAAAAAAAAAATAACCCAAAAAATAAACCACCCCAGCGGAGTTCAGCTCAAATGAAGGCAGAAGAGATCCATGCGCCATGAACCGCGGGAAAAAAAAACCAAAGAAATATAAAAAAATAAAAATCAAAGAGGAGGAGGAAGGCTCCATCCCCCAGAGAGGATGGCTGAGGCTGAAGTCTAGAAAAATAAAGAGCTGGGAAGGGAGAGCAGAGGAGTCCGGCACGGGGTCACAGCTCACCCGACGTCTTTATGACGTGGAAGAGCGTGACGTTGTAGATGACCTGGTGGCCGTTGTTCCAGGTGTAGAGCACCCTCTCCCGTGGGTTGTAGTCCAGCATGGATATGTGGGAATACTGGTTGTGGAAGGGAATATCCGTGTATTCGTAGCTGGAAGTGTTTGTGTAGTAGGCAAAATAGATCTTGGCGCCGGCAAGGTGCGAGTTGGTGACGTAGAGCGTGCCGCAGATCATGAAGGACTCTCCGGCGCTTCGTTTGGGGTAACCCGTGTCCCAGCTACGCAGAACCTCCAGCGTCTGGGGGTCCACCCGGCTCACCACGATGTTGCCGGCGTTTTGGTTGGTGGTGTAGACGGCCCACAGCCCGCTCTCGTCCACCATGAAGTCGATGTCGGAGAAACCACCCCAAGAGTAAGGGAAGGTGTTGTTGTAGCCGGCGCCGGCGAGGCTGCGCTGCACCAGCACGCTGCGGGAGCGAAAGTGGTACTTCACGGCGATGTTACTCTGGTATTTGTTGTAGTAGAGGGACCCGTTGAAGACCACGTGGCCGGTGCCAGCCCAGGGATGCGGCAGGAGATGCTGCACGAAGTTCTGCCCCGTCACGAAGTCGTTCAAGGTCCGAAACTCCAAGACGCGGCGGCCCTTGTAGTAACCGTCCATGTACCACACCTGCAGCGGGCTCAGGTTAGGGATGCCCTGCCAAAACGGGGTCCCCACCCCCCATCAGGACTGGTTCTCAGGACAGACGGACATGACCCGCGTCCTCCACAGCCCTGCCAGCACATGAAGCCATTTACACTGCTGCCACACGCCAGGACACAAAATTTTGCTGGCTTCCCCCTTTAAACATGTTTTCTGCTCTTTCCTCAGAACAAATGCTTAGCTAATTTTTAATAAGAGGACGTGCTTCGTTAGAAATACCCAGCGTGATTGAGTTCCCAGCCTGAAGAGGCTCCAAGGAACCTCCTGCCCAGCCTCCCACCACGGCAGCCCAGTTTCCTTCATTGGCACTAGGCAGAGCTCCACGGAGGCAGAACATGCTCCACATCAGGGGAGCAGCGGGCTTGCACCCCGGCAGGCATGCACGTACCCTGGCCAGCATGCACAAGGGTGCGTTCACCCCCAAGCAGTGTGCACCCCAAGGAGCATGCACCGAGGTGCATGGTGCCCAGGCAGTGTGCACGGGCAGTGTGCACCCCACACAGCGTGCACCGAGGTGCATGGTGCCCAGGCAGTGTGCATGGGCAGTGTGCATGGGCAGTGTGCACCCCACACAGCGTGCACCAAGGTGCAGGGAGCCCGGGCAGTGTGCACCCCACAGGCATGGCCCCGGGGAGGCACAGCCAGGAGGGACATGAGCATGTGCCAGGGGGGTTGCAAGGGACATGGTGCCAGAGGAGTGCTGGGGTTTTGCAGAAATTCAGAGCCAGGCCTGCCAAGAGAGGAGCTGCCCACCTGCAAAAGTCACCTCTGCTTGGGCCTGGGAGAGGTTTAGGGAAAAACACCCAGAAAAAAGCCATGCAGGAGCCACAGAAATCCCAGGCAGGGCTGTCATTTCCCTCCCCCCCCACCCGTCCTCACGGGTGCCCAGACCACTCACCCGGCTGTCAGCGCTGGGCGTCATCGTGTCTGTCATCCACGACCCAAAGCGGGAGCCCGATGCGCGGATGGTGATGGGGTTACTGACACCCGTCAGCTTCCCGCAGCCTGGGGCGGGTGACAGAGTTCGGGGTTAGGCGTTGGCATCCGAGACCACGACATTGCCCAGCTCCCTCCGCTCCCTCCGCACCGAGCAGGGAGGAACCAGGGTTCCCCTTCACCCCGGGGACCCCTCAGCAGTCTCGGGGGACAGGGCGGCAGGATGGGCAATGCTTAACAAAAAGGCACCGCTGGGCTCCAGCAGCTCTTTCTGAGCAAGGAAAGGTGGCTCCTGCACGGGGCCCGGGGCCCGGCCGCACCAGCAAACACCCCGTCGGCGCATACTGGAGGATGCTGGGCTGCTGGTATTATTATTATTCGGAAGATATCGGCAGTGCAGCAGAACAGGAGGCCCAGCAGGTGGGCAGAGCGCAGGGTTCTCTGAAACGGGAAGCTGGCAGCGTTGGCTGCCTGCCCTGCCTGCGCGGGGAGGGACCTGGGGCTTCCCCGCACGTGCAGGGACGCTGCTGTGAGCCAGGGACGTGGGTGCCCACCCCCTCCGGAGCCGAGGCCGAGGGGACCGTACCCAGTTTTTGCATGCAGGCGTGCAGCCGTGCCTCCAGCATCAGCACCCGCTGCTGCAGCTCCTCGTAGTCATAGGCGCCCATCTCCTCCTGGATGGCCAGCAAGCTCCCGGAGAGGTTCCTCACCTCCTCCTTCAGGTGCACGATCAGCCTCGTGTCCGACTTGTACTGATCCAGGACGGGCATCAGAGGCAACAGCTCCGTCATCTTGTCCTTGAGCTCCTGTTTAAGGGGTGCAAGGGGAAGAAAAAAAAACCAAACAACGCCCCCCATTAAATTAAGCCCCTGTCTGGAGCCTGGTGGTGCTGGCCCCCATGCCTGCTGCCTGTCTGTCCATCCCTCCGGGGGCAGCAAGGAGCTTTCCAGCACAGCCGCACCGATTGCAGAGCGCAGCCCTATTCCCTGGGTTGGTAATTAATAACAATTACAAGGCTTTGCATCTTCCAAGCGCCTGGGGAGCGGTAGCTAATGAATCACCCGCAGCTGATGCTATCGCCTCACTCGGCAGCGCAGGAACCAGGCAGGATCCGGCCCCGCTGTGGGAGCACAGGATGACAGCCCCCCTCCCCAGGCAGCCAGGAGCGGCAGGATGACTGGGCACGGAGCGATGCTCTGTGCTGCAGGGATGCAGGAAGATGCAGTGATGGTGCTGGGGGAATAAGAGCAACAGGCAGAGTTATATGCCAGGGTTTAAAAATCTCTGCTTATTTCAGCGCAAGGAGAAGGTTAAGAATGTTTTGACCTTGGCCTGGAAGCATCCAGACAAAGGCTTCAGCTGTTCCAGCAGGCAAAGGATGAGTGGGTCCCTGACAGCCAGCATGGGAATGGGGTGGAAGTACAGGGTGGCGAGCGCATGTCTGGGGTGGGAGACTGCGCCAGGCAATGGGTGCGTGTGCACCCAGCACCCTGCATGCTGACAGGATGCCAAGCCCTGGGACCACTGCAGGGATGCTCAACCCTGGGACCACTGCAGGGATGCCCGGCCCTGGGGCCACTGCAGGGATGCTCAACCCTGGGACCATTGTAGGGATGCCCGGCCCTGGGGCCACTGCAGGGATGCTCAACCCTGGGACCGTCGCAGGGATGCCCGGCCCTGGGAGCATTGCAGGGATGCCAGGCCCTGTGAGCATCACAAGGATGCCTGGCCCTGGGAGCATTGCAGGGATGCCCGGCCCTGGGAGCATTGCAGGGATGCCTGGCCCTGGGATCGTCACAGGGATGCCCAGCCCTGGGAGCATTGCAGGGATGCCAGGCCCTGTGAGCATCACAAGGATGCCTGGCCCTGGGAGCATTGCAGGGATGCCCGGCCCTGGGAGCATTGCAGCGATGCCCGGCCCTGGGATCGTCGCAGGGATGCCCAGCCCTGGGAGCACTGCAGGGATGCCCAGCCCTGGGAGCACTGCAGGGATGCCCAGCCCTGGGAGCACTGCAGGAATGCCCGGCCCTGGGAGCATCGCAGGGATGCCCAGCCCTGGGAGCATCGCAGGGATGCCCAGCCCTGGGAGCATTGCAGGGATGCCCAGCCCTGGGAGCACTGCAGGGATGCCCAGCCCTGGGAGCACTGCAGGAATGCCCGGCCCTGTGAGCATCACAAGGATGCCCAGCCCTGGGAGCATCGCAGGGATGCCCGGCCCTGGGAGCGTCGCAGGGATGCCCAGCCCTGGGAGCATCGCAGGGATGCCCGGCCCTGGGAGCGTCGCAGGGATGCCCAGCCCTGGGAGCATCGCAGGGATGCCCAGCCCTGGGAGCATTGCAGGGATGCCCGGCCCTGGGAGCATCGCAGGGATGCCCAGTCCTGGGACCGTCGCAGGGATGCCCAGCCCTGGGACCGTCGCAGGGATGCCCAGCCCTGGGAGCATTGCAGGGATGCCCGGCCCTGGGAGCATCGCAGGGATGCCCGGCCCTGGGAGCATCGCAGGGATGCCCGGCCCTGGGACCGTCGCAGGGATGCCTGGCCCTGGGACCATCGCAGGGATGCCCAGCCTTGGGAGCATCACAGGAATGCCCAGCCCTGGGACCGTCGCAGGGATGCCCGGTCCTGGGACCGTCGCAGGGATGCCCGGTCTTGGGACCGTCGCAGGGATGCCCAGCCCTGGGAGCATCGCAGGGATGCTCAGGCTCCGGGAGCCATGCGTGATCCAGCCAGACTTGTGCCAGCCACTGCACCAGCATGGCAGGGAAGCGTGCGGGGGAAGCACGGCAGTGAGCTGGCCCTGGCTGCAAGCCACCTCACCGAGTCTCCTTCGCTCAAGGACGCTGTAAACCCACGACCAGCACCTCCGTCCCGCTCCGAGGCCCCAGCCCCGCTCGCCGGCCCCCGGCTCAGCGGATTTTCCCAGGAACAAGCCCAGCTCGCCAGCACCTTTCCTCCCTCCTCTCTTTTCATTACCAGGCCAGCGTTCCCGCATCTTGGCAGGATTGCATCCCGGTCATGGGGCTCAGCACCTCCTGCTGTGATTAAAGCAGCCGAGACATTTGCTGCAGCTCAGATGTTTAATCAATGTCTTGTCTCTGCAACTGTCAGCGCCCAGCGTCCACCCGAGCATCCTCCGGCCCATTTCAGTGCCAAGAATCAGCTGCTCCCGAGACAGAAACACTCTTTAGCTGTCAGGATGAAGACTTGAGGCTCCCAAAATAAACCAGTACCCTGGCAGGGGGGCAGGTAATGGGACTTCTTGGGGGTGCAGAGAGGCTGCAGCACGGGCAGCATTGACTTGCAGCCTGCATCGATCAGCAAACGGCGCTGGCGGCTGCCACTCGTCAGGTGGAAATGGTGGCTTCGCCAGGGAAGAGCCGTGGTTTGTTTAATTAAAGGTGTCGATTTGCAGCCAGATGGGCTGGGAACTGGCCATCTCTGCTGGCACAGCTCCCCCCGTGGCACCTGGGGAGGCAGCAGGATGTGGCCCCGCATCGGTTTACCCTGCGCCTTGTCTGTGCACCCACTGTGCCTGGGCACCCTCTCCTGCTCCTGCACTGCACCCACCCTGCACCTTCCGGTGACACAGGGATGCTCAGTCACCCAGACCACCGCAGGGATGCTCAGCTCTGGGACCATCCATGGGGTTCTGAGCTCTGGGACCACCGCAGGGATGCCCAGCACCCAGACCATCCCAGGGGTTCTCAGCTCTGGGACCACCGCAGGGATGCCCAGCACCCAGACCATCCCAGGGGTTCTGAGCTCCGGGACCACTGCAGGGATGCCCAGCACCCAGACCATCCCAGGGGTTCTGAGCTCCGGGACCACTGCAGGGATGCCCAGCACCCAGACCATCCCAGGGGTTCTGAGCTCTGGGACCACCACAGGGATGCCCAGCACCCAGACCATCCCAGGGGTTCTGAGCTCTGGGACCACCACAGGGATGCCCAGCACCCAGACCATCCCAGGGGTTCTGAGCTCTGGGACCACCGCAGGGATGCCCAGCACCCAGATCATCCCAGGGGTTCTGAGCTCTGGGACCACCGCAGGGATGCCCAGCACCCAGACCATCCCAGGGGTTCTCAGCTCCGGGACCACCGCAGGGATGCCCAGCACCCAGACCATCCCAGGGGTTCTGAGCTCTGGGACCACCGCAGGGATGCCCAGCACCCAGACCATCCCAGGGGTTCTGAGCTCTGGGACCACCGCAGGGATGCCCAGCACCCAGACCATCCCAGGGGTTCTCAGCTCTGGGACCACCGCAGGGATGCCCAGCACCCAGACCATCCCAGGGGTTCTGAGCTCTGGGACCATCCCAGGGATGCCCAGCACCCAGACCACCAAAGGCAGGACCCTTCCCAGGGTGCCCAGCCGTGTCGTGGCATCACGCAGCACTGCATGCTCAGGGAGGGCTGTCAAACCCGGCAGCTGGTCCCACGGGGCACGAAGGGTGTTGGGGGGCACGGGCTCACCTGGAAGCTCTTGGCGTTGAGGCTCTTCTGGCTCTCAGCAGCCACCTTCAGCCTGGAGTCCAAGCCCTTCATCAGGGACTCGGTGTTGCGCACGTACTGGAGGTCCCGGTAGGTCCGGAGGTCCAGCACCTCCATCGACTGGGAGATGTTCTGCACCTGCATGGTGGGATGGCAATGAGGGGGGGGATGATAAAGCCCTTGGTCTAATTAACACAGCCCCCTGCCCCATCTCTGCTGCTAAGCAGGGGGCTTGAGCTGGGGAAATTTGGGGTGCGGAGGCAGAGAGGGGATGGGGAAGGGGGAGCAGCCCCCAGGACCAGCTCAAGGCCACTGGGTGCTGGTGGGGACACAGCCCTGGGTGACCCCATCCCAGCATCCCCGTCCCCAAGGAGCCAGAGGATAAGCAGCTCCCTGCTCCACCGCTCCAGTGTTTATGCCAACGCTTGCGAGAAAACTCTCCCCCCTGCAGCTTTAATGTATAAAATAATGCGTTTTACTCATCCCGCTTCAGCTGCTATTTGTTTTTTTTAAACCACCCGAGTGCACATTTCCCAGCCTGGTCTATGAGCTTTCATTCTTTAATTTCATCTGCCGCAGCCAGCAAAGTTATTTTATTTCCATGCTTTCAAATGACGTGAACGTGGTCGTGTTCCTCAAACGGTTATTTATTTATTAGCACCAGCCCCACTGGTATTTACGGTGCCGCCGCCGCCTTGGAAGGGAGCTGCTTAAGAGGCGTTTTTGCAGCACGTTATAATAAAAGTTTAATCGGGTTTGCGGTGTGCCCGCTTGTGTGGACGTGTGAAAACCAGAGGGAAATTAAATGAGCTCTGCTCAGGCACACGGCTCCCCGCCATGGGGAGGGGAAGCCTAATGGCTTCTGCCAGCATTTCTGCAAAGCCCACAGGGAAGGGGCCGGGAGCGTGGAGCCCACCGTGGGAAAGCACACGTTCCTCACGGGGAAACCACCCGGGCCCCGTTCAGCATCATTTGGCCCATGGGGCTGCAGGCTAACGCGTGCTTGGGATTTATCTCCGGGCTGATTTCATCTCTGCGGCCACGTGGTGGGCTCGGTCTGTGCGGCGATGGCATCGCCACGTGCCGGTGGCACCACGGTGACACCCTTCCAGCAAACCTAACGGCAGCGCAGGAGGATGCGAACGCTCCTCTTCGCAGCGGGATGCGGGGACGTTAAGGATGCTCGTACCAGCAAACAGCAGCTCTGGGCACAGCGATATTACGCGGGGAGGGAGGGAGCGGCGGGCGTCCTCACCGAGACGCGGCTGCCACGTGTCCCAAGAGAAGGGATGAGCCCATCACACCCCGCTGTGGGGCGCGCCCACGCTGGAAGGGGCTCCCCCACCACAGAGGCCCACGCTACCGGGCAAGCCGTGCATCCTCCCACCCACAAATTCACCACTTGGTTAACAGGCTCGGCCGGTGACGCCGGTTAGCGGCGGGTGGCCGACACTCACCTTCTCCATGAGCTGGCGGAGCTGGTGGCTGCGCAGGTCGCGGGAGCAGGTGCCCTGGACAGGGATGACGGCCGTGCAGAGGCATTTGCCATCAGGGGCTTGAGCCGAGGTATAAACCTGCCAGCCCTCGTCGGGGCTCTGGAAGAGGGTCTGCGGGAGGGAGGAAGGGAGACGTCAGGGCCCCGAAGGATGCCAGAGCCGCTCACCCACCCGCACCAGGCTCCCCACGCGTGCCTGGGCTTCCCCAAAAAGCACATGGGCTGGCAGCGTGGCATCGCCTTGGCAAGACGCTGGAGCATCCTCCCCTCTCGCCATCACCTGGCTGGGGACAAGCCAGCGAGGGAGCAACGTCCGACGCCAGGATGAGCCATCCAAACCCTTCCTGAACTATCCCCGTGCCGTGCCGTGCCGGCAAAGCCCGGTGCCGAGTGCATCCCGCATCCAGCCCTGCCTGCTGCCGCCTCCCACGCAGCTCCTCCAAAAGCTGTTCTCATCCCAGGTGGATCTGAGCCGCTTTTGCATTTTTCCCTCCTTTTAGGTTTTTAATCCAGGTCACTTAATATATTTTCCCTCTCCAAGACTCATTTTGCCGCAGAGATCTGCTCCAAATACAGCGATTTCATCTTCCCAGCAGGTCCCGCACTCCTGGGCCAGCCACAAATCAACAGCAGGATGGGAGGGAACAACGAGGAAATGCTCTTCATCATCTCCCGCCGGCTAGCTCCGTATCCCTCCTCTTCCTCCTGTGGACTCAGCCCAGTGTTGCTTCCCACTAATAGAGTTGACAAGGCAGGAATTTCCTCCGCTGCAGCTGCCTCGCCCCTGGAGGGGAGCGGAGCTACAAGTATAAATGGCTAATTCCTTTCCTTTGAATTCTGGGTCCCTTCGCCAGCAGTGGGGAAATACCAGCGCATCCCCCTGCCCGGGTGGGTGCCTGCGTGGGTGCCTGTGTGGGTGCCTGGGCATCCCCGACCAGCCGAGCATCCCACCAGCCCCGCCGTCCTCAGGAAGCTGATTTTTGCATCCAGCTGTGGCTTTTCCAGGCAGATCCAGGCTCAGAGTTTTGCTACTGGTCTCCCAGTACAACTGAGGATGAGGGTGACCACTGCAGGCTCCCACTGCCCCCCCTTTTTTGCCTGGGTCCCACCACACTCACCCCAAAAACCAAGCAAACATCCACCACCCCCCCCGCTTACTCCCCTTTGCCTGATTTATTCATGCCATAAGCCAGTGTTTTTGCGCTGGGCCATTTAGCATTTCATGGCTAATTCATAATTATTAATTATGAAAATCAAGAGCAAACTCATCGCTCTCCAAGCGCCTTCTGCACCGCGCCAGGCGAAGATAAATGACCCGTTCCCTGTAACAAGCCAGGGACGATACTTTACTTTACACGCAGCGGTTTTAACTTCATGTTTCACATCGGAAGGGATTTATTGGACACGGTAGTGGCTAAACACCGTTCTCTAACCTCCAGCGCGATGAGAATAAATTAACTGACGGCGGTGTAAAACTCGCCCTTAACCGAGTAAATTCCCAAATTATCGCAGGGGGAGGTAAAGAGAGGATTTATTCAGCCCAGCTCCAACGCAGCGGAGACGGAGCCCGGTCAGCGCGAGGGCCAGGAGCCCTCGACAGCCCCGGCTGGTGACGAGCCACATCACGGGATAATGAGTCCTTCGGAAGATGCTGGCGGACGGCATCGTGCTGGCCGCTCGCTGCTACAGCAGGTGAATTAATACGATGAACAACTATCAGATATACACGTTGGGGAAGACTTAATGCATGGTGTTGTGTGCTCCTACCCACTGCAATCGGGGTCCCCATGGCAGGAGGGGTCCCCCCCAAGCTGCTCCAGGCACAGCACGGGGCTGGCACCTACAGCGCAAGCACCCGCAGCCGGCACAGGCGCCTCCCGATCTCCCACCCCCAGGAGCATCCTGCGCACCAAAAAGCTTCATTTCTTCCCCCCCCCCCAAAAAAAGCTGCTGAAATGAAAGAGCCCAAAGCAAACCCA
Source organism: Phalacrocorax carbo (assembly GCF_963921805.1). NCBI lineage: Eukaryota > Metazoa > Chordata > Aves > Suliformes > Phalacrocoracidae > Phalacrocorax > Phalacrocorax carbo. The sequence goes on along the minus strand of NC_087542.1, from coordinate 718,381 downwards.
GAGCAACCCAGGCAGAGCATCTGCAATCACCGAGGAACCATTTCCCTTTAGCCGGGACCCTTCTGGCCGTGGCTGAGCAGCAGGCAGACATAAATACTTTATAGAGGGCTAATGCATAATTAATGTCAGGCAGCAGCCTGTGGCAGGCAGGATGTGTGCAGGCAGTGCTCAGAGCCACCAATTTGGAGGCTGGCAGAGCTCCTCTGCCTGCCAGATTGGGCTTCACACAGCTTGGAAACCCTGGGGTCCACCCCGAGCAGTCCCGGGGATGCGGGTGAACGTCCGTGGGCGAAAGCTGGATCTTGGGAAGATGCAGCTCTGCGGCCACATCCAGCCCCCACCCTGCAGATAACCCCCAGGGGTGGAGGTAGAGGGTAGCCCTGCCCGCGCCTGCCCACTGCGGCTCAGGGGCCTGGAGGTGGCGGCGGCTGCTGCTGGCGGTATTATTAGGTTAAACGCAGCCTGTGCAATCTGTCACTGGGTTATTAATTAGAGCTCCCCGGGAAAGCTGCCTGCTCACAGCTTGGGAGAGGAGAAACTGCTGACACCCTCGGTCACAGTGCAGCAAGGGAGCCAGTGCCCAGTGGTGGTGGTGGTGGGGCTGTCAGAGCACCCCAACCCCTCTCATGGGGGATCCCAGGGTCCCCAAGCTTCCAGGAATCGTCGCTCAGCCCCTTGCCTCAGCAGAGCCAGGGCCATGGGAGTCCACGCAAGCGCCCTTCGAAGCCAGGAGACCCCAAATCGGCACGGGGGGGTAAAGGCAAGAGCCCCTCCATGGACCGCTCTGGGGCAGGTGATGGAACCGCTGCAGAGGATGCGCTGGTTTGTCCCCATCGCTGGCTGGAGCGTGGTGCTGCTCCTCCAGGGCAAGCCAAGAGCCCTTGCCTGCTCCAGCGCCGGGGTCTGCAGCGCCGGGGTCCCCACGAGCCAGCGTCCCACGGGAACGAGCTGATGGGAGCTCCCAGGCCTGGGCTGGGTAAATCCAGCTCTGGACCTCAGAGCAGAAAATTGCACTGTTTCCTAGAGAGGGGCTTTGAGAGTCCCCAAACAACAGCGAAAGGCTGAGCCAGGCATCACCATGCCCAGCGCTGAAGCCAGGGAGGTGAGGACCAGCTTTTGGGTAAGCCCGGCTCATTTCAGCGTCCAGGGGAAAAGCGCTGCCTTGCTAAACCCAGGTGGGAGATCAGCCCTGCAAGCAGGGCGCCAGCTCCCCACCACCGCCGTGCCGGTGGCCCCTCACGCCCCGTGGTCCGGCGTGCCGTCCCGGCGACTCCCATGGGCGGTTGTGCCAGCCCATTACAGCCGCATTAGCAGCGCTCCTTCCCGGTGATTAATGATTTTACAACGAACACCAAAGAGTGACTAATGATTAGCCAATTATTGCAGAGCAGCGCCTGCTTTACCCCGAGCGCCGCTAATTGCCTTGCAACATGATTGCCTATTTGGTGGTGCCCGGCGAGACCCTCCCGCCACGCGCAGGACTGCAGCGACGAAGGCCACCGCGCTCATCCTCCGCAGAGGGGAATGGTACTCCAAAAAAGGATCCCTAGGGATCCCAGGGATCCCTATGGAATGGGTCAAGGGCGGCGGGGAAAGACCTTCGTGGCTGGACCTTCCATCAGCCCAGAGCCAAGGTGGGGGGGAGCAACCCAGTGAGCCCCCAACGGCTCTGCCGGCGGGGTCGCTGCCGGGAGCGGGGGGCACGCAAAGCTGGTCGGCCGGCGGGTAGCATGTCTGCAGGCTCCAGATGGGCTGTGCCAGCTCCTTCTTCGAACACCCCAAAAGCAGATCATACCCCCCTCCATCCCTCCCCCGGCAAACCGAGACTGACGCTGGCAGTAGCACAAAGCACCCGCATTGGCAGGATTTCCCACCACGGCCCCCCCAAACAGGGTGCCCAGTCTCACACGGGAAGGCTCTGGCTACCGGAGGGGTTTTCTCATGATGAAGGATGTGGCCCCATATCATGCCCCCCGCCCCCAGCACCAGCATTACCAGCTCCAGCTGGGCGCCAGCCAGGCCCCGCAGCACCGACCGCGCAGCTCAGCCCTCCCTGGGGGCTCGCTTGTGCCTGCAGCATCACCCGGAGCCCAGCCCAGCCCTGTCGCTGCCGTTGCAGCCCCCCAAAACATGCATGTGTGTCCCCCCCTTATTCCCCGCCAGCTCCCAACCTGTTTTCACGCCGCACACCCAGCCCCGCTCTCACGGGGGTTTGCACCGAAGGGCTGACGCCAGCTGGACCCCAGAGAATCCCAGGGGAAATCTGGGGTCTCCCTGCCTGGGTTTGGGGGGAAGCGCCCTGCCTGGGGACCGCCATGAGCTCCCCAAGGTCCTGTGAACTGGGGTGGGGGGGGATCATCCACCTTCCCCTGGAGCCCCCCTGTCCAGAGGGAGCAGCAGGACCTTGCAGGGGTCCCGGTCCCCCCCAGCCTTGCCCCAGCCCCCCAGAACTGCCCAGCTCGGGTCTACCAGGAGAAAGAAGGGGGGTCAGAAGACCCCCAACACCCTGCAGGTGCCTCCTCCATCAGACGACCCCAGCCCCAGGCTCCCTGCTGAGACCGGCCCCTTTTGGGGGGTCCCCCGTGCGCCCTGCCCAGGGGGAAGGCAGGGACAGGGGATCCCCGTGCCCCGGGGGGGGTCCCGTGTGCCCTGTCCAGGGAAGGGGTCCCCATGCCCGGGGAATCCCCGGCAGAGGGGGGGTCCTGTGCCCCTTGCCCGGGAGGAAGGGAGGATTGGGGGGTGCCCGGGGGAAGGTGGAGGGGGGTCCCCATGCCCGGGGGGGAAGAGAGGGGTCCCCGGTGCCCCTTGCCCGGGAGGAAGGGAGGATTGGGGGGTCCCGAGGGAAGGCGGAGGGGGGTCTCCATGGCCGGGGGGGGAGAGAGAGGTCCCGGTGCCCCTTGCCCGGAAGGAAGGGAGGGTTGGGGGGTGCCCGGGGGAAGGCGGAGGGGGGCCCCCATGCCTGAGAGGGGGGGAAGAGAGGGGTCCCGGTGCCCCTTGCCCGGAAGGAAGGGAGGGTTGGGGGGTGCCCGGGGGAAGGCGGAGGGGGGCCCCCATGCCTGAGAGGGGGGGAAGAGAGGGGTCCCGGTGCCCCTTGCCCGGAAGGAAGGGAGGGTTGGGGGGTGCCCGGGGGGGGAGGCGGAGGAGGGTCCCCATGCACGGGGGTCCCGGTGCGCCGCATCCCGGGGCCGCCCGAGCCCGGCAGGTCCCGGTACCGGTGGCGCAGCTCCGCGCCGCAGCCTGGGCATCTCCCCCCCGCCCCTCCCCGACTCCCCCATCCCCTCTCCGGTGGTACCCGCACCCCCCTCCCCAGTACCGGGCCAACTCACGATCTTCTCGGAGGTACCGGCCCGTGACACGGCGGTACCGTTGAGCCCCACCAGCGAGGGCAACGTCTGGGACATCCAGTTGGTGACCATGGCCATGGTGCTCAGCACGGCCCCGATCTTCAGCAGCGGCACCGTCATGTCGCCGTCGCCGCCGCATGCCCATCACACCCCCCTCCTCCTCCTCTTCCTCCTCCTCCTTCCCCGCTCCCGCCCGCCCCCGCCACCCGGTGCCGGTGCCGGTGCCCACCGGGGCGAACCACGCACCGGCCGCGCCGCCCCCGCCGCCCGCGGAGGCCCCGCACCGCGTTCGTCCCTTATAACGGGGCCGGAGCCGCTCCGGAGTGACGTCGGCGCCGCTGGCCCCGGGCCAGCCCGGTACAGCCCCCCCCCCCCCTTCTCCCCTCCCCCTGCCCCCCCGTTTGGGGCGGGTCTGCCCGGCACGGTTCGGGGCGGTCCTGATTCGGGGTGGTCCTGCCCCGGTATGGCTCGGTACATCCCCGGTTTGGGGCTGGTCCTGTTTTGGGGTGGTCCTGGTCGCTCCCGGTTTGGGACGGTCCCGGTTTGCGGTGGTCCCACCCAGCACGGCACAGCACCATCCAACCCAGCTCCCTTTGGAGCAGCCCAGCATGGCCTGGTCTGGGGAGCAGGACCCCAGGGACCACCGATTTGGGGGAGGAGGACCCCTGGAGACCCGCGGTTTGGGGGGAGGCGGAACCCAGGAACCCCGGTTTGGGGGGAGGAGGACCCCAGGACCCTCGGCTTGGGAAAGCAGGGCCCCAGGCGACCTCTGGTTTGGGGGAGAAGGACCCCTGGAGACCCCCGGTTTGGGGGAGGAGGACCCCAGAGACCCCCGGTTTGAGGGAGAAGGACCCCTGGAGAACCCCGGTTTGGGGGGAGGAGGACCACAGAGACCCCCGGTTTGGGGGGAGGAGGACCCCAGAGACCCCCGGTTTGGGGGAGGAGGACCCCAGGAGACGTCTGGTCTGGGGGAGCAGGCCCCTTGGAGACTACTGGTTTAGGGGAGCAGGACACCCAGAGGAATTTGCTCGGGGGGAGCAGGACCCCTGGAGACCCCTGCTCTCCCTTACCCTGGTACCAGTATCAGGCACTTCCACCCCCCAGCCTGGTTTGGAGGCTGCAGCCACCCCCACCATCACCCCGGGCCCAGCCCCCATTGAGGCCCCACAAGCCCCCCCCAGACACCCCAAATCCTCATTTCCATCCTCGCACAGCCCAAGGCTGCGGGGACCTGGGAGGGTGCGAGCCCACCCCGGCCCCCCCCCCTCCTGCCACCTCCCCCAGCGCACCCCATCCCCACAGCAGCGAGCTCCCCGGGCCCCCCCCGGACCCCCCAAACCCTCTCGGCAGTTCTGCCGGTGGGTGCCCACCCTGAGCCCCCCACGGAACCCGAACCACTGGGTGCAGCGGGACCCCCGGAGGTTTTGAGCATCCTCGCCCTGTTTTTTTACCTCCATCTCCCGTGCCACGGTCACACAGTGCCACCGCGTGGGGACAGGCACGCACAGCACAGCCTCCCACGCGCGTAACCACGGGGAAAGCCCACCCCCACCCACCCCCTCCCCGCCGTGCCCCCACGCCGCGGGTTTCGGGGTGCTCCTGGGCTCTGCGCCGCAGACACCGGCTCGGCCACCACCGTGGAGGGGACAGAGCAGCACCCACAGGGACAATGGTCCCCGTGTCCCCAGGGACAAGGCCCTGGTAGGTGGGGACAGCCTGGTAGCAGGGACTGAAGGGTGGGTGCTCACCTCTGAGACTCCCCCCTCAAGTGCCCAGGGATCCCCAAAGTGGGGATCTGGCCCCATGGGGGATCCACACTGGGTGCAGCCACCATGCAAGACATGGGTGTCCCCCCCACATTCTAGCCCCCAGCGATACAGCTGCCACATTAAGGACCCATTTGGGGGGGGGTTGACCCCACAGCCACAGGGCAGGGCTTCCAAACCCCCCGTCGCCGGCCCACCGCGAGCCCTGCGTACGGTGTGCTGCCACGGGGACACCCACGGGGACACCACCAGGATGCACTAGGTGAGCAGCTCAGGGGCTTTGCACAACCTGGACAGCATCGGAGGATGGGGGAGACCCCCTCGCGACCCCCAGACCTCCTCCCCACCTCTTCATTACTCCATTGCAGTGTTCCCTTCCAGCCCAGGCCAGGAATCTGCCTGGAAATAACGCATTAACTCCAGCTCGTGAGGTAGGACTGAGCACAGTTCTGGGTGCAGGTGCAGCAGGGCCCCAGTAGGGCCACACTCCCACCCCCAAACCCATTGAGGGGTGAAAGGGTGAGATCCAGGCACAGCTGTGAACACCAAGGCCTGTCCAGAGCTTCCCAGACCCCAGCCATCCCCAGCCGGGTCCCTGCATCCCATCCTTTCTGCATCACCCCCCCAGATGAGCCCCAGGATGGATAACACCCAGAAAAGGAGGCTGGTTTGGGGTCCCACACCAACCCCATCGCCCACAGCTTGGGGACATGAGCAGGGTGGTGGCAGGGCCACACTCAGGGCAGGCTGGGGACATAATTCCTGCCCAGAATTGGCCCTGGCTCAGCCCCAGCATCACCCCAGCACCCCACAAGCATCCCCCTGGGAAATGGCTGCAGGGAAGATCCAGGCAGGCCGGCGCAGCCCCCAGCCTGGCAACCCCAGCTCATGCATATTCAACAGGCTGCACAGCCGCCACTGAATATTCAGCAGAGCCAGCTGCTAATAACGAACCACCTAATTGCAAATAACACCAGGCCCAGCACATGGCTCTGGCCGCTGACCCATGGGTGCTGGGTGGTGCCAAACCCGGTGCGCGGGACTGCGGGGAGGGAACGGGGCCACCACGGGAGCCCCCAAACCAGCCCTGTCACCACGGTGGGTTGCGGCAGCTGCTGTGGGTTGACCTCCCACGGCCCCAGAGCTGGAGTCCGGGGATGGGCTGTGGTGGTTTGGTGGATGGAGGCAGCCCCGGGGAACGAGGGGGACGCAGAGCTACGGCCTCGCCATCTCACCCCTTAGGACATTCCCGCCTCGCCACTTCTGCCTTGGCACAAGGACGCGGCATGTGGGTGCTGGGACGGTGCCATCCCCGGTGGCGCTGGGCAGAGGGAGGTGGTGGCGGAGCCGTGCTGGCCCCGGCCCCGCTGGGACGCGGCGCGTGAGCCCACGACACCCACCTTGGCAGGCGCCCGTGCAGCTGCCACCACCCCAGCGGTGCCAGGCACAGCTGGAGCACAGCTGGCTGCGGGGTGCCTCCGAGGAGGCTGGTCCCTCCCGGTGCTGCCGTGCTGGCTGCTCTCAGGGGACCCAAGCCACCTGTCTGTCCCCACCACGGGCATCTCATGACAGCACAGAGCCAGCACTGGCCCCAAGCCCTGCTGGGGGGCACCCATGGGTGCCTGCTCCCTCCAGGCTGGCCTGGACCCACCCACAACCCCACGGTGTCCCCCAGGGTGGGGACAGCCAGCACCCCACATCCACACCAGTGTTGGGGACCAGCCCGGGGCACATGTCACGGCCCCCGGTTGAGGTGGGATGGATCCAGGCCATTGCCTTCCCTCGTCCTCGGTGGCCACGTGTGAAGGTGCTCCCATGCCGGTCCCGCCAGAGCCATCCGTCACCCACGTGTCCCCACCACCGCGCTGGCACAAGGCGAGGTCCCCAGCATCCCCCAGCTCAGTGCAGGCACCCCCAGGGGTGGCAAGGGAGGGGGAACACCACAATCCCTGCACCCGGCTGACCACAGGCAGCCCCGGACCCCCGAGGCCGGGAGGGTGGTAAGACACCGGGACAAAGCTCAGCACCCACCCCGGCGCTTGGGAAGGACCCCAGCACCCGAGTGCCACCCGCAAACACCCAGAACCCCCAAACGCATCCTTCGGTGGGTGCCTTGGGGTGCCCGGTGTCCCCCGGGTTCCCCTGGGGTCCCCATCCTGGGGACATACCCGGGGCAGGTCCTGGCATCCCCACCGGCCCCGGTGCCAAACGGGCATCCCCGGGGGAAGCTGAGGGCACTGCCCGGCCCCCCTCGAACCGAACCCCCCCCGCCTCCGTGGCGCACCCGCCCGCCCTTACCTGCATCGCGGGGGAACCGGCGGAGAGGAGGAAGAGGAGGCCGGAGAAGAAGCGCATCCTGCAGGCACGGACCCCCACCGGGACCGCCCCGCTGCTACCGGTACCGGAGCTTCACCGGACCGGTTCGACCCCCACCGTTACCGGAACCGGTCCCGGAGCCGCAGCCGCTCAGCGCCGCCGCAGCCGCAACCGCATCCCCCGGCCGGGCCCCGCAGCCGCCGCCGCCGCCTTTGTCCGCGCCGCGCCCCCGCCCCGGCCGGGCCCCGCCGCCACCGGCTGCAGCCCCGGCACCGGCCCGGTGCTGGGGGGGGCGACGCGCCCGGAATAGGAGGATGGAGGAGTCGGGTCGGACCGGGCCGGGCTGGGCGGAACCGAACCGGGCTGAGCTGGGCGGAACCGAACCGGGAGGGAGGGAGGGAAGCGGCCGAGCATCCCCCCCTCCCCGGGGTACCCGCAGCCGGGACGGCCGGGATGCGCAGCCGGACGCGGGGTCATCTCACCCGGTGGCCCCGGGTCCCCTCTCCGGGGTCCCTGGGGATGGAGGTTTGGGGGACAGCCGGACACCCGGTCCCCTCACTGGGGTGGTCCCGGCTCCCCTGCCTGGGGATGGAGGTTTGGGGGACAGCTGGGATGCCCGGGGTTCACTGCTGGCCACTGGGTCCCCTCACCGGGGTGGTCCCAGGTCCCTTCCCTGGGGATGGAGGTTTGGGGGACAGCCGGACACCCAGTCCCCCCACTGGGGCAGCCCTGGGTCCCCTCTCCAGGGTCCCTGGGGATGGAGGTTTGGGGCGGCAGCCGGGATGCTCAGGGTGCGCAGCTGGACACTGGGTCCCCTCTCTGGGATCCCTGGGGATGGAGGTTTGGGGGGCAGCCGGGATGCCCAGGTCCCACTGGGCTTGGGTCCAGCTCCCACTGGTGCTCCATACCCAAGTCCCAACCCTCACGTCCCATCCCCCCAGGGACAAAGCCTTCCCAGTCCCCCCCAAAACTGTCCCATGGGGACACAGTGATGGGTCCCCAAGGTGGGGGTAGCTCTCTGGGGCTTGGGGGGGGGAAAGAGGGGTGGGTAGCGGGTGCGTGCCCAAGCCAAATCCCTGTGCACAAGGGCCTCATGTGCCCTCGTGCGAGTGGGGACGCAAGGCCGGCAGCCTCAGGGTGCCATGAGCCCCGGTTTGGGGTGCGCAGCCCCCACCTGCCCCAACAAGGCTGCTCGTTTCCATGGAAATCGGCACGGATTTGGGGTGGGAGACGGCTTCGATACAGTCGGTTTATCGTACAGTAACTGCAACAGCACCAGGACCGGGGCTGAGCCTCACGGGCGGCCCCAGCCCTGTCCCGACCTCCCCACGTCCCCCCTGCCATGTGGGACGGGCTCTGCCGTGAGCTGGGGGGATCCCCCACCACCCACTCATTGTGAGGACGAAGGAGGTTTAACACCCACCACCAAGTGCCCCCCGGGTCGTGTCGTGGCCTGGCGCGGGGACACCGGCTCCGGTCCCCACCGGCATCAGGATGGGGCTCGCGGTGTTGCCGTGCCGAGGGCACATCCAGTGCTTCACTAAGGGGGCTCTCGGGGAGCGTTGTAGCACCACGGGGAGGGGGGCTGGCTTGAACCCCCTCCCTACAGTCTGGGGCGCCCTGCCCCAGCTTCCACCCCACACTCGGGGAGCCAGCAGTATAAATAAGGGGGGGCCCATGCAGGCAGGAGGGGATGGCACTGCGGCGGCTCCGAGTCCTGAGTATGCCAGAGCAGGCCCTGGGTCACTGTCCCTGGCGCGGGGAGCAGCAGAGGGAGCGGAGACCCCCCCCAAAAGCCGTCCCTCCCCCGCGTGCTGTCTGGGGCCGCGCTCAGCCCATGAAGCAGACGGGGCCCAGCTCGAAGCCAAATTTCTGGTTGGCGTCTCCAAAATCAACGACGGCCACGTCCATCAGGGGTAGCCACTCGACGCGGGACGAGCTCACCTCCAACACCGTCCGCTCCTGGCCATGGCGACCCTGCGGGAAGGCGGCAAAGGTGGCGGATGGGGTGCCCGGGTGCCCCGTACGCAGGCTGGGATGAGCGATGGGGGGATGTAGGCGGGTGGGGGGAGACACGGGGTCCTCGTGGGTTGGAGACTCACCTGGCAGCCGTCGTGGAGGGCGCGGATGGGGGCGGCCGGGTGGTTGTGCCCCAGCTCCTCTTCGTTGGCGCCGCGGAAGCGCAGGGCACGGGCGAAGGTGCCGGCGTGGGCGTCGTACCAGGCGGCCGCGTGCTGGCAGTTCAGCGTGAAGTTCTGGCGGGCGCTGGCACTCAGGAGACGCAGGAAGGTGAGTTGGGTCACAGGCACGGCGTTCCCGTCCATGTCCACGTAGGAGAACTGGGAGGAAGACAGCACTGGGACTGAGACACAGACACCCATCTGCACACGCCTTGCCCGGGGGCCAGGGTGATGCCACGGCGGGGGTCTGCCTTCCTCCCCACCCCAGGTCAGAGCACGGGGAGCTCCCACACTCCCACCTTCTTGCCCCTTTTGAAGGTGCTGTACCACGTCCCCGGCTTCTCCCTGTTCCAGGCGGCCAGTCGGACCTGGGGGTGACAGAGAAGGTGTCGCGGGTGATGCCTCTCCAACCCCTGACCCCACAGAGCGTGGGGAGAAACGAGGCCCACACTGCCCCCATCATCTCCCCACTGGGAGGGCTGCTGCGGGGGGCAGTTTGGGCACCCAGCTCCTCTCTGCCCTCGCTCAAACTCACAGCCTCAAACTTCTTATCGGGGAAAAGACAGGTCTCGCCGCCAGCTGTGAAGTTACAGAAAACCCGGAAGGCATCTCGGGAGCAGCCCTGGTTGGGGTCAATCCAGTACTCGCCTGGGAAGGAGGGTAGGAAGGACAGACAGACGGATAAACGGTTCGGCTCCTGCTGGCTCTGTCTGAGCCTTGGCCCCCTCCCCAGGGACACGCCACACAGGCACTGCCTGCCATGACATAAAGTCCCCCCAACTCCCTCAGAGGGGCTTTTGGTGTCCCCTCTGCCTCAAACTTCCCCCCCTGCCCCAAACCTCACCGTCTTGGAGGTGCGGGTGGCAAAGCTGAAGCTCCCTGCAGACCCTCGCAGGGCTCTCGGGGGTGCCCAGGGGCCGTCTCAGCTGCTCCACCTCGGTGCGCAGGGAGCTGAGCGACGCGTACACTTCCTCCAGCCCCTCGTAATCTGGGGGGGCTCCCTGCTCCCCTGGAGCCCCTTCGGTTGCCCGTCGGTGCCTCCTGCTCCGGCTCGAAGGCAGCGGCTCGAGCAGCTCAGCTGGGCGGCCCTGGGACAGAGAGGGTGAGAGCAGCAGATGCGGGGGCCAGCCGGCAGGATGAGGGGGTCTGGGGACACCGGAGCCCTCCCAGGCGGGGACAGAGGTGAAGTGGTGTCTGTCCAAAGCACCCCTTACTCACCGGTGGTCCCGGGGGGCCGGGGGGGCCTGTGTCACCTCGGGGACCCAGAGCACCCTGCAAAAGAAGAGGGCTCAGCACGGCAGCACTTGCTCCCTGCAATGAGCCCCCGGTTCTCCCCTGGGAGCACATGAGGAGCTGCCCCCCTTGTCCCCATCCTCCCCCAGCACTCACCGGTGAGCCTTTGGAGCCCTTCTGACCCAAGGGTCCCTGCAAGGAGAAGAGAGGTGATCAAATGGCAGCTGCCTCCCATGACCCCTCCCTGGGGCTTGGGCTCTCCCCTGCCCCTCCCACCCTCCTGGGGACGAAGCCCGCAGGGGTCTGCAGGGGAGTTAGGGGCAGGCAGGAGACCCTTGGTGAATCCATGCTGCACAGGCAGATACTCACTGAGAGCCCGGGGGGTCCAGGTGGCCCAGTGGGGCCAGTGGGTCCAGCCAGACCCTGTGGATAGACAGCATCAGCCCCGTGCTCGAGGGGGCTGCACCCCATCAGCCTCTGTACCTTGTCTCCCCCAACATTCACCCAGCCCTTGAGCTCACGGGAGACACCAAATACTCACAGGGTCTCCTTTGGGTCCCGGGGGGCCCTGGATGCCCGGGAGTCCCTGGTCTCCTTTCTCCCCCATCTCTCCTGGTGGTCCAATGAGCCCAATCAGTCCAGCGTGGCCCTGGGGGCAAAGGGCAGCGTCAGGCAGCCCCCTCCCCAGGACCAGGGGGGGCTCAGAAATGAGTCTGGGGTGAGGGACCCCAGCTTCTGCATGATCGTCACCTCATCTCACCTTATCCCCCTTGTGGCCAGGGTCTCCCTTGAGGCCAGGCAGACCCACGGGACCCTGCAAGAGGCCAAGAGGGTGTCACACACCCTGGACCATGCTAAGCTCAGATCACCCAGGCCCAGGGCTCGCCCACCCTGATTTACCATTGGGCCGGGTGGTCCTGCTTGTCCTGGAGCCCCCAGCAAGCCTTGTTCACCCTGGAGGAGAGACAGTGTGGGAGAAAGGCCCGAGGCTGAGTCCCTCCAAACACCCCTCCAAGCTGCGACCCCTCAGGCAGCAGCCATCGTGCCTGAGCAGACATCCCCAGCCCCAGTGGGCTTCGGGGACACGGGCAGCCCCGCACTGGCACGGCAATGTCCTCCCTGCAGCCCCTAACTCACAGCAGGGCCAGGGATCCCACGCAGACCTTCAGAGCCCGGCCGTCCCGGCGGCCCCTGTGGCCCCACGGGGCCCATCTTCCCAGGTGGCCCCTCTGGGCCAGGCTGTCCCTGGGGACAGAAGGACAGACAGAGGCTGGCACCCCTCAGGACCCAGCCCCACCTCTCCAGGGATGGATCTGGTCCTACCCAAGGCTGGCGGAGGCTTCTGGAGGGCAGTGGGTTTGGGGAGCCCCAGAGTGTACTGGCCACCACTCACCTTGGCACCCTTCTCGCCCTGATGGCCCTCGTGCCCCATCGGTCCCACGGGTCCCTGTACAAGGGGACAGAGACACCAGGAGCTGTGTGCTGGCCCAGACCAGCCCCACTCCACCCTGCTCTATCCCTCCCCATCTCACCCTCACCCTTCCGCTACTCACCCTCCGTCCGGGGGGACCCGGGGGACCTGGCTCCCCCGATGCGCCTGGAGGACCCTGAAATGAACCCAGTGGGAGTTTGGGGTGAGGGGAGAGTCCCACAGCCAGGACTGGGGGAAGTGTGGAGGGCGAGGGATGTGTAAGAGCCCCGGGAAGCAGCATGGCTCAGCTAGAGCCCCTTGAGCCCCCCAGCCCACTGCTGGGAGTGTGACCCCCCCTTTTGCAGCGATGGTACCCCCGGCTGTCCCACTCACCGGCAGACCAGGGTCCCCGCTGTCACCCTTCTCTCCAGCAGCTCCATCCAGACCCTGTGACACAGCGGAGGGTGAGCACTCACCTAGCCAAGCCCCCCCAGCCCACCCCTGGGCTGCCAGGACACCAGGAAGCACCGGCGAGGTGGAGCAGTGGGAGAACTGTGGTGTCCTGGCACCTCCCAACCCTGTCACCACCCCAGGGTGACAGCAGTGAGGCAGCGGGTGACACCGGAGCACCACAGGGGACATGGGGGCTGGCTCCATCCCTGGGGAAGCCCCAGGAGTGGGGTTGCTTCTGCTCTTCAGCCCCTCTAAAGGGTAAGCAGGGGCTACTCACCGGCACACCGGGGTCTCCAGGGGGACCAGGATCACCAGGGAGGCCGATGGGACCCTGCAGAGAGAAGGGGACACGAGCATGGGACTGGGAAGGAGCCCAGGACCTTCTGCATGCTGAGGAAGCAGAGGCAGGGACAGGGATTAGCACCTGCAGAGCTATTGGAAGGAGGGACGTGGGGGCTCGGGGCAGCATCCCCCTGCCTCTCCATGCTTGCTTCTCCCCTTACCACGTTGCCTTTGGCTCCATCTTCTCCTGGTGGGCCCTTCTTGCCAGGGGGTCCAGCTGCTCCTGACTGCCCCGCATCTCCCTTCTCCCCCACATCTCCTTTCACACCCTGCAGAGGGATGGGGGGGCCACGTTAGAGCAGGGCAGGGGCAGTTGGGGCAGTAAAATGTTCACCAGGGGCTCTGCCTGTGCTTTCTGTGGCCAGCGAGAGCAGGATCTGGCCCCTACCCTCCTTGTCTTGCCCCCCACAAGACATCTTGCTCCCCTCTGTGATACTCACAGGTGGTCCGGGTTCCCCTGGGGCTCCAGGATCTCCCGCCTCACCTGGCTCACCCTGGGCGAGAGAAAATCAATGAGGCGGATGCAGCCCCAGCACCCAGACTGAGACCCGTGCTGCCCTCCCAAACACAGGCTTACCTTTTCTCCCACGGCTCCCGGCTGTCCCACGCCACCCGGCATTCCCTGAGGTCCCTAAAGGCAAGAGGATGTGGGGGTACCCACATTGGGGGCAGCCCCTGCATCCAGCAGCCCCCAGTGAACCCCCGAGGGCCATACTCACCTCGGCACCGCTGGGTCCCTGTGGCCCACGGGGTCCCGGGGCGCCAGGGGGGCCCTGTGGGGAGTACAGGGAGGGTCAGACTGCAAAGGGTGGCTGAGCCGTGCAGCTCCCACGGGAGAGGAAGATGTGGGAAGCTGGAGACTGGGCAGAGAGAGGTGGAGGGGGAGCAGTGGGGTGTGCAGGGGTTTCCTTACCATGGGGCCAACATCTCCGTTCTCGCCCTTCTCACCCGGTGGGCCTGGCATGCCCTGCGGGGAGCACGGGTTAACCTGGGGGGTCTGGAAGGCCCTCGGGCAAGGCAGAGGGTGCCCTGACCCAGATAGGCTGCGCAGAGCCCAGAGTCGTGTGTCCCTTGTCCCTCCTGTCCTGGTAGACCCAAGCCCACCCCGCTCTGCTCCTTACCTGCAGGCCAGGGGGGCCGCTTAGGCCAAGGTGACCGCGCGATCCCTCATCTCCTTTCTGCCCAAACATCCCCTGCTGCCCGCGACGGCCCGGCTCCCCATCTGCTCCCTGCGGAGGGAGAGGTTGGGATCAGCACCGTCTGCCCCACAGAAACCCCAGTGTGTGGGCTGGAAGGGCAGAGAAAGGAGCCAAGAGGGGAGGTGGGAATAAAGGGGTGGGAAGGGTGCTCAGCAGCTACTCACTGCGGGGCCAGGGTGCCCGATGGGTCCCTGGATTCCTGTCGGTCCTGGAGGGCCCTGTGGGGCAGGAGCACCCACATAGGGTTAGGGCAGCTCCCAAACATCTCCCACCTCACTGCTCCCATCTCCCCCCTGCTCCCAGAGCTGCTCTGCCCCTTGGAGAACCCGCTCCGGGCAGAGCAGCCCCTTGGCACTCACCGCCTCGCCCTTGTCACCTTTGCTGCCCTTCTGTCCTGGAAGCCCCATCTCGCCCTGCCACAAAGGGAAGATGGTGAGAGCCCGCAGCCGGTGAGAGACGGTGAGGAGGGAGTGCTGGCAGCCAGGGAAAGCTGCCATGGCTAGGGAGCCACAGCCAAGGAAATCCCAGCACCGGGGAAACCTGCCACCACCTGGGAAGCAGTGCCAAGGAAGCCTGCCAGGGCCAACAGCCCGCTGCCGCCTGGGGAATCCCTGCTCCTGGGAAGCCATAGGGGAAACCTACCCCATCCCGGAGGTCCCCGAGCCCTGGGATGTGCCCTGGGCGAGGGGCACTTGTCCCCAGCGCCCATCCCGGGGTGCATTCCCTGTGCTGTCAGTAGCAAAGGAGCCATTGCTGGAGGTGCTGACTTGTGTCCCCCTAACTCACCTTGTCCCCATCTTCTCCAGTGGGGCCGGGGGGTCCACCTGGGCCCGGCAGCCCCACGGGGCCCTGGATCCCATCATTCCCTGCCGGACCCATGGGACCTCGCTCACCCTGCGGGCAGAAAGAGGAAGAGCTGAGAGCAGGGCTGGCTGGGACCCACGGGAGACACAGCTCGTCCCAGCGCTGCTTCACACCCCCTGCCTCACCCCACGCACCCCCTCGCACCTACCGGGGAGCCCTTCTCGCCAACAGGACCGGGGGGACCCTGTGCACCCCCTCGGCCCGGCAGTCCAATGCCTCCTGCGGCCCCTGTGGGGCCTCGCTCTCCGGGGGAACCCTGGGGAGAAGAGAGAGGTGAGCTGGAGGGAAGAAGGCCCTGGCAGTCTTCCTCCTCTCCAAAGAAACTAGAATTTTAAGCAGGGTGGCAAAATTGCTCCCCAAGGAGTTTATATACTCCAAGGGAAACCCCAAAACTCTGGATAACTCCTCAAATGTCACCATGTACTCACAATGGGTCCAGGGGGACCAGGGGGACCTTCCCCACCCTTCAATCCAGGTGGACCCTGTAGGAGGGCAAAGAAGGTGGTCAGAAAGGACCCTACTCCCCTCTCCCAGGACCGTAACAGGCTGTATCCAAGCCTGGGGCAGCACTGACCGTCTCTCCGGGTGGCCCCCGTGTGCCGGGGAAGCCGTGGATGCCTGGGGGGCCGCTCTTACCAGGGATGCCAGCAGGGCCAGGATCACCCTGCAAGGTGGAGAGGAGCAGCAGAGATCTTTGCTCTGTCCCCACCAAGCCAGGGAGAGCCCTCGTGCCCTGCAGAGCTCAGAGCACTGCTTGGCTCAGGCTTGTGGTGGTCCAGGTGAGCGGTTGGACCCCCGGCACGGTTCCTACCTTGGCTCCTTCTCGGCCAGCAGCTCCGGGCAGGCCCTGCTCCCCCGGGGGGCCAGGGGGTCCTGGGTGCCCCCTCTCTCCCACAGGTCCTGTCTCGCCTGATTTACCCTGTGGGGACAGAACAGGGTGGGCATCTGGGGGGTCCCTCCATCCCACCGGCCTCGCTTCAACACAAGCACCTCCTGCCTCCATCCCCAGCACTCACCTGGGGTCCCACTACCCCTATGGGGCCGGGGAGGCCAGTTTTGCCCTGAAACCCCTGCAGAGGAGAGAAGGGTTAATGCTGGGTATCACCAGGCATCCCACCCCCGGGTAAGGGAGGCGGAGGACCCACCGGCTCCCCACGCTGTCCCGGGTGTCCTGGCAAGCCGTCCTTCCCGGCAGGACCCTGGGCAGGAGCAGAGGTAATGTGGTGGGGGATATGGGCTGCGTTGCTGGGCTCCCCGCTCCGCTGCCTGCACCCCACAGGGTGCAGCGGGAGGAGGAGGCCGTGCCAGCCCGACTCTGTCCCCCACACCATCTCAAGCACAGGCAGGAGCAGGGCAGGACCATGTGCAGACATCAACACTTACAGGGGGCCCTTTCGTGCCCGGGAAGCCGTTGGGTCCCTGCGGACCTTGGGGACCCTGTGGGAGGGAGAGAAAGCCCAAGGTCAGTGGCAGAGGGGCTTTCCCCACGGCCCCACAGCGCCCAGACCCTCTCCCTGTGCCCAGCACCCCTGTTTTCCCTGTGCTCAGTCCCTTCCTGGAGTGCCTTTGCAGGAGGACACCCCTCCACTGTGCATCGACCACCCTCCACTTACCTTCTCTCCCACAGCGCCGGGGGCCCCGTCATGGCCAGGATCTCCCTGGGAAGACAGAAACAGGCTGAGGGCAGCAGTGAAGACACCCCCCCTCCCCACCACCCCACGTCAGACCCACTGCCAACACCCACAGCCAAAAAGCCCCAAGCACAGCGCAGACACGGGATGTGGGGGACAGCGGGGACCCCATGGCCAGGCTCCCACCTACCTTTGGGCCAGGTTTTCCTGTGGGACCAGGCAGACCTCGCTCCCCTGGGAGGCCCTGTGCAAAGAGCAGGGTGAAGCGTGGGGCTGGGAGCAGGGTGAGAAGATGTGGGGCAGGGAGTGGGGCTGCGAGTGGGGTGAGGAGAAGGGAGGCAGGGCTAGAAGAGGAGGGTACAGGGCAGGGAACGGGGCTGGGAGTGGGATGGGGAGCTGGGGGACTGGGATGGGAGTGGGGCAGGGAGCCAGGAGGGACATGGCTGGTCCCAGAGTGGTTCCCATGGGATACAGGCGGAAATTTGGGATCTGGACACCATGGGTTACAATGGTCCCCAGGGCCTGGTTGCCGTGGGAAACGACTGGCTCCAGCCTAATTGCCATGGGATACAGGCAGGCTGCGGAGCGTGTTGCCGTGGGATACGGCAGACCCCAAGCTCTGTTGCCATGAGTTACAGCCGGCCCTATAATGGTTGCTGTGGGATACAATCCACCCGGGAATGGTTGTGATGGGATGCAGCTGGACCCCGGGATGGTCACGGTGGGGTACAGCCGGCCCTGTGGCAGTCACCATGGCACACGGGGTGATTCCTGTCACCCCCAGATCGGGGCTGGGGCTGTGGTTACTCACCGGGGGCCCTCGCTGTCCCGTCTGCCCAGCCTGGCCGGCCTTGCCCTGTGGGGAAAGAAGAGGTGGTGGGGAGAGCAGTGCATGGGACAGCCCCCCACTCCCCCACGCTCCCCCCACGTGCCCCCTGAGGGGACAGAGCATGCCCAAGCGCGTTTGCAAGAGGGCATGTTGCACAGGAATGGAGAGGGCCACAGGGCTCGGTCCCTTCCCCGGCTCTGAGCTCAGCCCAGCCCCTCTCTGGCTCGCAGAGGGGGTGGCAGAGCAGGATGTGGGGGACAGGGAACGGTCCAGAGAGATGGGACAGGGTGACACAGCGGGACAGGGCTGACTTACCCTCTTGCCTTTCTCTCCTGCCAGCCCCATGGGACCCTGGAAGCCAGTGGAGCCCTAAGGAAAGAGAGGACAAGTGATAACCCAGGGCTCATGTGGCATCTGGGGTCCCGGGGACACCCCAAAGGCTCCCCTGAGCTCACCTTGGGGCCCTGGCGCCCGGGATAGCCCGGGAGACCCGGCACTCCCAGCTTGCCCTGCAAGGCAGAGAGCAGAGTTGAGCCACGGGCTATGAGGCACGTGGGGACAGCGACGCAGGGACACAGGGCTCCCCTCACCTTCTCCCCTGCAGGGCCAGGAGCGCCCGGTTCCCCCATGGGACCCGTCTGCCCCTTCAGCCCCTCGGGGCCATCCTCGCCACGGGGGCCCAGCGGGCCCTGGTCACCCTGGAACGGTAACGCAGAGGTGCGGGGAGCACGCTGCCAGGGGGACACGGCTGCTCCCTCGGGTTCCCCTCAGACAGAGCTGTTCCCTCCGTGGCTCCATGTCCCCCCACACCACCCCAAATCCCGCAGCTAGCCAGAAAAACCTCATGGCACCTGCAGCCAACCCAGACAGCCCCGATGAGGAGATCCCCACCAACCCCACCCCAGGACCCCACTTACCCTGTCGCCTTTGGGGCCCATGTCCCCTTTAAAGCCAGGGAATCCATCTTCTCCCTGAAGAGAGGCACATTTTGGGGGGCTGAGACTGCGTTAGCCCTGATGCAAACCCCAGACGGGGTCACAGTGTGGGGCTGAGCCCCAAATCCCAATACAGAGGGGCTGCCCTCAGCTGCAGTCCAGGCCTCCCCCAACCCGCAGCTCTCTCAGGGCAGGGATGAGTGCCCCCCAGTGCCAGGGACCCATGGCTACCGTAGGACAAGGACCCCCATCCCCTGCTTACCCCAGCACCTCTTACCTTCTCCCCTTTGCTGCCCTTCAGGCCTCGCACACCAAAAGCTCCCTGTGGAGACAGAGGGGTTGGAAGGAAGACCCCAACCTGGGGGACACCGCCTGACCCCCTACACCGTGTCTTAGCGGAGCCCAGCAGAGGGGGAGGCTGTGCTTACCTTCACCCCACGGGGTCCTGGATAGCCGACGGGACCAGGGGCACCCACAGGGCCCTGGGACAGGGAGAAAATTGGCAAAAATGGGATCCCCCCTTGGAAAGAGGACCCCTTCCCCCTGCCCAGGGCATGACGCGGGGATGAGCCACTTACCTGGAGGCCCTTCTCTCCGGCTGGCCCTTCTCGGCCGGGGTGACCCTGCAGGGACACACAAGAGGTGAGCCCCAAGCCGGGATGGTGACGCTGCCCTGTGGCCCCTGCTCTGCTGGGGACCGGAGTGACCCCACAGCCCCTCGCCGCTACTCACCGGGGGCCCGTCGGCCCCAGCCACACCCTGTATTCCTGGCTTCCCTGGCAGACCCTGGGCGAGAGGAGGATGTGTGGGGACACAGAGGGACTGGGGTCCCCCCTGCAGCTCCCCAGCACCCACTCAGAGCTGGGGCAGCTCCGGACCACCCCATCCCTGCTGGATCCTGACTCACCTTCTCCCCTGGCAGCCCCACGGGGCCCTGGGGGCCAGGCAGACCCTGCAAGAGAACACACCGGGGTGCTGGGAAGGGACTGAGGGAGCACCTGAGGGTGTCCCCAGCCTCATGGGGACACCCCGCTGGCCCCCCATCACCTCTACGTACCTGCGGGCCGGGGTTCCCTTGCTGTCCTGGGGGTCCTGGCTCCCCGTGGATTCCCTGGGTGGGCAGAGAAAAACCATCAGCACAGCAGAAAACCCCTTCAGACCCCAGGATGTGCCATTCTGACCATCGCTGCACCCCCATGCACCCTCCCGGCCCACACACCCCACGAGGCCACATGGCAGCTCTGGCCCCAGCCCTGCCTCCCCATCCCTGGAGCATCCCAGTCTGTCACTGGCTAATTCGGGCTGGGTGCTCCCAGGGGGGCCCCCAGTGACACCCACCACGTTGCCTTTGGGCCCCGGCGCTCCATCAATGCCACTGGCACCCTGCGGAGGAAGGAGGGAGAGTCAGGGGGACGCTGCGCCCCAAGGCGATGCTGCGCCAAGGACGGTGCTGTGCCCAGGCTGACGGGTGACAGAGAAAAGTCCCCTTGACCCAAGGTGGGGACAGATGGACAGACAGACAGGCAGGAGCGGTGTCTCATACCGGTGGTCCAGGGGGCCCCGGGGAGCCACGTGAGCCGATCAGGCCTCGCATACCCTAAGGCCAAGGACAGAGGGGTCAAGTGGGGGCTTAGATGGCAGCACTGACCCCAGAACTCCATATTCCCTGGGGTGGGGGAGTCCAGTGCCCAAATCTCCCCTCCAAAAAGCTGCAGGGAGAAAGCCGGTGGCCAAGCTTGCCCCCCACTGCTCCTGGGGCTGCGGGAGAAGCCAGGCCAGGCTCCCAGTGTAAGCAGCAGGTACTTACAGGTTCCCCAGGCTGCCCCCGAGGTCCTGGGAGGCCATCCGAACCCTAGAGAGGCCAGAGCAGAGCTAAGCACATCCCGCCAACACCAGCAGGGCCTGATCCTTCCCCCCCCTCCCCACGCTCCTCACCTTGGCACCCTTCTCCCCAGGGGGGCCCGCTGGTCCTGGCTTCCCCACATCACCCTACAGAAGTGAGGGGGTGAGTGGGTGTGGAGATGGTGGTGGCAGGAGGGGACACAGCACGGTCCCACTTACCCTGTGGCCCTTCTCGCCCGGCAGCCCTGGCAGCCCGTCGAAGCCCCTGTCACCCTGCGGGGTAGGATGGGTGTCAGGCTGAGCCCGTGTCACCCCCTGCGGCACAAGGATTGGGTGTCCTGGCCCCCCACCCTGCTGCCAGCACCGATACCACCCCATGCATGAGACCTTGGGTCCGGTTTCCCCCGGGAGACCCCTGGCACCGTCTGCTCCAGCACGACCCTGCAAGACAAATCGAGGGAGTGGGAAGGGGCGCAAGGCTTGGAGCCCCTCAGGACTGGGGTGGGAAAGGGGTGGCCTGACATGTGACAGCAGACCAGGACATTTGGGGGAGGCAAAACGTGTGTGTGCAGCACTTACCCGTCTGCCCAGCTTCCCCGGCGGCCCCGGTGGTCCCTGCATTCCCCGGGGACCCTGATGGAGAAGAGGGAAAGGCGTCAGGGCTGGGCTTGCCTGCAGCCTGCCAGACCTCTGCCAGGGGCATAACCCCGCACGCCCTCTCCTCGCACAGCGCAGCTGAGCAAGACTCACCCGTGGCCCCATGTCCCCCGCGTCTCCTTTCAGGCCTGGCTGTCCAGGTAGACCCTACAAAAACAGGAGAGCGTGGAGACCCCACCATGAGGGTCTGCTCGATGCAGAGACGTGCCCGACAAGGTGGGCACCCCGCAGCAGCCCCCACGCTGGCCGTACTCACCAGCGGTCCCGGGCGGCCAGTCAGCCCCATGGGCCCTGGGGGACCCTTCATGGCAAGCTGGGGAGAGAAGGGAGGAGTGAGGGGGAGTGGGGAAGCTGGGCAGGGGGACTCGCCGTGGGGGTCCCTTACCTTCGTCTGCTGCAGGATTGCTTGGGCTTGGGCTTCTTGAAAAGAGACGGTGGGACCCTTGAGGGAGTCTCCACCGAACTGGAACTGCGGGGAAGGAACAGGGTGAGGGACTGGGGGAGCCACTGACCCCCAGCCCTGTGGACAGCCTAGAGGGCTGTCCCCCACCAGACGCCGCGGGGAGCAGGCAGGAGGTCCACAAGGGTCCTGTCCTGCCCCAGCACTTACTGGCAACATGATCATGGTCCCCGCTGGGCCGCGGATCCCATCAGCTCCCGGCAGTCCCGGCCGTCCCGCGGGACCCTGGCCGAGGGAAAAGGGGGTATAAGCCGTCATCACACCGGCAGAAGCCAGGCTGTCAGGTCAGGGCTTGCAGCTCCATTGCCTCGCGCGCACGCCGGCATGCACCGGCAGGACCGCCGGGATGCCTGCGGCCCCAGCCCTGCTGCAGGGCGGCTTGGGCCCTGTCACAGCCCTCCCCGTCTGCTCCGTACCTGATCTCCGGGGTCCCCGGGCAGCCCTGGGAGCCCCGGTGGCCCGGGGGGACCTGTTTCCCCCTGCGGAGAACACGGAGGCATGTTAACGCTTTGTCATCTCCAATCCCTCCCCACAGCAGCCCCTCGCTTCTCACCACAGGGCCTGGCGGTCCCGGCGGCCCCTCGAATCGCCGACCCTAAAGAAGAGAGCAAGCCCCATTCTGAAAACCATCTCAGAGGGGTGGCCCTGGGGTGCTGCAGAGGGCTGGGGGCCACACATCCCCAAGGGGGGCTGCGCCACACTCACCGGCTCCACGATGGCTGGCTCGCCCTTCTCCCCCTTCAAGCTGGGCTCCTGCAAAACACCAGGGTGAGGAGAAACAGCCAAGAACTGGAAGCAGCCCCTGGATGCCATACCGTGGCCCCAGCTCAGACGGCCGTAGCTGGAGGGGGGTCCCAGTCCTCATCCCCTGTGTTACCTGAGAAGCCTTGATCACCATCTCCTCCTCCCGCTCAGCAGGGCCGAACCGCTCCCGGCTCGCAGGGTCCCCATCATAGTCCTCGTAGCCCAACAGGTCCGTGCTGCCAGCCCCAGCAACTCCATCCTCCTCAAGTTCAAGCACAAGCTCCTCACCGGCATCCTAAGGAACAGGGAGATGTTGGGGGTGCAAAAGCGGGGGACCTCCCCTGCCTGCCCCAGCCCCCAGCCCTGGCGCTACCTCGAAGGGGTCGGTGCCGTTCAGGGTGATGCTCACGGTGGTGGCAAGGCTGGAGGGGACCGGCAGCAGGGAGCTCTCCTCTGCGGATGGTGTCGGCGTGGGCACGCTGGCCTTGGGCGATGTGGAAAGGGCGCAGGGTGAGGAAGGGAGCGCTGCGGCAGAGGGAGGTGCTGGCCCATGACCCTTGTGGGGTCCCGCAAGCCAGCAGGGCCAGGGGATGCCCTGCTTTTGGGAGGGGGGCACGGTCGGACTTGGGACATCCCCACCCCACCACAGCCCCTGCCTGGCTTTGGGATGGGACACCAGAGCTGTTCCCCTCTTGGGACAAGGCACCGGGACTCCCGCTCCTTGGGGACCGCCGGCTGGTGGCGACACTGGGGCAGAGGGGAAGGCAAGCCAGGGCTCGGCAGCTGCTGCTCCCAGGCGCGGGGGCGGCTGTTCCCCGCTACGCCGGGGCCGCACGGCCCCTGGCTCCAAGCAGCACCTGGAGCACGGCCACCCCTCGCCGGGTCTCTCCGGCCTGGCTCAGCCAAGGTTTGACTCATCAGCAGGAGGGGCCACGGTCCCTGGGCCGCCCTTGGCCAGCGCCGCCGTCCCCAGCTGCAGCCGTGACCCATTTCCAGAGCCAAAGGGGCCAGAGGCAGAGGCGGGGGGCTGCCTCCTGCCCTGCCCCGGCAACTCCACCCAGGGGATCCCCACCGTCTCCTGGGACATGTTCCACAAAGCCAGGAGCCGTGGGGATGGCCCTGCCCCAGGTGCCAGCAGGATCAGCATCCTTGTGGGGATGCACCGACCGCGTGGGGAGGAGCCATTCTGGCCAGAGCCCTGCAGTCACATCCAACAGACCCAAAGGTCCGGCTCCACAGGGACCAGAGTGGCTGAAGCCAGCCTGCTTTTTCCCAGACCACGCAAAGAGGAGGCTGGGAGTCGCTCTGGATGCAAGAAGCCACGTGTGGCTTCGTGCACAGGCGCCGACAGCTCTGGGATGCATCTGGGTCCACCTCAGGCCATGCACACCCAGAGCCACTCTGCATTTAAGCCAGATTTGGGAGCTGGCTCTCCCGTCTCAGCACGAGGAGCCAAGCCGTGGCACGTCGCTGGCTGGTGGGCACTGGTGAGCTGCGGAGTGGGCACGACGCCGCCAAGCGCAAGCAGCAGGTTAGCAGAGCTGGGTTAACCGGGGTGGGTTAAGCAGCCACAGAGGTGGGTTAGTCACACTGTCTACCTGGCTGGCCATGACAGAGGGCACAGAGGCCTCGGCTTGCTCCAGCAGCTCCTTGTTCCTCCTCTTCTTGCCCTTGCCCTTGCCCTTGCGCTTGCCTTTCCCCTTTCCCTTCTTGCCCTTCCTACGTGTTGTGGCAGTGGGCTCCGGGCCGCTCTGCAAGGGGCAGCACAGACACCAGTGGGGGAGAGAAACATGGGCGTCAGGGGCCCTGGCAGCTCCCCCCACAGTGACACCAAGCCTGGCAGCATCCCTACGGGCTGCCTGGCAGGGTGGGGGCTCCCAAGAGTCCCCCCAGCCTTTCGCCTTCCCAGCTTGGGTGCCTACCTCCTCCGGGAAGGGGGCCAGGAGGGGGTAGAGCAGGGGCTGGTTGCAGTCTGGCATGTAGAGTTGGCAGTAGGAACGGGCGGCCTCGGGATCAGCAACGATCAGCAGCTGCTGGACATCGCCCTGTGGCAAAGGAGAAGGGGGGAGCATGAGGGAGTGGGTTTTCTGCCCACCCATATCCGCACCCCGGGCGGGTTAGGTGCCCCCACACACCCCGGACATGTGTGCAAGGGCCGGTGCCTGTGGCCAGCCTTGTCCTTGTGGCAGCCGGCCGGTCCGTGGGCAGCTCGGGGCAGCCAGCGTGGACACCCCCTCGGCCAGGCGGAGGGCGCAGGGGGTGGTAAGTGAACAAAGGAACCCTTGTCTGCAAGCTGGGGACAAAATGGGCATGGGGGGGGGCAGCCCCACTTGCCTCGCAGCCTCAATGCGGCCTCTTTGCCTGTGGCCCCTGACATTTGCAGCGGGCAGGAATGCAGGGAGGGGAACTAGGACACCCCATGGGGACAGAGAGCAGCTCCCATGCAACTGGGGCCTCCATTGACCACGACAACTGGGTCCCCCCCTTCCCCAGACCCCTCACTATCAGGGCAAGGGTGCTATGGGACAGCCACCAGCTCTGGCACAAGGATTTGGGGAGGGACCCACCTCAAACACCTCCTCGTCCAGGAGGCGGGCCCCAAAAATCGTCACCCCCTTGGTGCTAATGAGGGGCTGGGGTCCCCGCTCCAGCGGCAGCGTGGCGAGGAGGTGGCAATCCACCAGCAAGGAGACGTTGGTGCCCTCCACGGCCAGTGCCACACGGTGCCACCTGCGGAGACGGGACTCGGTCGCAGCGAGAGGGGACGGAGAGACCCCTCCATCGCCCCCAACACTCACCTGCCATCGGCCAGGTTGACCCTGCGGAAGACAGGGTACTGCTCGGGGGCTGGCCGCCCCTCCTGGTCCTCATAGAGGAAGACGGGCGAGAGTCCAATCTCCACGCCCAGCTGCTGCACGCCTCGCTCGTCGTAGATGGAGAGCAGGAAGGCTTGTCCTCCGCGCCGGGAACGCACCGTGGCCAGGATGGAGAAGTCCTCGGGGAAGAAGCCATCTGCAGCAGGGAGGAAGGGAGGCAGCCATCAGGCTAAGCCCCCCAGTCCACCCCAAGAGGCGGCTCTGCACCCCAAAAAGGGATGCTGGCCCTTGGTGCAGCTCAGTTTGCACCCTGCAATGGGCTCGGCATCCCCGCGGCCGCCCGGTGCCGTACCAGGGAAGAGCTGCTGGGTGGGTGCGCTGAGCTGGGTGCGATTGTCCACACGGAAAGCGAAATCAGGGTCTTCGGTCCCCGGGCGCTGCGGACAGATCCCAGCGGTGACAGAGATGCCGTCCCGGCCATCCTGCATGCCCAGCGTCTGCAGCACATCCACGGGTACCGCTGCGGGGCGAGCGGGGACCCTTCAGGGGGTGGGGACCCACCAGAGACACCCCAGCCGTTCTCTGTGCTTCCAGCTGGGGACCGCGGCTGCATCCCCATCCCCCTGCCTGCCTCCTGCCAAGCCGGGCCGGCCCGGTGCCAGGCAGCTGTGTGGGCCCAAGGTCCGGTCCCTCAGCCGCCAGATTCCTTCACCGCATTCCTCCGCCCCCGGCCCTGCTCTGCACCTCACGGCATGGGTGCACCCCACGGGGCGGGAGGGCTCCGTCACCCATGGGATACCCCCCTCACACCTAAGCGCAGCCCAGCTGCACCCCAAGTGGGAGTGTGGGGAGAGGGTTGGGGGTGCTGCCCTCTCTCCGCAGGGCGCCAGACCCCAATCATCGGCTGCACCCGGGCGCGTGGAGGGTTAATCCGGCACAGCCAGGTGTGCATGGGGGGGTGCGGGCTGGGGGTGATGTGCAGCCACATCAGAGAGCACCAGGGGGCCCTGGGGCAGCAGCCACCCTCCCTGCTGGAGAGGCCTGTCCAGGCAGGCCAGGCAGGGGGATCTGGGGAGGGGGCAATTCCTCCTGGGGCTCCCCAAGCTGCCCCCAGCCCCCTCAGATCGGCTGGGGCACCCCAAGTATGAGTTGGGGTACAGCAGGACGGGGCCAGGCTGGGAACGGGCTGACCCTGCTCCGGCCAAGCCGTCTCTCAGGCCCTCCTGACCCCGGCACATGGGTCCGGCTTCCTGCCGGCGCTCCCCAGAGAGAGCCGTCACCGGGCCGTGGCGTGCCGGGGTAGAGAGGGCCCCCCCCAGGCTGGGAACCCCTGGTCCAGAGCTGGTGGGTGGCCCTGGGGTGGTTATACCGGCCAAGCCCCTCCGGATGCCAGGCGTGGGCGTGTGCGGCATCGGGGGCTCGGGGAGCTGAGGGGGGGACATGGGGGGTGCCAGTGGCTCGGCATTGCTTTTGGTAAAACCAAGGGGGAGGGTGCGGCAAAGCTGGCGGGAGCAGGGTGAGGGGGGCCCTCCACAGCCCCCCATGGCCTCTGGGATCCCGTGCTGGTGTTAATCCCCATTATTCATGCTTCAGGTGCTCCCCCAAGACACCGCCCCCCCCCAGCCCCCCGGCAACCAGGGGACCCAGGCATCCAGCTCCCCATCCCACCTGCACCCCCACCACGGAGGCAGGACCCCTGTCAGGGGACCCGGGGGGTGCACCCCTGCCCCGGGGGGAGCACCCCCACCACGGGATACAGGAGCAGCCCTCCCAAGGGACCCAGGGGGTGCACCCCTGCCCTGGGGGAGAACCTTTGTCCCACAGGAAGCACCCCCTCCCCAGTGGGAGCACCCCCACCAAGGTGTATGGGGGGAACCCCCCCAAGGGACCCACAAGGAACACCCATGCCCGGGGGTGGGGGTGGGTCCCCCTCACCCGCTGTGCCCACCCCACAGCCGGAGCCACGGGGGACCCCCAGAGCCCCGTCCCAACGGGTCGCCCCTGAGGGGTGCCCGACTCCCCCCAGGACGACGTGGGCCCCCCCGGGGGGGCCCCTGTCCGTGGTGCTGAACGCGGCGGCGGGGCCCCTGGGGGTCCCCACGCGTGACAGCACCGGGAATCCCGCGGGGACTCCCGCATCCCCCCTCGGTCCCCACGCCGGGTCCAAGCGGCTCAGCCCGCCGGTGCCCCCCACCTCCCCGCAGATCCGGGGGTGGGGGGTGGCGGGACGGCGAGCGGGGACACGCGTGGGCGTGGGGTGCCCCCCCCCAATCGGTGCGCGTTACCTGCCCTGGCCAGGGGCAGCCCCTGCAGCACGGCGAGAAGCGTGGCGAGGAGCGCGGCGGGGACCGGGCGACCCTCCATGCCCGGCCCGGCGGGTGGCCGGTGCCCGGTACCGGAGCTCGTAACCCGCCCTGCCCGCTCCGGACTCGTCGGGGCTGCGGGGAGGGGAGGGGAGGGAGGGGAGGGGAAGGGAGGGGAGGGGAGGACCGGCCCGCCGGGAGCCCCCGCCTCCCTCCCGACCCGGCCCACGGGCGGGCCCGGGACTGACACCGGGAAGGTGGGGGGGTCCTGGCTGCGAGCTCCCACCGCCCCGAACGGTGCCAGGGGGCGACAAGAATCCCCAAGCCCACAGCGAGGTTTAGGGGTGCAGAGCTCCCCAACCTGGTCCCAGCCCCACAGAAAGGTTTCGGGGTGCAGAGCTCCCCACCCCACTACTATCCTTGCAGCAAGTACAGGGGGTTTTGGGGTGCAGAGATCCCCACCCTGCTCCCAGCCCCACAGTGAGGTTTAGGGGTGCACAGCCCCTGCCCCACTCCCAGCACCACAGCAAGGACGGTGGGTTTTGGGGTGCAGGGCCCACCACCCT
The DNA here is from genome assembly GCF_963921805.1 of Phalacrocorax carbo. NCBI lineage: Eukaryota > Metazoa > Chordata > Aves > Suliformes > Phalacrocoracidae > Phalacrocorax > Phalacrocorax carbo. The sequence continues at coordinate 690,490 of NC_087542.1, read as the reverse complement.
GCTCCCAGCCCCACACCAAGGCTGGGGATTTTGGGGTGCAAGGGCCCCCACCCCACTCCCAGCATCCCCACACCAAGGCTGGGGATTTTGGAGCGCCCAGCCCCACAGCATGGCCGGGGGGTTCAGGGGACCCCCCACCCCGCGGTGCAGCTGCCGCTCGGCCGGGCTGGCCCCCGGGGCCCGGCTGGCCGGAGTCGCCCCATTGCCTCATCGCCTGAGTCACGGCCGCTCGGCTCCGCTCCCCCGGTTTTCCATTTCCCAGCAAATATTTACCGTCATCTCTGCAGTAACAAGCCCCCGCAGATGCCCCCCACCCCCCGAAACCGAGCCTCTGCCCCCCGCCATGTCCTGAGGGCAGTGAACCCCCCCTCCCCAAACCTCAGCCACCATGTCCCAGCTCCCCCACGGACCCCCATGACAGGCTGAGGGGGGCTGTGGGGTCCCCAACTGGCCCAGGGTGCAGGGTGGGCACCTCGCTATGAGGCCACAGCCACGTGTGCCATCACCTGTCCCCATCCCACCTGCCCCGCTGCGGGGGGGTCCCGAGGGCTGCCATGCCCTGGGCTGGGCAGGGGAGGGGGGCTGCAGTTTGACGGACCCCCATGCCCTCCCCAGGGCTGCCCCGGGGAGGTTGATCCTGCTCCCACGTGACGCCGGGTCCTAATCTCATAAGAGCCTTTGGACCCGAGGCCAGCGCAGCCATGGCCACCCCTGCGCCCCGCACCGTCCTCATCACCGGCTGCTCCTCCGGCATCGGCCTCGCCGTCGCCGTGAGGTTGGCACAGGACCCCCAGCAGCGCTTCCAGGGTGAGGAGTAGGGAGGGCACCCTTCCACGTCCCAGGAGGGGATCCACAGCCCCACATCTGCCCGGGCAAGGAGGGGATGGGAGCCCTCTGGGATGGGGCAGTGGGCTGGGAGGGTGTGGGGTTTGGGGTCCCACCGCTCCATGCTCACCCCACCCATCCAGCCCCGGTGCCTCCTTATCCTCACAGCCCCCAGGACTCAAAGTCCGAAGCTCGCAGACCCCCGCCATCAGCACACCGAGGTGCCCCTGTGCCCCCCACCCACCATCCTGCCAGGCAGAGCGGAGCTGGGGACGTGGGGCAGCCCCACGGGGACACAAGCAGCGTGTGGCCATGAGTGCACACGCGTGTAACCAGGGCCGGCAGCACGCTCCCACCTGGGCAGACACACACGCGTGCTGTCCCCGCACACCGTCCTTGTTCCCATGCCACCCGCTGTCACAGACATGCATGACCCCCACAACTCCGCTGCCCCACCACCGACCCCTTGCCAGGGCTGGGGATTAGTCCTGGGGTGGGGATTAAAGGCTGTGTTACCAAAGCAGCTTAGGGAACACCTTCCCGGCTTGACCTTCCGACCCCGGCTGGCATTCGGGGTCCCCCTGACTGGGGCCGGGGCTCTCCACAGTCATCGCCACCATGAGGGACCTGCGGAAGAAGGAGAAATTGGAGGAGGCGGCGGGACCGGCGCTGGGAAAGACGTTGAGCATCCAACGCCTGGATGTCTGCAGCGACAGCTCGGTGGCAGAGTGCATGGGGAGCATCCCCGGGGGACGGGTGGACGTGCTGGGTGAGCGGGGTGGTGGGTGGGGGGGCCACAAAGGGCGGCCCCAGGGGGTTTCTGAGCCCCCCATGCCGTGCCGCAGTGAATAACGCCGGCGTGGGGCACGTTGGTCCCGTGGAGAGTGTCAGCGTGGAGGAGATGAAGCGCGTCTTCGAGACCAACTTCTTTGGGGTCGTGAGGATGATCAAGGCCGTTCTCCCCGACATGAAGCGGCGGCAGAGCGGTCACATCGTGGTCATCAGCAGCGTCATGGGGCTGCAGGGTGAGGTGGGGAGGGGTCCCGCTGTGGCGAGGGTCTCGCTCCAGGGGCGTCTTACCGAGCTCAGCCCCTCTCCACCCACAGGGATTGTCTTCAATGACGTCTACGCCGCCTCCAAGTTTGCCGTGGAGGGATTCTGCGAGAGCCTGGCCGTGCAGCTGCTGCAGTTCAACGTCTTGTGAGTGTGAGGCAGTGTGGGGGGGACCCCAGAGGGCCCAAGGGTGGCTCTGGGCCCCCACTCCAAGCACCCACCCCGGCCCCGCAGCGTCTCCATGGTGGAGCCAGGCCCCGTGAACACAGATTTCGAGCTGAAGCTAATGGAGGAGGTTTCACGCTCCGAGTTTCCCGGCACCGACCCGGCTACCGTGCAGTATTTCAAGGATGTGTACCTGCCGGCTTCGCACGAGATCTTCACCACACTGGGGCAGAGCCCCACTGCCGTGGCCGAGGTGTGGGGCTGGGAGTTGTGGGGGGATTTCTGGGGGCTGGTCCTGGCCCTACACCGGCCCTGAGCCCCCCGTTTCCACTCGCAGGCGGTCGTGAACGTGATCGGGGCCAGGCGTCCGGCTTTCCGCACACAAACCAACTGCCTCTACACGCCATTGGTGGCCCTCAAGTACGCGGATCCCTCGGGGGACCTGTCCGTGAGGACCTACTACCACCTGCTCTTCAACTACGGCACCCTCTTCCACCTCAGCATGGGCGTCCTGCGGTGCCTCACCTGCGGCTGCTTCCGACGTAGGGTCACCCCGCTCTGAGCTGGGGACCCCAGGGAGGGGCTCAGCCCCTCGATGCTGGGGAGGGGGCTATGGCTGCAGCCCCGCACCCCCTGGCATAGCTCACAGCAGGACATACGGACAGCACCCAGTGGCTGAACCCTGGAGTCCCCCTGTGTCAGAGAGGGGGGTTCTTCCAGCAAGATGGGGTCCTGGTGGGCCTGAGCCTTCTGCTGGATGGGCAGGAGGGTGGGGAGCCTTGGGGGAGCAGGAGGGAGGCTGGGGGGGTTGAGGAGCCTTGGGGGGAATTGGGGGATGATGTGGGGTGAAGAGTCTTGAGGGTTGGGGCAGTCCTGGTGGGGCTTTGGGGAACCTTAAGGGCTAGGGAGCCTGAGGGGCTTTGGGGAGCCTGGAGGGGGGATGGTCTGGGAGTTTCTGGGGGTGTTGGGGAGCCTGGAGAGAAAGAAGGTCTGGGGGGGGGGAGCGCTGGGGTGTTGGGGAGCCCAAAGGGGGACATGGGGGGGACCTGGAGATGTTGGGGAGCCTGCAGACAGGGGTCTGGGGGATCTGGGGGTGTTGAAGGGGGGCTTAGAGGGATCTGGAGCGGCTCTGGGGGACCTAGGGGTGTTGGGGAGCCTGAGGGGGGCTTCAGGGGTGCTCTGGGGGACTGGGGAGCCTGGAGAGGGGCTCTGGGGGGACCTGGAGTGTTAGGAAGCCTGCAGGTGGGGCTCTGGGGGACCTAGGGGTGTTGGGGAGCCTGAGGGGGGGCTTCAGGGGTGCTCTGGGGGACTGGGGAGCCTGGAGAGGGGCTCTGGGGGGACCTGGAGTGTTAGGAAGCCTGCAGGTGGGGCTCTGGGGGACCTGGGGGGTGTTGGGGAGCCTGAGGGCGGAGGGTCTGGGGGGTGCTCTGGGTGACTGGGGAGCCCAGAGAGGGGCTCTGGGGGGACCTGGAGGTCTTGGGGAGCTTGTGGGGGTGTTTGGGGGGCGTGGGGGTGTTGAAGGGGGGGTCAGAGGGACCTGGAGAGGCTCTGGCCGACCTGGGGGGCTCTGGGGTACCTGTGGAGCCCGGGTGTGGCTCTGGGGGTGTTGATGAGCCTGGGGGGGAGGGAGACTTTAAGGGTCTCCAGTAAAGCGTGTGACTTCACCCCCCACAGCCGCCCCCTCGCACTGACCTTCGCGGCGGCAACGATACGGGACGGCGGGGCCGGGGGTTCGGCGGGGAGGGTGAGATGGCGCCGGCCCCTCAGGCCTCGCACCCCGCCATGGCGGGAGGAGGCACGGCCGGGCCGGGCCGGAGCAGGCCGGGCCGAGGGGGGTCCCCGCGGTGCTGCGGAACGTGGCGGGGGGAGCGGCGGGACCGGGACCGGGGTTGGTACCGGGACCGGGGGTGGGAAGAGGCCGCGTAACCATGGCAACGGCGGGCGGAACGCGGAGCGGCGGCACGGGGAGCGGCCGGGCCAGGACCGGCAGGAACGTGGCGCACCGGAAGTAGCCGGAGCGCGCGGGAAGGTGCGCGCCGGAAGTGCCGGTGGCCACATGGTGGTGGCGGCGGCGGCGGCGGGATGGGGCGGCCGAGCAAAGTACGGGCCGGGCACACGACCGGGGGAGAGCGGGAGTCGGGGCGGCCCTGGAGGGCGGCAGCGGCCTGGTCCCCCCGGGGATCGGGCCCTCCCGATGGGGAAAGGAGGGAACGGGGCCCCGGTTGTACCGAAGATCGGGGTCTCGGGTCTTCCCGGGGGGAAAAAGAGGGGATGGGGCACCCGGTTGTACCGGGGATCGGGGGTTTGGGCCTTCCCGTAGGTGAACAGGAGGGGACACGGGACCCGTTGCACCGGAGATCGGGGTCTAGGGCCGTCCCGGGGGGGGGACGGACAGGAGGGGACAGGGGACCTGGTTGTACCGGGGATCGGGGTCTGGGGTCTTCCCAGGGGGGACAGGAGGGTACAGGGGATCCTGTTGTACCGGGGATCAGTCCTTCCTGAGGGGGGAAGAGGGGACGGGGGAAGAGGGGACGGGGGGCGCTCGGTTGTTCTGGGGATCGGGGTCTAGGGTCTTCCCGGGGAGGAAAAGAGGGGACGGGGGGCCCAGCTGTCCGGGGAAGCCAGAGGGGATGCTCCCCCTCTCCCACCCCCCGGCCCCGATCCCCCCGACCACTCCCTCCCCGTAGAGCAAGTACCAGAAGAAGGAGCGGGCAGCGGCGCTGCAACACGCCCAGCAGGAATTCGGCACCGTCCCCCACTCCTTTGTCTTCCACCGCGGCCGCATCGGTAAGAACGTGGGGCAGCTCATTGCCGACGTGCGGAAGGTGATGGAGCCCTACACTGCTAGGGCCCTCAAGGTGAGCTCAAGGAAGAGGAGGCTCTGCCTCATGGGGGCCAGATCCTGCCCATCCCCAGGCTAAAGCCAAGCCCTCGCAGCCGGGAGGCGGTTTGGCACAGGGGGACCTTAAGGGTTCGGTCGCTCTGTGCCACAGGTGCGGAAAAAGAACTCCTTGAAGGATTTTGTGGCCGTGGCTGGGCCCCTGGGGGTGACGCATTTCTTGGTCTTCAGCAAATCATCCTCCAGCATCAACTTTGTGAGTAGCACAATCCCCCATGGCCTCTGGGTCTGCTCCCCTAGCCTGTCGGGGTTCAGGGGGTACCCCCACAGCAGCTGTAGTCCCCCCTGCTGCCTCATATGGGGTGCCAGCACCTTTTGGGGGAGTTTCTACCCCTGTTGCAGATGCAGATGATGACAAAATCCTGTTGAGTTCATGCCGTGATTCTATCCAAAGTAAACGCACTGATGCATCTGTAATGGAGGGGGTTGGTCCCAGCACTGCTGGCGGCTTTTCCCGGCACCGAGCGCTGCTCCTTTTCCCCCCACAGAAACTTTTCCGGCTGCCTGGTGGCCCGACGCTGACATTCAAGGTGATGCAGGTAGGTGCTTGTGGGAGCACCCCCTTCCCCTACAGAGCGTCCCCTCATCATCCTCGCTGGCGGTCCCAAGCCGGGAGGGGCGGCTGATGCGGCGGGGGGCTGTGCCGGCCCCCAGCGAGAGCGGGACAGGCTGGAGAGCTGGGCCCGGGGGAGCCTCAGGGGCCGCAGCGAGAGCAAGCGTGGGGTCCTGCCCTGGGGAGGGGCGACCCCCCGCACCGGCACAGGCTGGGGGGACCTGCTGGAGAGCGGCTCTGCTGGGAAGGGCTGGGGGTGCTGGGGGGCAGCGAGGTGACCCCGAGCCAGCACTGGGCCCGTGGGGCCAAGGAGGCCAGCGGTACCTGGGGGGCACGGAAAGGAGTGTGGGCGGCAGGGCGAGGGAGGTTCTCCTCCCCCTCTGAGGCCACATCTGGGGGGCTGCGCCCAGCTCTGGGCCCCCCAGGTCAAGGAGGAGAGGGAGCTGCTGGGGAGAGGCCAGCGGAGAGCTACGGAGATGGTCAGGGGCTGGAGCATCTCCCGTGGGAGGAAAGGCTGAGAGACCTGGGCTTGTTCAGCCTGGAGAAGAGAAGGCTGAGGGGGGTCTCATCAGTGCTTATAAATATCTGAAGGGCGGGTGTCAGGGGGCCGGGGCCGGGCTCTTTTCAGCGGTGCCCAACGCCAGGCCAAGGGGCCACGGGCACAAGCTGGAACACGGGAAGTTCCACCTGAACACAAGGACAAACCCCTTCCCTGTGCGGGTGCCAGAGCAGGGGCACAGGCTGCCCAGAGAGGCTGTGGGGTCCCTTCCCTGGAGACATTCACCCCCCGCCTGGACGCGGCCCTGTGCCCCTGCTCTGGGGGTGCCTGCTCAAGCAGGGGGTGGGACGGGGTCATCTCCAGGGGTCCCTTCCAACCCCCACCAGTCTGGGATTCCCCGCTGGCACGAAGGGCAGCATCTCACCCCCTCCTCATACTCGTGTGTTTCCCCGCATCTCTAGTATTCGCTGATCAAGGACGTGGTCTCGTCCCTCAAGCGGCACCGCATGCACGAGCAGCAGTTCACCCACCACCCGCTTCTGGTCCTCAGCAATTTTGGTCTCCAGCAGATCCAGGTCAAGCTGATGGCCAGTATGTTCCAGAACATGTTCCCCTCCATCAATGTCCACAGGGTAAGTGAGGGAAGGGGGTGTCCCCGCACCACTGGGAGGAGCTTGGGATCCGTCACCTCCTGTGTTCCTCGGGGTTCAATTCTAGGGCCAGTTCTGTTTGATGTATTTATCGATCTGGACAGGAGTTGAATACCAAGCTGTTAGCTCTCTTGAGACACCAGTTGCCTTGCGGAGGGATCCATCTAGATTGGAGCAATCCAATTTATATTTATTATATAAAATATCAATCAGATATCCCCAAAGATAGACTGGGCAATGATTAATGGGATGAAATTTAACAAGTCCAAATGCCGATTCCACACCTAAGATGAAGTAACACCAGGCACTTCTCCTCTTCCTCCTACTTCCACAGGTCAACCTCAACAATATCAAGAGGTGTTTGCTCATCACCTACGACGCGGAGACACAGCTCCTCGATTTCAGGCATTAGTGAGTGTCGCACCCCTGATTTTGAAGGGGTCCCTGTACCCCACGTCCCAGCACTGACCTCTTCCTCCTCCTCGTCCTCACAGCAGTGTGAAGGTTGTGCCCGTGGGCGTGAGCAAAGGCCTGAAGAAGCTGCTACAGGAGAAGTTCCCCAACATGAGCCGCCTGGAAGACATCAGCGAGCTGCTGGTGAAGTGTGTTGAGGGGCACCGAGGGGGATGGGGTCCCAGAGGCGCCTTCTGGCCCGTCCCCAAACACATTCCTCCCCACCCGGCAGAGACATAAACCTGTCAGAGAGCGAAGCCGAGCAGGACGGGACCCACAATGTCCTGGAGCTGCCGCAGGCGTACGCCGGCCGAGGCAACATGAAGGCGCAGCAGAGCGCCGTGCGCCTCACCGAGGTCCGTGATGGCGGTGACACCGCGGCTGCCATCGCCCCGGGGATGTGATCGAGCCTGACCGGGGCTCTTCGCATCCCCTCTTTCCCTTAGATCGGACCCCGCATGACTCTGCAGCTCATCAAGGTGGAGGAGGGCCTGGCACAGGGCAACGTGCTCTACCACAGCTTCAGTAAGTGCCATAAAGCGCCATCTCTGGTAACCTGCCGGTGCAGGGGCTCAGCCCGGGGCGTCTCACCCCCCCTCTCATGTTTTAAGTCCACAAGATGGAGGCGGAAGTGAAGGAGATCCTGGCACGGAAGGAGGCGAAGCTGCAGCTGAAGGCACAGCGGCGGCAGAAGCAGGAGGCGGACGTGGAGCGCAAGCGGCGGCAGCGCGAGGCTCACAGGTGAGGGGCAGCGTGGCACCGGCGGGGTCCGGCAGCGGCCAGGCAGCGGCTGACACCACGGCGGCACCGCAGGGAGAAGAGCCTAGCGGGGATCCGGAGGAAACGGCAGCAGGATGGCGACAGCGACGCCGAGGATCCCGGTGCGCCAGAGCAGGATGTGGCCGAGCAGTCAGAGGAGAGCGACGCTGAGTATTACCGGCAGGAGGTGGGCGAGGAGCCGGACAAAGGTGAGTCTGGAGGGGACCGAGCCTGCCCCGTCCCCTCCTCTTGCTGATAGTGGCTGATGATGCAAAAAAACCTTGAGCTCTCCATGATCTGTGTTCAAAGTAAACGCACTGACACATCCATCAGCCCCAATGCTGCACCCCTGTCACCCCTTTTTCGCTGAACTTCCTTTTTTATCTATTCCCCCCTCAAGATCTGTTCCCTGACCGCACCAAGAGGAAGCGAAGCTCCTCAGGCGCTGCCCCGCTGCGGAAGCGACGGCGGCAAAGCCGGACAGGGCATCCCACTGCCGCTGCCACCCCCAGCCCTCGCCCCACGGCGCCAGGGAAGCGACAAAAGGGAGACCTGGTGCCCAGGGACTTGCGGCACCGCGGCGGGGCCAGGAAGGGGGTGGCCGGCCGAAAGCTGCACCGAGGAACCAAGCACCCAGCCCGGGAGAGAGCTGGTCCCAGCTCCAGCCGTGCCACCTCGAGGCCGAAGGGGCGAGGGAAGGTGCTGACCAAGGGGAAGACGATTTTCCAGCGTCCCAGACGTGCCAAGAAGGGGAAGCGCTGAGGCACCAGCCGCCAGCCACGTGCCGAGACTGTGGGGGAAAGAGGAAATGGCCCCTGTCCCGGTTACCTGCTCCTGTGCAATACAATGCTTGGAACGACCCTCTGTGGCTGTGCTGGGTTTAGGGGGGGAGGGAAAGTGGGGTCCCCCAGGCTCTGATGCCGTCCCCCCACCCAGAGTGGCCCTTTCTGTGCCACCCTGATGCGGTCAGGGAGGGCAGGCGGCCCTTGGCAGGATGGGGGCAGGCACACACGGCTCCTTCCCCCTTCATCACCAGGGTAGAAGGCAGCTGCCGGGCTCTTTCTGGGTGCTGCCCTTCAGAAGAGGAAGTGCCATTCCCTGCCTGCAACCCCCTGCCAGCCTGTTGCACCCCCCCACTGTCCCCAAAACAAGGCAGGATGTGGCCCTGCGGTGACCCCGTGACTGCCACCGAGAAGGGCGGAACAGGACAGGAGGGAGGAAAACGCACCCCGAGGAGGAGGACGGGGTGAGTGGGGCGAGGGGCAGAACTGCAGGCAGAACTGGCCCCTGCCTGCACCCTGGGAGCCAGGCAAGGGGGGAGGACAGAGGGACACATTCTGTCCCCAACGTGGGACTGTAAGGCTTCCTCAGGTCCCGGCCTGAGGTGGCCGAGGCTTACCAACCGTTACCACTTCCCTGCGTGGCCGTTTGCCAGCAGCCGCGCGCTGTAGCCACGTTGTGCCTCTTCGCCGCCTGCAGCCGCCAAAAAAGGGGAGACGCACACCCCGGGAGGAACCCCCGAGATGGCCACCCATCTCGGTCACTGCGGTAACTTCAGCAGCTTCCAGGAATCGCTGTGGCCGGTGCTGGCGGTGCAATTCCCGCTGGCGCTGGGGGGTAACGGCATGGCCGTCTACCGTTTCGCCACCCACGAACGCTCCTGGCACAGCGGCATCGTCCTCTCCTTCCACTTGGCCGTCAGCGGGATGCTCTACTCCCTCTCGCTGCCGTTTCTGGTGGTGTATTACTACCCACCTAAGCACTGGCGCTACGGACTGGTGCTGTGCAAGCTGGAACGTTTCCTTTTCAACTGCAACCTCTACGGCAGCATCTTCTTCGTCACCTGCATCAGCCTCAATCGCTGCCTCGGCATCGTTTACCCGCTGCAGGTTCACGGGCGGCTGCAGCCACGCCACATCAAGGTGCTGAGCGCGGTCATTTGGGTGCTGGCCGGGGCGCTTTCAGCACCCACCTTATTTTTTACGGAGCTGCAAGAAGTGGAGGGTGCGGTCGAGTGTTTGGGGAGCGCGGCCCCACAGCGGCTGCCGGAGTTTTATCCCTACAGCCTGCTAATGGCGGGGCTGAGCTGCGGGCTGCCGTTCCTGCTCACCGCCTCCTGCTACGCCGCCATTATCTGCACTGTTTTCCGTAATCCTCACCTCAGCTGGCCGGAAAAGCGGAAGGTGGGAATGCTGGTGGGGACGGGAGTGGCTCTCTACGCCTTTTCCTACCTGCCCTACCACATTTTCCGTAACCTCAATTTGGGACGTCGCCTGCTGCGACCGGGCACGGAGAACTGCGCCGTCTCCAGAGCCATCCACGCTACTGCTCAGATCTGCAAGATCCTCGTTAACCTCAACATCTGCCTCCACCCGCTGCTCTACGCTGCCCTGGCCGACAGCATGCAGAGCTGCTGCGGTGCCAGGCGCGGCGCTGGCACCACCGACGGGGAGCGGGCTGAGCACGTGGAGCTGCAGCCGGCAGCCTAGGAGCACCCCCAGGATGGCCCAAGGCAGCTGGTGCAGCCATACAGGGCTTGGTGCAGCCGTACAGGGCTTGGTGCAGCCCTTGGGCACATGTTTTCCTCCTGAGAAGGGCGGAAGTAACGTGGGAGAAGGGGAATTAAAGCTAAAACTGCAAGCACAGCCTTATGTCGCGTCTTTTTTTGGCAGAGATCCTCCTTTTTCTAGCTGAAAAGCTGAGGATGAGCCTAAAAAATGAGGAACAGCAGCGCCACACCCTTCCCCACGTCGCTGGCTCACAGGTGCTGCCACCCTCACCACAGGCTGAGGGCAGGGGTGAGTCAGGGACAGCCCTGGCTCTGCCACGGGATCGTATGGCGACAGGGACGGCGTGGGGACAGGGATGGGGCTGCTCCCTGCCCCACCAGCTCAGATGGACACCTTGGTGCATACCAGACCGTGCGTCTTTATTTAGAAGCGCCGACTGCTCTCGCCGGGAGCCGGCAAAGCACCGGCGTGGCACCAGCACAGCAGCTTCAGTTGGTAGAGGGTCTGCAGGGGAGGAAGAGAGCGCGTTAAGAAGAGGGGTGGCCGCACACGGATCCCCAACACCCGGCAGGGACAGAGCGTGCGCCACCCCGCAATCCTCCGAGCCACCCCCCGGCACTTACTTGGCCCATTCCACGTTGAGGATCAGGTGGTCGTAGCCAAATCCAGAGACCCCAGCGATAGCCCGGGCCGCATCCTCCCGGCGGTGGAAGCTGATGAAGGCAAAACCCTGGGGTGGGAGGAAAGCGAGAGGGTGAGAGGAAGCAGGGGCGTCTCGTCCTCAGCCCCCCTAAAGGGGAAAAATCCCTCTGTGCCCACCTTGGACTGCCCGGTGGTCTTGTCCTTGGCTAAATAGATCCTAGAGATGGAGCCGAAGGGCCGGAACAGCTCCTGGAGATCAGTCTCACGCGTGTCCTCGGACAGGTTGGTGACACGGATGGTGGCGTTGTCGTCGGCTGGAGGTGGGGAAGGATGAGGAAGGTCAAGGCTGCCGGTGGGACCGTGGCCAGAGCCAGCACGTGCTGTACAGGACACCACGGAGGCCCAGGGCGGGTGGGGAGTGGGGAGGTTCCCCCTACCCCAAGGACAGGCCTAACTTACCCCTGCGGTTGGGCTGCATGGACTCCCCGCGACGGCTGGCTCCGTCTCGCAGGCTGGGAGGGACGTACTTGCCCGTCTTGCTTTGCTGAGCCTGCACTGGCTCCGGCTCTGAGGGCAGGAAAGGTGACAGGCAGGAGGTGAAGCTGCTTGCAGCTGCAGGCAGACACTGACCCTCCCTTTGCCCCCCAGCTCAGGATAAAGGGGTGCCGTACCTCCGGGCAGCTTCTCCTTCTCGCCTGTGGACAGCCCCAACTGCTCAGCCAATTCCTTCTGCATCGGCCCCAAGGTGTCCTTGTAGGGACAGCGGGTGGTCCAGTGGTCACCCTTGCAGATACGGCATGACACGATCTTCTGCCCCTTCAACTTGTTCATAGGATCCTCCTCCTCCTGGCAGTTCAGGTCCTGGGGAACAGGGAGACTCCTGAGTCCCGCGGGATCCACCACACGCCCAGGCACAGCCTCACCAGGGGCTCCCCACCAGCCCACGAGCGCCCACTGTGCCTGACCCACCTCCTTGCTGGTGATGAAGGTCATGAAGACATCATCGCTCACAGTGGTGGTGGCCACGTTCGGTCCAGGAGCATCAAACTCTGAATTGCCAAATTTCTTCCAGTTCTGGGGAAAAAAAGGGGTGGAAAAAGGGGGGCTCACTCGCACGGCACCCAAGCAATTGCTGAACATAGAGGACAGGAAGCCAGCGGGGAGGGAAATGCTCCCCACTGAGGGGTTGTTGGGAGATGGAGGAGGAACAGACACAAGTGGAGGGACTGGGAGATGAAGTGGTTCCTGCTGGAGCGCAGCTTTCCCTCCCAGCAGAAGGAACGCAGTCCTCCCCTCACCCTTCCTGCAGGAGATGCTCACCTTCCGACGGGCCACCGCCTTGGAGGCCTTCCTGGTTTCGATGCGGAAGGTGCGGATGATCTGTAAGGATGCAAAAGAACCGATCAATGCAGGACGAGGGGTGGCACACATGCCTCCACCCCTCGCATGCCAAGCCTGGGGCTGTCCAAAGCAGCAGAGTGGGAACGGGGCAATGACAGGACATCCCTGCCAACGCTCAGCTGTCTGGTGCTGCCTGACAGTGCAGGCAGGGATCAGCCCCTGCACCAGAGCAAAGCTGAGGGCTCTGGGAGGGGAGAAAGAAAGCTCAGCAGCGGGATGAAGCTGAAATGGCAACCTGGGATGCGCTGCTCACCTTTACTTTGCGCCCATCCTCTTCCTCACGATACTCTGTGATGGTTTTGATGTTCCCGTTGATGAGCTCTTTTGGGGATGGCAGTGGGCCTGTGTGGAGAGGGGACAGTGAGACAGCGTTCGCCGTGGTGGAGGTGGCAGGAAAAGAAACCCCCAGCCTCCAGCCCAGCTCTCACCTCCCTTCAGCAGCTCGGCCTCAGCGCTCAGGCTGCCCCCCAGCACCCCTGGCAGGGGGATGTCCTTCAGCAGCTCGCTGGTGATGCATTTGTCTGCAGGAAGACAAGGGGAGTCACCTCTTTGCTTGGAATGAGCCTGGCAGAAGGGGAAGGAGCCCTGTGCCCTGGCACAGTCTCTCCCTGCAGGGAGGAGGTGCTCTGCTCTCTCCCCCAAGCAAGGGAAAGGCCAAAGAACCATTACATCGTAGCTGCTCCAACCCCCTGGGCTTCCTCAGCCCCTGGAATGGGTGGAACAAGGGCAGTGAGAGGAGTCCTACTCCTTGTCCCACATCAGGCATGCTCTGCTCACAAGGATCAGACTCGGAGAAGAGCCTAGGAACCAGTTTTGAGCCCTGGACAAAGAGCAGGCAAATCTCTGGGCTGTTTTAGGAACAGCAGCTGCTCTTTTTCTCCAGAAGAACTCTCTGGTTACCAGCACGAGGAACAACAGGAGAAAAATGGGGAGGAAACCGGCCTGCGGCAGGTGAGGCAGGAGTCACTCACCGTCCTCTCCACCCTCCTCTTCCACCTGGTCGGCCCAGCTGGGCTTTGAGCTGTGGAGAGAGCAGAGCTTTAAATCTGCTGCCTCCACGCCAGGCCCCCTGTCCCTTGACCCGGGGACTCTACTGCCCCTTGGCCCGGGGCCCCGGCCAGGATGTCCTCTTCACCCTAGGCCACCCCAGCGCTCCCCCTCAGTGCTCCTGCCGCGCTCGGGCCCCAGCACCTCCGCTCCCTTCCCCTCACCACCACAGCCACCCTCCCCGCCCCAGGCCCCGCACCCGGGTCCTGCCATGCCCATGCCCCGCTCCCCACAAGGCCCTCCTCCCCTGCGGCCCCGCTTCATGAGCCAAGCCCCAGCCCGACGCTCGGCCCCCCTCCAGACCGCCCCCCGCGGGCCCCAGGCCCAGCCCCGTCCCCTCACTCGTAGTCGCCGGTCGGCATCGCGCTCCCACCGCCCTCACGAACAGCTACCGGAAGGAGGCGCCGCACTTCCGGCGGCGCCGCGCCACTTCCGGCGTACGAGGCGGAATGGGCGGGGCACAGCGGACCGCGCTGCATGCCGGGAGGCTGTTGCTAAGCAACGCCTCCGTGTCCCCCGCAGGGCCGAGGCCTACACTAGGCCCAGAGAGAGGAAATTGGGGCGGGGCGAGGGGATTATAATTTATAGGAGAGATTTATTTGAAGAAATATTACAACATATAAAAACTACATAAAGTATCAATTCCCACTTGTACAAAGCGGCCGATTATTTTCAATACAATGCGGCATAAAAACAGGGAGCGGGGCCCCAGGGCAGGGCCAGGACCGGGGGTCCCACAGGGCTCTGCCAGGGGCCAGGGGTCCCAGGGTGGTAGTGGAGTTTGACCATCACAGACAGCGGCAGAGGGCAGCCGGGAGACAGACACGAGCAGGGCCTGGGGGGGACGGGCCACAGCAGGTCCCCACGGCCGGGAGTTAAAAACAAAACAAAACAAAAAAAAAAATCAAATAAAACAAACAAACAAAAAAGGGGTTAAAATAACTCAGTGCATGTTTGGGAGTCCTGGTGCCAGAGGAGAGGCCGCACGTCAGTCGGCGCTTTCCACAGTCTCCATCTTCTCCAGGGCGCTGGTCTCTGGGGAGAGAGGAGGGGGTGACACCACCATACCCCAACCCAGAAGGGGCAGGATGGGCCCCTGCAAACCCCAGCCCTAAACCAGGACTCCCCGAGGGAGGGATGATGCCAGGGACGGTGTTTCCAACGCCCCCTGCCCACAGCGCCGGGAGGTGATGGCGGCGGCTCCCAGCGTGGCACCTACCTGCCGTGTCTTCTCTCAGCTTCGCCAACACACACGACTTGATCTCCAGCCCGATGGCTTTGGCTAGAGGAGGAGGCACTGCGTTACCGACCTGCGACAGAGGGAGGGTTACGCTGGGCACCGGCTCCGCCACGCCGATGGATGCCACCGGTGAGGGGTTTGCCGCCGGCAAAGTGGCCATCGCTCACCTGTCTGTGCTTGTCAAGGATGTTCCCGAAGAGGCGATAAGTATCGGGGAAACCCTGGGAGCGGGCACACTCCCTCACACTCACCACCCGGTGCTGCTCCGGGTGCAGCACCCGACCCTACGGCACCAAATAAAGACAACGGTAGGGACCGTGGCAGCCATTTGGTGGGGTTGTCGGCACCACCTTGCCCTTCGTGGCGGAGGGGATGGATCTGGCGGCACCCACCTGCTTGCCCATGGGCTCAGGGTTGGTGACGGTGGTGCTGAAGAAACCATCCCACTCCAGGCGTCCGTAGAGCCCAGCCCAGTGGTTGTGCCGGTTGCCGGTATGGGGCAAGCACCAGGGGATGAGGGTGTTGAATTGCCGGTCCGCAGGGTCGCAAGGCTTGCCTGGGAAGATGGAGAGGGTGAGGAGGCGGGTGGACAGGCAGCCACGGGCGTTTCTGGGGAGGCAGCACCTACCTTCGGCACAAGAGCAGACCCCCCGCAGCGCCCCAGAGCTGCTGCGGCCATTCTTCTTCTCGTGGTGCGTGTACCGCAGCTTGCGCGTGGTCGTGCCGTCCGACAGCCGCACCTCGATGTTGGGCAGGTCACGCCAATCGGAACCGGGGGCCAAGGGGATGTGTCTCATCCGGGCTGCGACGAGGGCGCTCATGTCCTGCCAACGACAAGCCCGCTGTCACTGCTGGGGATGCAGAGAGACACCCATCCTCTCTCCAGGGAAGGCTGGGGGAGAAGGGTAAGTCCCAGCAGCTGCACCAGCCTCCTGTTTGGCTAAGTTAACCAGGGAGGGCTTGGGGACAGTCCCTCTTACCCCACCTCACATCCAACCTGCCCTCGTCCCCATCTTGGGTCTGGGGGTGGGTCCAAGAGCAGCCCGGCCCCACACTGAGACCCTGGCCATCCACACCTTGCAGATATGGTCCCTGAGGATGGGCTGATACTGGGAGCCCCGGATCTGCCGCTGGAACCAGGACTGGGGCTCCCCATTGTAGGAGATCTCCAAGGCAGAGGCACCGTTCCTGATCTCCGGCAGGTCGGACATGGTGTCCCGCACGGTGATGGTGCGGAAGGGGCCGGAATATGTCCTGGGAGGAAGGAGGAAGCCGTGAGCAGCCAAAACCTCGTGCTCATCAGCCCCGGTGTGGCTCCAAAGGCTCACCGGGTGATATTGCTAACGAACTTCTTGTCGTCCACCACGACACTCAGCTGACAGGCACGGGGCGCGAACACGTGCAAAGGCTCGGGGAACATGGGCAGCTTCTCGCCGGGAGCTGCGGCAAGGACGATAGCTCTCCGCCGCGTTTGGGCCACACCGTACTGGCCAGCCTGGGAAGGAAGGAACAAATCCTGAAGGCGCTGGAGTTTCCCCATCCAGTTTGTGCTGGGAACGTCCCCCAAGCCACGCAGGGAAGCCAAGGAGCAATGCAGCCAACCGCTCCTTCGGAGAAGATGGTTCATGGCAGAGCTGGGTGAGTGGAGAAGGGTTTTCACCCCAGTTAAATGTCCCGGGGTCACCCAACACCCTACCTGTAGGACCCCGAAGGTGCACTGGTAACCCATGCGGACAAGGCAGCGCAGAGTGAGCTTCAGCACCATGGAACGCTTGAAGGACACAAAGTTCCTGACGTTCTCCAGAAGGAAGAACCGCGGTCTGTAGTAGTCGCAGTAGCTGCAAGGAGGGAGAGGGACACACAGGTAAGGACAAAACAACATTTGAGGTGGGGGTCCACAACCCAGTGCAGCTCCTCGCCACCTGCCCTGGTCACCTGAGGAAGGAGACCACCAGGGAGTTCTTGAACTTTGAGTAGGTGCGGGAGTTGAAGCGGTTCATGCCGCTGAAGCCCTGGCACGGGGGACCACCGCACAGCATCTCCACATCCCCCTTCTGCGGCAGCTTCTGCCCCAGCGAGTTGGTCTTCTCGCCGGACATGACCAGCTTCAGCAGGACGTTGCAATCCTCCGTGAAGACGGTAGTGCCGGGATTGTTCAGTCGGAAAGCCTGGGCGGCCGGTTCCCACATCTCGATGGCCCAGAGCGTCTCTGACACTCCTGGGGAGACAAAGTGGAGGGTCTTGAGCCTGTGCAGAGGAGCAGAGCGCTGGCTCGCACTCCCTGATCCGGCACGTGCTGAAACACAACTGCCAGCTTGGAGGAACCGAGTGGCCAGCACCGATGCCCGTCTCCCCATGGGCTCTGCTCATCACCCCACTGCTGTCCCCGCTCTGCCGCTCACCTGCCTGGTGGAAGCCCTCAGACAGCCCTCCGCAGCCAGAGAAGACATCCAAGGTCCGCAGCTTGGGGACCTTCAGCTCGGCCGGCTCCTGCTCGCTCTGCTCGCAGCTCACCGACGACTTCCCTTTGCCTTTGCCTGCGAACAGAGCCACGCTCACATCAAAAGGCAAAGTCATTTCCTCCTCTTAGTGCTTACAAGGCAAATTCTTCTCCCCCTCCTCCGCAGCAGTTAAAACATCAGCTTCAAGCACCTTTCTGCCCCTTAATTGTTTCACCGCCGCTGCCAGAATACACCCTTGCATTTGGAAGGGAAGCCTCTCGTCTTTCCCCCTTTCCATCCAACAGCCCGTGGGCGCAGGCAGAGTTTCTGAGGGTCAGATGGGTGCAGCGATAACTCACAGGGCAGCTCCCTGAGTTGGGAGCAGGGTACAAAGCCTTATGCTACGGAGCAGCCAGGCCCTGGCAAAAGGCTGGCAAGTGAAAGGCTTTGAGATCTCTCAGGGACCAGGTGGTCTCACTGCAAGGCTTATTTTGAAAAGATTAGGTGCCTTAAAAACAGAGCTGCAGACCACATTGCTGCATCCTGTCAGAGCATCGAAGCAAGGAGGGGAGCACAGAAACATCTGGTCGGCGGCACGTTTTATCTCCGCTCGGCAGCGTGTAACGGCAGACGCAAACCGGTTCACCCACCCGAGCCCTCTCCCCGCAAGCAGACATACCTTTCCCTTTCCCCTTCCCCTTCCCTTTATTGCCAGAGCTCCGAGCATGGTTGGGAGGATCTTCAAAGCTCTTAGTTTTTGCATTGTAAGCCTGGGGAAAAGGAAAAGTTTGGGACACTTGAACACAAAGAGCTTCTCTAGCTCAGGAACAGCGGAGGCATTGCCAACACCCCATCGGAGCTGCAAAACCCAAGGGCAGGGCAGAGGCGCAGCAGCCCTGGAGCCCACAGAGGGTCCATCGCCTCCCTCTCCATTGCTTCAGGGAGCTGGGGCAGCCGCCCGAGGGTCTCAATTTGTCCCCTCAGCTCCATAGGGATCAAACTGCTCCAGCCAGCTCCTGGTGACGTTCAGATTAAAGCTTCCTTCACATCCGAGGTTTAGTCCCCAGGAGGTTGTAATAAGCTACAAATCCTCACTCTGCACAACAGCTCCTCTGTGCAAAACGCACCCGGAGAGGCAGAACAGCCTGTGCCGACAGGCAGAGGTCGATGCGCCTGCTCTGCTCGGTCCCTGAGGGGTTGGCAGACCCAGGGACACAGCCAGACCCCCTCGAACCTCAAATCCCTCACCTCCAAGAAGTAGAAGCGGTCGAGCCCACCAGCGGAGTAGTCCTGGATGCTCTCCGTCAGATCCTCCCCGTACACCACCGTGCAACGGCCCTGCACGGCACGGAAGTCGACCGTCGCCTCCTCGTCGCTCCAGTACAGGAGATTGATGTCTGCATGGTAGCTGGCTTTCATGGACTTGTGCGTGTTCTCGGGTCTGCAGGGAAAAAGCACCCGCATCAGGGAAATGTTTCCGGCAACATTCTCACCCCAGTCCAGCCTCCGGCGCTCACACCGCTCCGTTTCCCCGGAGAGAGGAGGGTTTGTTTCCTCCGGCTGCGCACGTTTGCTGGCATGGCCTGGGCACAGCACTAAAGGGATGATTTGTTTCATACCAAAGAGAGGGTTTTTTTAGGGGGTTCTCTTAAGAGGAAGGAGGGGGAATTAGCACCGGAGCTGGTAAGTGAATTTAAAGGCAAAGAGATCTGAAGCGAGGAGGCTCAAAACAGAGTCTGAGTGTCAGCACGTTGCTCCTCGCTGCCAAGACTCTTCACACACATCCCTCCATGGTGTAGGGGAGATGACTAAGAGCCTGCAAATATTTGGGTAAACACCCACACCCTGGGACGGTGCTGGCGGTGCAGCTCGGCACCGGGTCTGAGCCCAGCCCACCGCGGCGGTAAGCCCCTTCAAGCAGTGCCCACGATGCACCGACCGACCACGCCACGATGCTCGAGGCACCTGGCTCGACCGTTTGCCAACGGTGCGGAGCTTTTCCCAGCACCCGAGGTCTCAGGGGGTTCTGCACCCCCATAACGCGGACCCCAGCAGCGCTGTTCACCTGTAAAACTTGCAGATGCGCAGTTTGATGTCGGCCTCGTTGGGTTTGCCGTTGCTGCGGATGTTGCAGAAGATCTCTTTGATGCGGCCAACGCGGTAAGGATCGGGGGCATCCAGGTTGCTGCCCTTGATGTACTCTGAGTACTTGCGGTAGTGCTCTGGGTGCAGCTCCTCATCCACCGCCTCCTTTTTGGGGCGCTTGGCTGGGCTGGCAGGTTTCATGCTGGGGAGAAGGGGAGGGAAGGAGGTTGGGGTTTCCTTTCCCCCCCCAAAAAAAAACCTAGCAGCACAGAGGATCCTCTTCCCACGTCGCTGCCTAGCCTGCCTGCTTCCCCCTCTTCTGCTCTCCTTGGGGCAAGGTGGGCACCAAGCCTCCCGCTCCACAGCACAGGCATTTTACAGCCCGACCATCACATAATCACACTGCAAACCAAGGTGCTGCCCCAGCCCTCTTCCCAAAGAGGTTTGCCACCTCTCCTCTAGTAATTACAGGCAGCAGGCAGGGTCTTGTTTCACCTTTCATCTACCCAGGCTCGCCCTTTTGAGGAAAAAGCGATGCACAAAAGGATACCAATTCATCTGTCAAAACACAGTAGCTCAGCGACCGGGATCGTCTGCTCAGGGAGAAGTCGCTGAGTTTAATGACGAGAGGTGAAATTACAGTCACCTTTATTTCTAAGCTAAGCTTTTGGAAACTAGGGTGGGTAGGCACTTCGTTTACAGGTGGGATTCACTACCCAGAGGATGTTTTCTGCTACCAAAAGCTTGACCAAAGAGCATCCTGAGAAGCGCTTACAGCCCCCCGCAAGCACCAACCTGAAGGTGAAGGCTTCTGGCAGGAGGTAGACGCCATCGCCCACCCTGTACTGCACTCCGTTCTTGGTGGCCATGGCGTAGAACATCTTCCCATCCCCTTCTTCCAGGGGCTCAGCCACTTTGGGTATCTCCTTGTGCCTTACCTCATCCAGGCGCGTGCAGCTCATGCAGAACCTGTGGGAAAAGGGGGACAGCAGAGCGCAGCGATGGGGACCCTGCTGAGACCAGCTGCGGTGGTGCTGGGAGCCGAGAGGCTCCTGCTGCCCATTTTGAGCAGAGTGGATCCCAAAAGCACCTGCCCTGCACATGCTCACTTGTATTTATTGTCTTCCGTGGGCTGAGTTTTCGGCGGGGACTCGAATCGAGCATATTCCTGGTCGTACCACATCTGATAAAAGTAAGTTCTCCCGTCGTCTTCCACCATCTTGATCTCCATGTCCAGCCCGCCCTGCTAGGAGAGAGGTGTTTGCAGGGATCGGTGCCGCTGCCTGCGCCGTGCCTGGCCCGCGCCACCCGGGGTTTGCAGGGCTGTCACCCACCTCCATGGACCAGTTCTCTGAGGGCGCCTTGTAGATCACTTTGACTTTGCCATGGATGTAGGAGAGCTGCATGTCCTCACACTCATCCACCAAGAAGAGCTCCAGGGGGTCAGAGGTAGCCCCCAGGACAGTGTCCGAGCCGGGGCAGAACCAGTGCGCGTGGAACATCTGGCCACTGCTGTCCTCCCACATGGCTGTCACCCTGAGGGGGAAGGAGCCAGGGTTATGGGGCACCAGGAAAGGGCTGAGCTGCTCCGAGCCTTGCCAGAGCTGGAGACTCCCCAGACAGCAGCCCAGCCGAGCGGGGAGAGCAATCGGGGCTCCCCCACGCACATCCACCCCAGCACCTTCAGGGCCATGACACCAACCTGGCGAGGTAGAGGGGCTTGGTGGGATCATCGGGGCTGACAGAGACACAGTCTCCCACCTCCAGGGTCTCCGAGTCAATGCAGACCCTCTGGTAGTAGTCCTTCTTCCCATCGCTCTGCAGAAGCAGGGGGACAGCGGAGAGCACTGTAAATCCCCACGCTGGCGAGCGACGCAGCCCCCTTCGTAGCCCAAGCTGCCACCCCAGCCCCGGCAGCGGGAGGGGAGCAGGGTCCTGCCCGGCCTCACCTTGATGGGCTCCCCGACCCAGGAGATACGGCTCTTGTTCTGCTTCTTCTTCCTGCCCTGCAGCATCTTCTTGGGCGATGGCATCTCGGGGATGTTGTCATCCACCTCCTCATCCTCATCAGCTTCCCGGACAGCCAGGTTGGGACACCTGGGGACACAGGGACTGTCACTGCAGCAGGGCACAGCACAGGGATCACGTCCCCTCTCTCCAGAAGTGGGGAGGGCTTTGGCGGGAGACATCGCTGCCGGGGTGGGCGCACCTCCTCTGCAAACAAGCCTGCTTACTCCGTCCGCTGCCCCCAAACTTCACCATGTTCTGGCAAGCCTTGCACTTCCCACACTCGGGCTGCTGGCAGACCTGGAGCAGGGAGAGGGGACAAGCTGAGCACGCGCAGATGCAGCAAAAATGACCCCAGCAGGAGGAAGAGGGACTGAGGGGAGCTCAGCAGCCTTGGGAAATCGCTCCCTTGCCCCCAGGGGAGCGACCCCAGATGGGGACATTCAGGTAGGACGCAGGGGATGGCAGGGGATCAGGTCACTTTGGATCACAGAATCCCAGACTGGTGGGGGCTGGCAGGGACCCCTGGAGCTCACCCCGTCCCACCCCTGTGTGAGCAGGCACCCCCAGAGCAGGGGCACAGGGCCGCGTCCAGGCGGGGGGTGAATGTCTCCAGGGAGGGGACCCCACAGCCTCTCTGGGCAGCCTGTGCCCCTGCTCTGGCACCCGCACAGGGAAGGGGTTTGGCCTCATGTTCAGGTGGAACTTCCCGTGTTCCAGCTTGTGCCCGTGGCCCCTTGGCCTGGCGTTGGGCACCACTGGAAAGAGCCCGGCCCCATCCCCCTGACACCCACCCTTCAGATATTTATGAGCACTGATGAGACCCCCCTCAGCCTTCTCTTCTCCAGGCTGAACAAGCTCAGGTCTCTCAGCCTTTCATGGAATCACAGAATCATTAAGGCTGGAAAAGACCTCGAGGATCATCAAGTCCAACCCCAACCCAACCCCCCCCAGGCCTCGTAAACCACGTCCCCAAGGGCCATGTCTGCATGTTGTCTGAACCCCCCAGGGCTGGCGACTCCCCCACCTCTCTGGGCAGCCTGTGCCAGTCCCTGACCGCTCTGGCAGTAAAGACATTGTTCCTAATATCCCATCTAAACCTTTTCTGATTAAACTTTCCTCCCACGGGAGATGCTCCAGCCCCTGACCATCTCCGTAGCTCTCCGCTGGCCTCTCCCCAGCAGTTCCCTCTCCTTCTTGACCTGGGGGGCCCAGAGCTGGGCGCAGCCCCCCAGATGTGGCCTCAGCGGGGCAGAGCAGAGGGGGAGGAGAACCTCCCTCGCCCTGCCGCCCACGCTCCTTTCCGTGCCCCCCAGGTACCGCTGGCCTCCTCGGCCCCACGGGCCCGGTGCTGGCTCGGGGTCACCTCGCTGCCCCCCAGCACCCCCAGCCCTTCCCAGCAGAGCCGCTCTCCAGCAGGTCCCCCCAGCCTGTGCCGGTGCGGGGGGTCGCCCCTCCCCAGGGCAGGACCCCACGCTTGCTCTCGCTGCGGTCCCTGAGGCTCCCCCGGGCCCAGCTCTCCAGCCTGTCCCGCTCTCGCTGGGGGCCGGCACAGCCCCCCGCCGCATCAGCCGCCCCTCCCGGCTTGGGACCGCCAGCGAGGATGATGAGGGGACGCTCCGCCCCTTCGTCCAGGGCACCGATGGATGCGTTGCCCAGGGCTGGAGCCAGCGCAGACCCCTGGGGGGCACCGCTAGTGAGGGGCCTCCAGCCAGACCCTGCCCCGTTGCTCACGACCCTCGGAGCTCTGTGGTTCAGCCAGGTCTGAACCCCCCTCGCTGTCCTCCCACCTAACCACAATTCTGAGGCTTATTATCTATGAGGATGTTACAGGAGACAGTGTCAAAAGCCTTGCTGAAGTTGAGGCAAACAGCATCCACTGCTCTCCCTTCATCTACCCAGCCCGTCATACCATCACAGAAGGCTGTCAGGTTGGTCAAGCATGATCTCCCCTTGGTGAATCCATGTTGACTACTTCTGATAAACTTGTATTCCTCAACACGCCAGCCCCCATTACCTCGCAAACGCCGCAGCGCCGGCGCTTCATGGCGTTCTCCTTGTCATCTTCTTTCTCGTCCTTTTCGATCTGCTCCGAGAAGAAGGTGTCGAAGATGAGGTACACCAGCTTGGTGGTGGTGGCTTTGGTGGGACCCTTGTCCTTGTCTATTTTGGTGGGGTGCCGGATGGCCTGCCGCCTGACAGCTCTCCTGTGACCAAGGTGAGAGCGGTGAGAGGGGACTCTGTGCCTTGTACCGCTGACAGCTACAGCCACGATGAACAGCCTGGCCCAAGGAGGGTCCCCAGGGAACAGTGCTCTCCCCAGGGTACCCAACAGCTGAGGACCACAGCAGGATACCCCAACAGGCACCCAGGAGTGTCCCGTGGCTGGCACGGGGTCCTGAAGGGATGCTACATCAGGACAAGGAGCAAAGACAGGCTCCGGGCACCCAACCCAGTGTCCTTCCTCCCTCAGGACAGCACTAGGCAGAGGGTCTTCCCAGTTTTGGGAGGATTTTTCCTCCAATCTCCCAGTGCTGCTCATGCCTCTGAGCCTAAATCCTCAGGTCATCCCAGCTGGGAACAAGCAAAAGGCTTTTCCTGGAAGGTTCCCCTGTGCAAAGCCGATGGGGACCCAACCCGACGGGCTCCTCCTGGGATGCTGCAAAGCCAAGTGCCCCCCAAAGAGAGCATCTACGTGGGGACAGGGAGCTCACCTCTTCCCCAGGGTGACTCCAGCCAGCTTGATCAAGTCCCTCATGCAGGGCGTGATGAGGACGGGGGGTTCGTCGCTGTCCCCGGCTTCGTCGTAGCTTTCCACCTGCTCCACCACGAACTGGGCGTGCCGCAGGAGCGAGTCCTCTGTGAAGCGGTTGAAGTTCAGCCCCGCGGGAGGTACGGTGGTCTGCGAGGAGTCGGGGGGGCTTGGTTAGGGAAAGGGTGGCCGCACAACACCCACCCCCCAGATACCGCCGCCATCGGATTTTCACCTCGATTTTATTGAGCAGATCCTCATAGCTGACATCGCAGTTGTTCTGCAGGAACTCGACGACGATTTTGCTCATGTAGATCTTCTCTTGCATGAGGGCAAAGATGGGAGCGTACTCCTCGCTGGGCTCCATCAGGATATAATCCGCGAAGGCTGCGGCGGAGAGATCGTGGTGGGCAGTTAAATATCAGGGAGTTTAGTGATATTTAAGGATGAACTAGGTCTGCGGTGAGCGGGTCCTGGGGAGGGGAAGACCAGCCCTTCCACGCTGCTACCACAACCTAAGCGTGTGGGGAAGCTCTACCACAAGCCAGGACCTGCGGTCACTCAGCTATCACCACCAAAGCGAGAGGGGAGTGGGGACGTGAGGTGGGGCACGCTATCCACACACTAGCCTTTTATTTTTGCTGTTACCTAATTAGAAAGCAAAGACAATCCCGTGGTTTTTGCTGTCACTACAAACTCCATTTGCTGATGCACAGGAGAGTTAAGTCCTCCTCTGATATCACCAGGTTATTGGAAGGGTTCCTTGCAGAAATGGTGAAGGGAAAAAGCTTTTAAATCCCCAGATATCAGCCTTCTTCCCCCAATTTGGCTACAGAGTGAAAAAGCCAACTGGGACACAGAGCCAAGGGCTGGCCAGGCCTGGGCATTCCTCCAAGACCTTTCTCAACACAAACCTGTCCAAAAAGCCCGGGGAGCGAGCAAGAAAGCAACAGAGCCCTGCAACGGGGGCCAAGAGGTCGAGAGCAAAGAGAAAGCTCCCTCCGAGAGTGACGCTGACCCGTCCCTGCATTGCGCCAGCAGCTTCCCACAGAGGAGAGACCGGAGAACAGATCCTGCCTGGGAAGGGCCGGCAGGGAGACACCCCCCTCCAGCCACCTTGCTCGTCCCAACTCCATGCAGGGCACTGCTGGCAGCTGCGAGCTCAGCAGGAGGTTTTATATGCATTTAACATAAGCCTGGGTGCTGCTGAGCTAAATAAACCCAGACCCGAGCTTTGGCACGGTCCTCCACCTTGCCATGTGCTTAACGGTGCAAGTTCCTGGCAGCAGCAAAATCCACGAACCCAAATAAAGCTCTTTCACCAGCCAGACACGCAGCAGAGACTTAAATCCCAAGGCAGGCACGCTCCCCAAGCCCGACCTCCCCCATCCTTGCTCACCCACCTGTGGTGAAGCCGATCAAAGCCTTCTCCCCTCCGTCAAACCCCGTGATCCACCAGGCATTTATGGGTCCCAACTTCTTGGCTCTCACCCCACCTGAAAGTGAGAAAACACCAATTTCAGTCTTCGGTGCCCAAAAAACCCACAGAGCTCTGGGTGACAGAGCACCACCCGGACCCTACTTCATTTTGCACGTGGTGATGAGCTCAAATTCAAAGCGACAAGCGCAGCTCTCAGGGCTCCTCTGCATCCAACTCACCATCCAGACAAGGGTTGTCGTCGTAGATGGGCTTCACGGCACCGCTGAAATACAACTCGATGTTCCTCTCGATCAGGCCAGTGTCAAAGGGGCACAAGTGACCTCGCTTGTCGTAGACGCTGGCGAGGGACAGAAGCGGTAGTTGGATGCGTTGTCTCGCGGAGTTTGCAAATTCCACGGGTTTTTATAGCCTGCTTTCCCCATATCTCACCTAAACGAGGTGACTTTGTGCTGCGGCAGGTCCTCGTAGCTCTCAAAGCCATCTTCGTTAGCGTCAAAGAGGGACAAGCGCTCATCCGTCAGCATTTCTGGCTCATCCAGCTGAACGAGGGAGAGAGGAGGACGCTTAACCAACGCTCCCGTTAGCGCGACAGCTCTCCCTGGAGCCGGAGAAGGAGCATTAAATCCCTTACGGCATCATCAGGATCCCCTTGGAAGAATTTGAGGTCGGGATCGTCGAGGTACTGTCTGCAGTCGACGCACTTGGGAGGGGTTGTCTGCAAGACAGGGAGGATGGCATTGGCTTTTCTCTCCCCCCTCGAGCTTCAGCCCACGCTCATGCTCAAAGCTCCTGCCCTAAACAGTCTGTTTTTAAAGCATCCGGGCAGCAAAACAGCAGCCACTGCCGTTGCTACAAAAGCAGCCCAAGCTCATGTAGGCTGTGCTGCTGCCCACCTTCCTCAACAGGGTTGATTTTTGGAAGCTGCAAGGCCTGGAAATAGCTTTACCTTTCCTTTAGGGAAGTCCAGCCCCACTTTGGCAGAGTAAAAAACATTTAAAAAGCCCCCCAAAATGCTGAGATGGAAGAAGAGGAACTTACTTTAGCAGGTGTTGTAGTTTTAACCTGAGTAATTTCATCTTTTATCTCCGACCTGGGTGTAAGAAAACACAAAGGGATGAAGACGCAGAGCAGCGTAACGTCATCGTCCCCGCGCTAAGGAGGCCACGGCGGAGGGAAACGGGCACCAACGGGTGCCGACCCAAAGCAGGGAACGCTCTCCTTCCTCCTTACCCTTCTTTGGTTTCGATTTTAATCCTTTTCTCATCTTGTTCCTTGAGGGAGAAACAAAGGGGTGTAAGGGGGGGGCTGGAGAGCACGATGGTCTCCAGGACAACACGCTCAAACCCAGCGTGGCAGCGACCCGGCAAAGCAGCCGGCCAAGGCCTCGGCTGCCAACGGTGCCGGCACACACCTTCTCCTCCAGCTCTTCTTCCTCCTTCTCCACGCTCATCACCTCCTGCTTCACCTCCCCGTTCACCTCCTCCGATTTCCGTTTGTTGGACCTGCCGGTTTTTAAACACAACGGATCAATCCGAGGGCCCCAACGCCCCAAGGGTTTGGCGGGGATGAGGAGCTCTCCCAGCACCGGCAGGAGCGGGGCTCCCCGGGAAGCACCCGGCAGGACCCAAGGCCGGGCTTATTGGGAACCACAAGTTTTGGGATCCAACCCATCAGCCCCGGACAGCAGAGAGAGGAAGAAGAGGGTGAAGGCTCCTAAGGGACGCGGTAAAGGAGGTGCAGGTCCCAGCCCTGCCGCCATACCGACCCTTTGGAGAACATGGTTAGGATGGTCGGCTGCCGGCCGGAGCTCCGAGTGACCCGGGAACTGGCGGGAGACTCTGTTAAGAAGATGACGAAGGATTGCGTTATCCACGGGGACCCACTGTCCTTCCCCTCCCGCCACACCCTGTGGGGCTGGGACCACCGTGGGCAACAGCACCCCTCTCCCTGCACCCCATCATCCCGGAGCAAGGCAAGGTGACCCCAAAACCCTTCCCGGGGCGACCTCTGCTCTCAAACCCTCCAGGAATCATCGTGCTCCCACTTGGTATTTAATAGTAATAAATAATTTAATTTAAGCGTGTCAGAAAAGAGGATGGAAAACCAAGTCGCTCCCGGTGCCGCGGTTACTTTTGCTTTCCCCGTTGGATCGGCTCCTCCTGGCCTTGCGTGCCCGCGGCATGGGGACTGACGAAGAAGAGGAAGAACAGGCGGCTGCTTCCTCCATCTCCATCGCGCTGTCTTCTTCCCCATCGGGTCCTGCTCGCTCCGAGTCCTCGTCGCTCCCGTAGGCGCCGTTTTTGGAGCACCCGTTGGATGCCTGCAGCAGCGTCGCCGCGTCCCCATTCTCCGCCGAGAGCTCTTGGTGGAGCAGGGCTTTCACCTTGGCCAGGTACCTCTCCTGGGAGGGAAGAGCATCGGTTAAACTGCCCGGCTCTGGTGAGCGGCGCCGCCAAGGAGCCGGCACAACCCAACCCGTTGGCTCGCCAAAACTCAGGGTCTCACCTCCGACAGCTCCTCACAGTGGAGTTTGGCTTCGAGCTCGCTCAGCTGGTTCTGGACGTCGGCTTGGAGGAAGCCATGGATAAGGCTCAGCTTCTCCTTGACGCACTCCTGCGGGGACGGAGGGGACGGCGTGGGGCGGGCGGCGGTGACGCTCCCCGCGGGGCTCGGCGGAGCGGTGTCTCCGTAGGCGGTTGGGCTGAGCCGAACCGCCTGTCGCTCCGAACCCGGGCGCCGCTCACCCAGCTCGCGGGGACCCTCCTGATAGGAAGTGACGGCGGTTTCCATATGACAACGGACAGCGCCGACACCGGGACTACGACCTCACCGGGTCCAGGGAGCTGGGCCAGCAAGGGAGAGGGGGTCTCACTCGGCCAGCCCACCGCACCGTCCCTCTCCCACCCCCCCAACCCCATGCTGGGGGTCTCTGGACCCCCCCATCCTCGCAACGCCGCGGCAGCACACAAACAAGAGGCTTGGGAGCACCGATGAATCGCGGTCCCCTGCTTGGCACTGGCATCCAGGGGCCGGCTCCGGAGCCCCGCTGACTCCCACCGCTGCGAGCCGGAGCATCCCAAGCCTGATGGCAGCGCCCAATGCGGGACCGGCGGTGACGGTGTGGGACGGCGGCGCCCAAATCGGAGCCAAGGGCAGGTGGAAACGCTGCTCCTGGCGATCCAGGGACACTCACCTTCTCGGTCAGGCTGTCTTCATCCCTCTCCAAGTCCTGCAGCCTGCAAGAGAAGAGCATTGGGGGTCAGACCGCGCATCGCCGCCACTCAACAAGGTTACCAGGAAACACCAACGGGCAGGGACATCCGGGACGGACCCCAGAATCGCCTCGACGGCTCCAGGAACAGCACCCGGCGAAGGAGCGGCGCAGGCTGCGACCGCAACGAGGGGCCGAACTCCTTCGGAGCGAGAGGGATGCTCGGCTTCCAGGCAGGGAATAAGGGGGGGCCAGTAACGGGATGCCGGTGGCCAAGGGACCCCCCAAGGGGGCCATGGGGGCTCGCCGCCCACCCATGCCCTGCCCTGGCGTGGAGATGGCAAAAAAAACACAGGGGAGAAGCCACGTGTCGTCTTCCCACGGCGCCAGCAGCACAAAGCGGCGATGGAGGGTGGGGGGAAGCGGCCGGCGCTGCCCCTGCGCGGCGGAGACAGCCCCCAGCCCCGCGGCGAAGGGACGGCGAGGAGGAAACCACCATCCCCGCCGCCGCTGCCGGGGGCTCGGCGTGACCCTGGGGCGCTCCCCCCGCCGGGGTTCACTGCTGCTCTCCCGCCAAAACGGGGAGCCCGTCTGCCAGACCAGGGCCATGCGGCCGCCCCCCGGGAACACTTCCGTCTGCCGGGACATGGGACGGGACCCCTCCGGTGCCACCGGCGTGTCCGGCACCGGCTCCGTTCACTCCCATCTCACCTCCAGCCGCCGCTTTTTTGGCTTCCTGCCCCCACACCGCTGCTACTTCCTTCAAGCCAGGGCCACCGGGGAGGGAGAGGGGTCCCCACCGCCACCCCCCACAAAAACCAGGAGGGCAATAAATCCCGTCCCGTCATCAGCACCTGGGTTTGAGGACGGCCATGCAGCCGGAGCTCCGGCGGAGACCAACGGGCGGCGGACGGGGAAAGGTCGGGGCGCGCCAAGGCTGTGCCGCGCGGCCGCCGCACCGGAAGAGGGGTAGCCGAACCGGAGAACGGCTCGGCGGCGGCCGGCAAGAGCGCGGGCCCCCCCCTTCCCACCGGCTAGGGGATGCCGGGAGGCGAGCGGAAGGGACAATAGCCGGCGGGGAATACGACGCAGGAAACGCCAACCCCTCCATGTGCCCTCCCCGCTGCCGGCGGCGGAGCGAGAGCTGGGGGGGGACGCAGCGACGGTGCCGGATCCCTCCGGAGCGAGGAGGGGGATGGCTCGAAACCCCCCATCTCAGGGGAAGGAAAGGTCCCCGCTGCACCTCGCTTCCGCCCCTCCCCAGGAAGGGATTTCCGTGCCCCCCCCCCCACACCGGAGAAAGGTGGGGGGCCACCCGGGGTCTCCCCCACGTTCACTCGCTGCCCCGAGCGGCAGCGCGGGGACAAAGCCGCGCGGGGGCAAGGCCGGGTGTTCCCACCGCCACGTGGGGCCCGGCTGTGGGGCAGATGCACCCTGACAGCCCCACCCAGGGAGCCCCCACCACGTCCCCCCTCCAGCTGGGGGTCAGGTCTGCCCCGTGGGGCAGAGGGGGCTGCGGGGACCCACGTGCGGTGCGGTGCTGAGCCGTGGTGGGGCTCGGCAGGGTGCTGGGGGGCCACAGAGCGCAGTGCTGGGGGGTGCGGTGAGCATGGCGGGGGTCAGGGTGGTGCTGGGGGTCCGGGCGGTGCTGGGGGGGGGTCTACACGATGCATGGGGGACCAGTGCACTGTACTGGGGGTGTCAGGGCAGTGCTGGGGGGTCCACGCGACGCAGCGGGGGGGGCAGGACATTGGACCGCGGGGGTCAATGTGGGGTTGGGGGGGTCAGCGCAAGGCATGGGAAAGGGGGGAGGGCGTCGGGGCAGGGCCGGGGTGCTCAGTGCGCTGCACGGGGGGTGTTGGTGCGCTGCACGGGGGGTTTGGGGGGTCAGCGCAGTGCCGAGGGTCAACGCAATGCATGGGGGGTGTCAGGGCTGTGCAGCAGGTTGTGCCGATGCCGTGCTGGGGGGTGCAGCGCAATGTATGGGGGGGGAGGGGGGGGAGCTGTGCACAGCATTGCAAAAAGGGGGCGCAGTGCTGGGGTCCCCACGCTGCATGGGGTGCAAAACTGGGGGGTCGAGTGCAGTGTGATGCTGGGAGGGGGCGGCAGGGCAAGGCTGGCCTGGGGGAGCGGGCTGTCGGCACAGCGCTGGCCTCCCCACCCTGCGCGGGGGGGGTCAGGGCAGGGCAGTATTGGGGGGTGCCAGTGCGGTGCTGGCGGGGTCAGAGGAACACAGTGCACTGCTGGGGGGGTCAGAGCAACACAGGGTGATGCTGGGGGGTCCAGGGCAGTCCTGGGGGTGGGATGGGGGTGTCAGTGCATTGCTGGGGGGTCACAGCAGTCCAGGGCAATGCTGGGGGGCTGTCAGGGCAGTCCTGGGGGGGTCAGGACAATGCAGGGCAATTCTGGGGGTGGGCGGGGGTGTCAGAGCAGTCCTGGGGGGGGGGGGCTTCCAGGGCAATGCAGTGCAATACAGGGGGAGGGGTGGGCAGTACAGTGCTATTCTGGGGGTGTGTGGGGGACCAGGGAATGCAGTGCAGTGCTGGGGGGGTCAGCGCAGTCCTGGGGGTGTCAGTGTAATGCTGGGGAGGGGGGGCACTGCAGGGCAGTGCCAAAGTCAGGGTGCCAGTGCAGGGCAACAGAGTGCAATGTCAGAGGGCTGTCAGCCCTGTCTGGGGGGTCAGTGCAGCGCTGGGGGGGTCAGAGCAATGCAGTGCAATGGTGGGGGGCTGTCAGTGCAGTGCTGGGGGGTCAGGGCAATGCAGGGCAATGGTGGGGGCTGTCAGTGCAGTGCTGAGGGGGGTCAGGGCAATGCAGTGCAATGGTGGGGGGCTGACAGTGCAGTGCTGGGGGGTCAGGGCAATGCAGGGCAATGGTGGGGGGCTGTCAGTGCAGTGCTGGGGGGGTCAGAGCAATGCAGGGCAATGGTGGGGGGCTGTCAGTGCAGTGCTGGGGGGTCAGGGCAATGCAGGGCAATGGTGGGGGGCTGTCAGTGCAGTGCTGAGGGGGTCAGAGCAATGCAGTGCAACGGTGGGGGGCTGTCAGTGCAGTGCTGGGGGGGGTCAGAGCAATGCAGTGCAATGGTGGGGGCTGTCAGTGCAGTGCTGGGGGGGTCAGAGCAATGCAGTGCAATGGTGGGGGGCTGACAGTGCAGTGCTGGGGGGTCAGGGCAATGCAGGGCAATGGTGGGGGGCTGTCAGTGCAGTGCTGGGGGGGTCAGAGCAATGCAGGGCAATGGTGGGGGGCTGTCAGTGCAGTGCTGGGGGGTCAGGGCAATGCAGGGCAATGGTGGGGGGCTGTCAGTGCAGTGCTGAGGGGGTCAGAGCAATGCAGTGCAACGGTGGGGGGCTGTCAGTGCAGTGCTGGGGGGGGTCAGAGCAATGCAGTGCAATGGTGGGGGCTGTCAGTGCAGTGCTGGGGGGGTCAGAGCAATGCAGTGCAATGGTGGGGGGCTGTCAGTGCAGTGCTGAGGGGGTCAGAGCAATGCAGGGCAATGGTGGGGGGCTGTCAGTGCAGTGCTGGGGGGGTCAGAGCAATGCAGGGCAATGGTGGGGGCTGTCAGTGCAGTGCTGGGGGGTCAGGGCAATGCAGGGCAATGGTGGGGGCTGTCAGTGCAGTGCTGTGGGGGTCAGAGCAATGCAGGGCAATGGTGGGGGCTGTCAGTGCAGTGCTGGGGGGGTCAGAGCAATGCAGGGCAATGGTGGGGGGCTGTCAGTGCAGTGCTGGGGGGGTCAGAGCAATGCAGGGCAATGGTGGGGGCTGTCAGTGCAGTGCTGGGGGGGTCAGAGCAATGCAGGGCAATGGTGGGGGCTGTCAGTGCAGTGCTGGGGGGGTCAGAGCAATGCAGGGCAATGGTGGGGGCTGTCAGTGCAGTGCTGGGGGGTCAGGGCAATGCAGGGCAATGGTGGGGGCTGTCAGTGCAGTGCTGTGGGGGTCAGAGCAATGCAGTGCAACGGTGGGGGGCTGTCAGTGCAGTGCTGGGGGGGGTCAGAGCAATGCAGGGCAATGGTGGGGGGCTGTCAGTGCAGTGCTGGGGGGGTCAGAGCAATGCAGGGCAATGGTGGGGGCTGTCAGTGCAGTGCTGGGGGGGTCAGGGCAATGCAGGGCAATGGTGGGGGGCTGTCAGTGCAGTGCTGGGGGGGTCAGGGCAAAGCAGGGCAATGGTGGGGGGCTGTCAGTGCAGTGCTGAGGTGGTCAGAGCAATGCAGGGCAATGGTGGGGGGCTGTCAGTGCAGTGCTGAGGGGGTCAGAGCAATGCAGGGCAATGGTGGGGGGCTGTCAGTGCAGTGCTGAGGGGGTCAGAGCAATGCAGGGCAATGGTGGGGGGCTGTCAGTGCAGTGCTGAGGGGGTCAGAGCAATGCAGGGCAATGGTGGGGGCTGTCAGTGCAGTGCTGTGGGGGTCAGAGCAATGCAGGGCAATGGTGGGGGGCTGTCAGTGCAGTGCTGTGGGGGTCAGAGCAATGCAGGGCAATGGTGGGGGGCTGTCAGTGCAGTGCTGGGGGGGTCAGAGCAATGCAGGGCAATGGTGGGGGGCTGTCAGTACAGTGCTGAGGTGGTCAGAGCAATGCAGGGCAATGGTGGGGGCTGTCAGTGCAGTGCTGAGGTGGTCAGAGCAATGCAGGGCAATGGTGGGGGGCTGTCAGTGCAGTGCTGGGAGGGTCAGAGCAATGCAGGGCAATGGTGGGCGGCTGTCAGTGCAGTGCTGGGGGGGTCAGGGCAATGGTGGGGGGCTGTCAGTGCAGTGCTGGGGGGTCAGGGCAATGCAGGGCAATGGCGGGGGGCTGTCACTGCAGTGCTGGGGGGGTCAGGGCAATGCAGGGCAATGGTGGGGGGCTGTCAGTGCAGTGCTGGGGGGGTCAGAGCAATGCAGGGCAATGGTGGGGGGCTGTCAGTGCAGTGCTGAGGGGGTCAGAGCAATGCAGGGCAATGGTGGGGGGCTGTCAGTGCAGTGCTGGGGGGGTCAGGGCAATGCAGGGCAATGGTGGGGGGCTGTAAGTGCAGTGCTGGGGGGGTCAGAGCAATGCAGGGCAATGGTGGGGGGCTGTAAGTGCAGTGCTGGGGGGGTCAGGGCAATGCAGGGCAATGGTGGGGGCTGTCAGTGCAGTGCTGGGGGGGTCAGAGCAATGCAGGGCAATGGTGGGGGGCTGTCAGTGCAGTGCTGGGGGGGTCAGAGCAATGCAGGGCAATGGTGGGGGGCTGTCAGTGCAGTGCTGGGGGTGTCAGAGCAATGCAGGGCAATGGTGGGGGGCTGTCAGTGCAGTGCTGGGGGGGTCAGGGCAATGCAGGGGGGCTGTCAGTGCAGTGCTGGGGGGGTCAGGGCAATGCAGGGCAATGGTGGGGGGCTGTCAGTGCAGTGCTGGGGGGGTCAGGGCAATGCAGGGGGGCTGTCAGTGCAGTGCTGGGGGGGTCAGAGCAATGCAGGGCAATGGTGGGGGGCTGTCAGTGCAGTGCTGAGGGGGTCAGAGCAATGCAGGGCAATGGTGGGGGGCTGTCAGTGCAGTGCTGAGGTGGTCAGAGCAATGCAGGGCAATGGTGGGGGGCTGTCAGTGCAGTTGCTGGGGGGGTCAGAGCAATGCAGGGCAATGGTGGGGGGCTGTCAGTGCAGTGCTGTGGGGGTCAGAGCAATGCAGGGCAATGGTGGGGGGCTGTCAGTGCAGTGCTGGGGGGGTCAGGGCAATGCAGGGCAATGGTGGGGGGCTGTCAGTGCAGTGCTGGGGGGGTCAGGGCAATGCAGGGCAATGGTGGGGGGCTGTCAGTGCAGTGCTGGGGGGGTCAGAGCAATGCAGGGCAATGGTGGGGGGCTGTCAGTGCAGTGCTGAGGTGGTCAGAGCAATGCAGGGCAATGGTGGGGGGCTGTCAGTGCAGTGCTGGGGGGGTCAGAGCAATGCAGGGCAATGGTGGGGGGCTGTCAGTGCAGTGCTGGGGGGGTCAGAGCAATGCAGGGCAATGGTGGGGGGCTGTCAGTGCAGTGCTGGGGGGGTCAGAGCAATGCAGGGCAATGGTGGGGGGCTGTCAGTGCAGTGCTGGGGGGTCAGGGCAATGCAGGGCAATGGTGGGGGGCTGTCAGTGCAGTGCTGGGGGGGTCAGAGCAATGCAGGGCAATGGTGGGGGGCTGTCAGTGCAGTGCTGGGGGGTCAGAGCAATGCAGGGCAATGGTGGGGGGCTGTCAGTGCAGTGCTGGGGGGGTCAGGGCAATGCAGGGCAATGGTGGGGGGCTGTCAGTGCAGTGCTGGGGGGGTCAGAGCAATGCAGGGCAATGGTGGGGGGCTGTCAGTGCAGTGCTGGGGGGGTCAGAGCAATGCAGGGCAATGGTGGGGGGCTGTCAGTGCAGTGCTGGGGGGTCAGGGCAATGCAGGGCAATGGTGGGGGGCTGTCAGTGCAGTGCTGGGGGGGTCAGGGCAATGCAGGGCAATGGTGGGGGCTGTCAGTGCAGTGCTGGGGGGCGTCAGAGCAATGCAGTGCAATACGGGGGGCTGTCAGTGCAGTGCTGGGGGGGTCAGAGCAATGCAGGGCAATGGTGGGGGCTGTCAGTGCAGTGCTGGGGGGCGTCAGAGCAATGCAGGGCAATGATGGGGGGCTGTCAGTGCAGTGCTGGGGGGGTCAGAGCAATGCAGGGCAATGGTGGGGGGCTGTCAGTGCAGTGCTGGGGGGGTCAGGGCAATGCAGGGCAATGGTGGGGGGCTGTCAGTGCAGTGCTGTGGGGGTCAGAGCAATGCAGTGGTGGGGGGCTGTCAGTGCAGTGCTGGGGGGGTCAGAGCAATGCAGGGCAATGGTGGGGGGCTGTCAGTGCAGTGCTGGGGGGGTCAGAGCAATGCAGTGGTGGGGGGCTGTCAGTGCAGTGCTGGGAGCAAGGGGGTGTCAGCCCAGTCCTGGGCGGGTGTCGGTGCGCTGGCCGGGGGTGTCAACGCAGTCCCGGCGGGGTGTGTCACCCCAGTTCCGGGGGGGCTGTCAGCGCAGGGCAGGGCACCGCAATGCTGGGTGACTGTCAGGGCAATGCAGTGCCGGGGCGGCGGAGGGGGGGCGGCCGGGGCAGTGCGCTGCGGTGCGGGAGGGGAGGGGGCGGGATAGGTGCGGTGCGGGGGGG
Organism: Phalacrocorax carbo; assembly: GCF_963921805.1. Lineage (NCBI taxonomy): Eukaryota > Metazoa > Chordata > Aves > Suliformes > Phalacrocoracidae > Phalacrocorax > Phalacrocorax carbo. Next base: position 654,772 of record NC_087542.1, on the reverse strand, counting down.
GCTGTCAGTTCGGTACCGGAGGGGGGAGGGGGTGTGCAGTGCAGCCCGGGACCAGGCACCGCCGGGACCGGGAAGGGAGGTGGGGGGGTGGGTGAGTGGGAAGGGGCGCTGCCGGTGCCGGGGACTCACCGTCGGCGCAGCTCGGCGGGCAGCGGGGCCGGGGGCAGCGGGGCGGCCCGGGCCGGCATCGGGGCGGCGGCGGCGGCGGGAGCGGCGGGGCCGGGCGGCGGATTCGCGCGGAAACCAGCGGCGGGGGCGGGGCGGCGCCGGGCGAGACCATACCGGCGGGGGGGGGGAGGGCGGGAGAGACCATTCCGCCGTGGCGGGGAGGGGGGGGAAGCACAGACCATTCTGGACCGGGCGCGGGGGGGAGGCTCCTCCCGGGGGCGGGCAGAGCCGGGGGACCCCCCACCCCACCCCGGGCGGAGGGGGGCCGCGGGCCCGGGCCGGTACCTGTCCGTGGGTGGCGGGAGCGGGGCGGCCCCGGGAGACGCGGCCCGGAGGGGCCGGGCCGGGCCGGGCCGGGCCGGGCGGGAGGGGCCGCCTCAGGGGGGACCGTACCACTGCGGGTCGGGGGGGGGGGCCTGACGGGCCGTACCACTGCGGGGTGGGACTGTACCACTGAGGGGAGGGGGGTGCGATGGGCCGTACCACTGAGAGACGGGGAGGACACACACGGGGCACAGCACTGCGGGGATGGGGGATAGGCCCTACCACAGTGGGTGTGGGCTGTACCACTGTGGGGGGGGGGTGGGCTGTACCACGGAGGACAGACACGCCGTAGCACAGTGGAGATGGGGGGGCACGAGCTGTACCATGGCAGGAATAGGGGGGGGACAGGCCCAGGTGGGTGCAGCCCCAGGGCTGCTCTACGGCACCCAGCACCCAGCGACACCCCCAGGGTGGGACCCAGCCACGGGGTGGGAGCCACGCAGGACCCACCGCCCCTCGCACACGCGCACCACGAGGTGCAAACCCCCGACACAGCCCCGTGTGGGGCCCCCGCGTCCCCCCACACCCGGGCGAGGCAGTGCGGAGACCACCGGGGCAGGCTCAGCCCCTCGCCGGGGAGCTCGATCCCCCCTTTTTCCTGGCCCCAAATCAGCCGACGGCCGCCCCCCAACTCCAGCCCCCCAACTCCCGCCTGGTTGTAATGAGTCACAGCAGCCGCTGCCCTTCCCGTGGGATTCCCCCATCCATCATCATCCCCGCCAGGACCTGCCCTCGGCATTCCGGGGGAGCTCCGCCGGTGAGGCCGGGGGTCCCCGTTGCCTGGTGGCACGGAGCCGCGGTGATGGGGAAATGGCGGAGTTTCCCTTCCCTGTCGCACCGGCGGAGGCGGTCGGGGATCGGCGTGGGGCCCCAGCGCTGTGGGGGCAGGCGGAATGGCCCGGGTCACTGCCGGGGCGCCCGCAGGGTGCCAAAATGGGGACTCGTCCCGACTGTGGCGGCGGGGGAAAGGAAACGAAACCCCCTCCCCGCTTCCTCTGCACCCTCCAAGGGAGGAAACAGGGCCAAATTAGGGCATCAAAGGTTTTGGCGCCAGCGCGCCGAGCCGACACCGGGGAGCACAAAGCACCGGATCGAGGTGGCCGCAAAACCAGGAAGGGGGTCTGCAAGTGCTGGGGGACACGTACACACACGTGTCCCCTCGCTTCCTCATGGCACAGCGCAGGGCTTCCCCAAAACGCCGCTGCCACCACAGCGGGGAAGCAGCTGCAGTCGAGGCCAGAGCTGCGCGAGACGGAGGCGAGGAAGCGCCAGCCTGGCCCGATGCCGCGGCATTGCCCGCCAGCACGCAGGGAGGCAACGAAAGCTGGGGCAAGGGCGAAGATCCGCAGCCCCCAACACCCTCCCTGGGTGCTGGCACCCAGGACACCAGGCAAAGCACCCAACCCCATTCCTGCAGCCGGGAGGGGGATGCTCTTACGGGCTCTCTGAGGTTCCTGGAGGTAAAAGCTGCTAAACCTCCCCATCGAGCCAAATTTGGGGTCCATCACCCCCCACCCCCAGCCCTGTCCCCTCTGTCCCTCCCTGTAGGTGCACCAGGGAGCCTGAGGCAGGGTGGGGAGGGGCTCGATGGTCCCCGTCCCAGGCCACAAAGGAGGCGGAGGCAGGTCTAAACAAACAATTTTTAATACTACGATCGCCCCTGGAGACGTCACCGAAGATGGAGGGGGCGTCTTGGGGGGTCACAGTGATGGGGTGGGGCCCCAGCGGAGCCGGCCGCAACAGGGCCCCCCCCCCAACTCTGCGCACCAGCACACAGCTGGACCATGGAGCAGGGTGGGAGGACACAGGGGTCCCCATGTGTCATCCCCCTGCCCCACAGTGAGCGCCCCAGGCCCGGCTTTCCCAGCAAAGCCCCTCCTAGCCCGGAGGACTAGTGGTCGGAGCCACCCACGGTGCCAGGGAGCAGCCGGGGGCAGAGGATTTGCCACTGGCGCCAGGGGTGCCGCAGGGAGCCGGGCGCAGGGAGGGGCCCAAGGACCCGTCTGACAGGTCCCACGGGGGCCCCGGGGCTCGGGCAGGGCGTGGGAAGAGCAACACGCGTGCCCGTGCCCGTGCACACGCACACGCCGGCGCGCGCACGGGTCACAGCAATCCCAGCCGGAGCATCGGCATTGCCACCCGCAACCGGGGATGCCCGGGGGTGGGAATGCCCAGTGGGATGCCCAGGGGTGGGGGATGCCCGGGGTGGGGGATGCCCGGGATGAAGGTGCACTTGTCCATCTGTACCTCAAAAAAAATCCACCCCGACTCTGCTCCCTTCGTACCACAGCCCCAGCCATGGGGCAGCCATGGGGCAGTCGTGGGGTGGCCAGGACCCCCTAAACGGAGGTGGTACACTCGTGGGTGATAGGCGAGGTGGGTAACTCGTATTTTGGGGTGCAGCGGTCCAGTGAGCTGGAGGTGCGGAGTGGAAGCCCGCAGCGGCCGGGGGTCTGGTCCCGGCGCCCGGCCCCGCAGCAGCACAGCACCCACAGGAACTCCCGGCGCATGTCCTTGCTCCGCAGCGTGTAGATGATGGGGTTGGCGGCCGAGTTTAGAGTGGCGAAGGCAAAGAAATAGTTCGCCTTATAGAGGACCCGGCATGCTCGGACAGGGCAGGTGGCATCCATGAGGAGGATGATGAAGGCCGGCAGCCAGCAGACAATGAAGGCTCCCAGGACAATGGTAACCGTCTTGAGCAAGGCCAGGGTCTGGGTGGAGGCAATCTCGGCGTGGCTGGAGCGCACGATGCAGTAGATGCGGCTGTAGAGCCCCACGATGGCGAGAAGGATGATGGTGAAGATGGTGATGACGAAGAGGATGTAACGTTTAGAGTAGAGGGGGAGGACGGTGGAGCAATCCTGCAGGTCGCTCATGCAGTTCCAACCCATGATGGGGAGGCTGCCGATGGCAGCAGCGATCACCCAACAAGCCCCGATGAGCAGCACCATCCGACAGTTCTTGTCGCTGCTGTAGACCTTGACCTTGGTGATGGCCACGTGGCGCTCGATGGCGATGGCCAACAAGCTGAAGACGGAGGCGGCCAACGTGGCGAAAGCTGTGCCTTCCCGTACAAACCACTGTACCGGCGTCAGGTTGAAGGTGGTGGCTCCGGAGAGCAAGATGTTGACCATGAAGGCCAACCCAGCCAAGAGGTCAGAGAAAGCCAAGTTCCCAATGAAGATGTACATGGCTGAGTGAAACTTCTTGTTGCGGCAAACGGAGATGAGGACCAGCAGGTTCTCCAGCACGATGAAGCAGCAGACCACGACGATGATGATGGATACCACCCAACGGGAGGTGGTGGAGGAGCTTTCCGAGCCCTCCTTGGTGTAGTTGTAGTGCTCCCGGATCTTCTCCGTGTTGAAGTATTCCTTGTAGATGCTCCCCATGGTTCCTCGCCGGCCGCGGCTCCGCTTGCCGCCCGTCCTGCCGACCTCAGCGCTGCCGGGACATGGCGCCGGCGATCCCCGGCTACGGAGACCTGTGGAAAAGAAGACACAGGGTAGAAACAGCGTCAGGGTCCTCTGAACGTGGCCTGCCGGCGCACGTTTGGGCGCCCATCTGGTTTGGTGGGGAGAGAGGTGCGAGATGCTTCCACGCAGCATCCGCGCCGGCAGAGCAGAAATGACTCAAAAAGGAAATCCTGATGACAAGCGATAAGAGATGCATCTTCGAGCTGCCTGGGGTGCAGAGTGCAGCCGGCGGGACCATCCTGCCGCCACCACGGGGACGCTGGGGTGGCTGGAGGTGACACCTGGGGGTGAGCTGAACCACAGTGCAAAGTGGCCAGGGGGACGGACAGACAGACAAGGCGGATGGGAGGAACCTCCCTGGGGATGGGGGAGCCTGCTGCAGGGTGAAGCCCCAGGTGTCTTCCCAGGGGGATGGAAAAGCCACGGCTGGGGTGGGCCAGACACCCTGCACCTACCCCAGTAAGGGATGGGGACCCAGTACAGACCCCTCTGGGTGGTAGTGGTGGGGCTGGTACTGCCTCCCCCTCCAGTTAGGGTGGGGGGACCGTGCACCCCAAAATTAGGGACAGGGGGCAACGGTGCTGTCCCACTTCCCCCAGTTGGGGAAGAGCCTAACACTGTCCTGCTGATAGAGTGGGGGTCCCTGCATCTGCGCAGTTGGGGATGGGGCACTCGGTGCCGTGTTGTCCCCCCCAGTTGGGGATGGGGTACCCAGTACCGTACCGTCGTCACCCCCACCAAATTAGGGATGGGGCACCCAGTACCGTGTGTCCCCCCGCCCCGGTTGAGGCACCCGGTACCGTCGCATTCCCCCCACCGCCCCAGTCAGGGATGGGACACACGGTACCGTGTTTCACCCCCCCGCCCCCATTTAGCGACGCAGCACCCGGTACCGTCGTGTTCCTCCCCCCCACCAAAGTTAGGGACAGGACCCCCGGTTAGGGCCCCCCCACCCCACTCCGGGTCCCCCCGCCACCCCCCCCAGTCCCGGGACCCCCGAGAGGAGCGGGTGGGTCCGGGTCGGGGGGAGAGGGAGGGAAGGAGCCCCGCTCCCCGCCGCACCTCCAGCCGCCGCCCGCTCCGTCCCGGTGCCGTCCCGGTGCCGTCCCGGTGCCGTCCCGGTGCCGTCCCGGTGCCGGTGCCGCCCCCGCCGAGCGCTGCCTCCCGCCGCCGCTCGGGCTTTTGCGCAGCCGCGCCCGGTGCCGGGGCACCGCCCCTCGCTCCCGCCGCCCCGGGACCCCCCGCCCCGGTCCCCGGTACCGGGAGGAGCCGCCGCCCCGAGCAAAGGCACGGCCGCCGCCGCGGAGCATCCGCCGCTTCCCCTTCCCCTTCCCCGCGCCCGCCCCGCCACCGGCCGCCCCCGGCCCCGGCTGCTGCGGGCGCCGGGCGGAGCCAGGGCCGGGGGGGCCACGGGCGAGGCAGGGGGGCGAGGGCACCCCCGGGATCCTGCACCGGGACCGCACCGGGATCCTGAACCCAGAACCACACTGGGATCCTGCACCAGGATCTTGCGCTGGGATCCTGAATCCAGGAACCACACTGGGATCCTGAACTGGGATCCTGCACCGGGATCCTGAACCCGTGAACCACACTGGGATCCTGCACTGGGATCCTGAACCCAGGAACCACACTGGGATCCTGAACTGGGATCCTGAATCTGGGAACCACACCCAGGACTACACTGGGATCCTGAACCCGGGAACCACAATGGGATCCTGCAACAGGATCCTGCACCGAGACTGCACCAGGATCTTGCACTGGGATCCTGCACCCAGGAACCACACTGGGATCCTGCACTGGGATCCTGAACCCGGGACCTCACTGGGATCCTGTACTGGGATCCTCCCTGGGGAACCGCACTGGGATCCTGAACCGGGATCACATGGGGATCCCAACCAAGGATCCTGCACCGGGATCCTCCCCTGGGATCCCACACCAGGCACCGCACTGGGATCCTGCCCTGAAACCCCTCACCAGGACCCGCACCAGGATCCTGCCCCAGGACCCTTCTGGGACCACCCTGGAACACCACACCCAGCCCCCACCCTGGGATCCTCCTCAGGGATCCCTCTCCTGGGACCCCAGAGTATCCAGGGGGGTCCCAGGCAGGGTCTGGGGGGGTCCTAGGCCAGACTTATCCTCCTCGGGTGGGCTTGGGTGGGGGCTGGGAGCCCCCCGGCCATGGGCGCAGGGGGAGGGGCCACGGGGGCGCACACAGGGCCCCTTGTTCCCGAAATATCCCCCGTTCCGGCCCCGAGGCCGCTCGGCCGCCTCGGAGCAAATTGGATCAGGCCGGGGCAGCCGGTGCCCGTCTGGGCTTAGCGTCGGGTTTAAATAGCCGCGGAGGCGGCGGCCAGATGGTGCCGGGCAGGATCAGGCCCCCGCGTGGTGGGGGGACCCATTGTGCCCCCCACTCCGGCACACGCACGCGGGGACATGCGTGTGGGTGCTCAGGTACGGCGGGGAGAAGATGGCGTGGTCCGGTGTGGCGAGGCGTGGCACGGCGTGGCGTGGCGTGACCTCCTGGCCCAACCGCCCCGGCACAGGGACCCCCAAGACCTCGGGGACCCCCCCGAGCCACGCGGTGCCAGTCCCGGCGCGGCCAAGGCGGCTGCTCGGCGCCACGCTGGGCATGGAGTGTTTGCTGAGCCGCGGCCGGCGGCGACCGCACGCTCCGAATTCCTCCGGAGCTGGGGGGGTCCCGGCTCAGAGGGGGTGGGAGGTGTGGCAGGGGATGGGGTGCAGCCAGCAGCACCCCAACTCCAAAGGGGCACCGCTGGGATGAACCGGGGTGCAATGGGGCACCAGTGAGGGCACGGCGGTGCCACAGTGTGAGGGCGAGGGCACCGGCACCCTGCGACGCCCAGGTGGGTGCCAGTGATGGCAAACGGGTGCCAGCACCCCGTTGCACACCCACGTGGGTGCCATTGAGGACACACAGGTGCCAGCACCCCATTGCACACCCACGTGGGTGCCATTGAGGACACACAGGTGCCAGCACCCTGCTGCACACCCATGGGGTGCCAGCAAGGACACACGGGTGCCAGCACCCCGTTGCACACCCACGTGGGTGCCTGCAAGGACACACAGGTGCCAGCACCCCGTTGCACACCCATGTGGGTGCCAGCGAGGACACACAGGTGCCAGCACCCTGTTGCACACCCACGTGGGTGCCAGCAAGGACACACAGGTGCCAGCACCCCGTTGCACACCCACGTGGGTGCCTGCAAGGACACACAGGTGCCAGCACCCCGTTGCACACCCACGTGGGTGCCATTGAGGACACACTGGTGCCAGCACCCTGTTGCACACCCATGGGGTGCCAGCAAGGACACACGGGTGCCAGCACCCCGTTGCACACCCACGTGGGTGCCTGCAAGGACACACAGGTGCCAGCACCCCGTTGCACACCCACGTGGGTGCCATTGAGGACACACAGGTGCAAGCACCCCGTTGCACACCCACACGGGTGCCATTGAGGACACACTGGTGCCAGCACCCCGTTGCACACCCAGGTGGGTGCCATTGAGGACACACAGGTGCCAGCACCCGGTTGCACACCCACGTGGGTGCCAGCGAGGGCACGAGGGTGCAAGCACCCCATTGTACACCCACGTGGGTGCCAGCAAGGGCACGAGGGTGCACAGCCGAGGGCACCCAGCTGCACCCCGAAGGGCACAGGCTCACCGGCACCCCGCGGCACACAGGGACGCTCCCATGGCAGCGCCGGCGATGCCACCCACGGGCCGGCGGGTGCTCACCGCAGCCGTTAGGCGTTGCACAAGGGAGAAGCCGGAGGGTGCCAACGGCATGGCTCCCCTGGGGCCCCCGCCAGCTGTGGGCCAGATGTTGGCGAGACCAAAACAGCTGGGCTGGATCCGGGCACCCGCTTCCCGCCCCGGCGCAGTGGGGTGGCCTGGCTGTTGGCGAGCGGGACAATGGCCGCGGTTCATGGGACTGTCACCGTCACGGGACCGTCACCAAAGACCCCCACCATGGAGGGTCCGGCCCGCTGAGACCCCCAGGGCGTCATCCATGGGGCACCCCACTTTGTCACCACGGGGCACCCTGTTTTGTCACCCTTGGGCAGCCCCACTCGTCACCGTGGGGTGGACAAGGGTGTGGGCACGGCCACCCTTAGGGACGCACCGAGGTCCCACCCACCCACCGCCTCGGGTGGGATCCCTCTATGGGCGCCCCCACCCCGGAGGGGTGGCTGGAATGGGCGTGTGGGAATGGGGAGGGAGGGTGGGAGGGGGACACACGTGGGTCCCACGCGTGGAGGGGGGCTGGGCGGGGGGGTGCGGGCCAGGGATCGGGTCTTACCGGTTGTTTTCCCGGTCCCGGTGCCGGTGCCGGTACCGGCAGCCCAACGCTCCCGCCCGCCGACCGGTTGCAACATGTGCGGGGGAGCGGGGGCGGGGGGGGGCGGGCTGGGAGGGGGCGGGGCGGCCCCGGGCCCTTTCTCCGCCCCGTGGAGGGGCGAGGCCACTCGTGTCCCCCACCCCCACAACCCACCCGGGCGCCTGGATCCCTCGGGGGGGATGCCTCCATCCCCCGTGTCCTGAGGGGGGAGGGAGACCCCCAAAAATGGGGCGGGGGAGGGGGGAGGAACACCCTGTGCTCCTGGCCGCCCCCACCCCCGTGGCGTGGGTTCCTGACCCCCCCACGCCCCATTACCAGGGGGTGCCCAGTGGGGAAGTGGGTCGGTGGCTTTTCGTCACTGAGCCGTGTGACATCCATGACTGGAATGGATGCGTCAGAAGGGGGTCCTCAGCCACCCACACACCTTCCACCCCCCCCAAAAAAAGGGGGGACACCCACCCAGGAAAGTGCCGGACTTGGGGGTGTCCCACAGATGCTGGTGGTTTCCTGCCCCCCTAAAAACCAAAGTGCCGGGGATCAGGGTGCAGGATTGGGCCCCAAATCCCAACCGGAGCACGGTGCCCCGTCCCTCACCCCACTTTAGGGAAGGGATTTTTTGGGGGGGGGGTGTGGGGGGCGTGGAACGAGGGTATCTCCCCCACCCTTCCCAACACTTCGACAAAGAGATTTTCGCGCCTGGAAACGCTTCCAGGACTTTCCACGGCTCGGCCGGGGGCCAGCGAGGAACCGGGGAGGGGAGGGGGAAGGATTGGGCTAAGGAGGGGGGATGGGCTGGGAAGGGGAGACCCCTCCAACAGCCCCCCAAATATTGAGCTATTCATACCCCCGAGCAGCCCCCAGGCGCTGTGAGAGGGTTGGGGGGTCCCACTGCTCCCCCCAGCCCCCGGCATCGAGGGGCCGCCAGCGAGGGGCCGGGAAAGGGATTTAATTAAAAACAGGCGGTGAGAGCAGAGAGGGAAGGGGATGGGCGAGCGGTGGGGGCCCCCCCCCCAGCCCTCCCGCCCCCGGACCCCCGGGACGGGCTGCACACGGCTCGGCCCCTGTGACTTGGCCGGCGGAGCCCACCCGCCTCCGGGCCAGGGCCGGATCCTGGCTCACCAAAGGGAATGGAAAAAGAAGTGTTTCCAGATGGTCGGGGGGGGGCCTCCCCCCTTTTCCCATCCTGGCCCCCCACCCCCCCACATCCCAGCTCTGCACCGTGGGCCAAGCTCTGAGTTCAACCGCTGGTTATCGGAGCTCAGGATCTGACCGGGATAAACACCCCGGTGGGACCCCCACATCCTGGTGAGGAAGTGGGGGTGCCCCCAGCTCGGCCCCCCACCCCCTGGTGGACTGTGGCGGGGGGCTACAGGGTGACCTCGCTTCCACGGCCAGCTCCAGGCCTGACAACTGGCCTCGAGGCAGCCATCCTGCCTGGCATCCCCCGTGCCATCCCAGGGCCACATGGCCCAGGGGAATGCCACGATGCAACTGGGGTGTGCCGGGAAGCGGCACCGGGAAGGGGCACTGTTGCCGGGAAGGGGCAGTGGCGCCAGGAAGGGGCACCAGGAAGCTACACCGGGAAAGGGCACTGTTGCCGGGAAGGGGCAGTGGTGCCAGGAAGGGGCACCGGGAAGCGGTGCCAGGAAGGGGCACTAGGAAGTAGCACCAGGAAGGGGCAGTGGTGCCGGCGCTCACCACCTCTCTCCGGGGAGGGGTGGGTGGGTGCTGCCAGCCCCAGCTCGGTCACATCCCCAGAGACCACCGTGGTGAGCGTGGCGGCACAGGCACGGCCCCAGCATAAGGCCCTGCCCGGGGTCAGAGAGTATTTGGGGCTGGAGTCCGAGGACGGCGCTAGCGTGGGGTGTGGCGTAACTCGGGGGGGTATATTGGGGGGGGATAAGGGAGTGGGGGGCACTGGGGTGCGTCTAATGAGGGGACACTGGGATATTGCGATAATTGGGCGGGGGGTAGCGGGGCAGGGGGCACTGGGGTGGGTCTAATGGGGGGGACACATTGGGGGGGTAATTGGGGGTTAACGGGGCGGGGGGCAGTGACGGGGGGTGATCGGCTAGGGCAATGGGGGGGCAATTAGGTGGGTGGGCTCTGCCGGGGGGATAAATGAGTGGGTAGCAGCGGGGGGCGCCCAGTCCCCGCTCCCTCTCCTCCCCCGCTTCCTTGCCCGCTCGCCTCTTCCTCCTCCTCCTCTCCCGCCCACTTCTTCCGCTTCCGCCGGAAGTCGCGGGCGCTCCCTGATGACGTCATCGCCGGGCGCCGGGGCGGCCGCGCGCTCCTGCCATGCTCTGTGCGGGGGGGCCCCGCGTTGCCGCCGCCAGGGCCTGGGCCTGGGCCTGGGCCTGGGGCCGGGCCGGGGTCGCGGGGGTGAGGGCCGGGGTCGGGGCCGGGTCGGGGCCGTGGAGGGAGCGGTCGGAGGCCGCCACCCGCCCCGCTGATGGTCGCCCTCCCGCAGGTCTCGTCCGCCCCTACTGGCCCCCCCGCGGCCCCCGAGCCCCCCAGGGGTGAGTCCGTGGGGATACCGGGGAGGGGTCTGGGTGGGGACAGGGGGGACGGGGCGACCCAGGGGACCGGACGTCCCGGGGACAGCGGGGACGGGGTGTCTGTGGGGCTGGGGCCACCCTGGGGACAGGAGTGACAAGGGTCAGGGCAGCGGGGACAGGCTTTGGTGGGGTCAGGCCACTGGCGACACCGTGGGGGCAGCGGGGAGAGGGTGTCCATGGGGTCAGGGACACCCGGGGGACAGGGGCAGAGGGCGTCCGTGGGGTTGGGGCCACCCTGGGGACAGCAGGGACGGGTGACAATGGTCAGGGCAGCGGGGAGAGGGTGTCCGTAGCATCAGGGACACCGTGGGGATGTCAGGGACAGGGATGACAAGGGTCAGAGCAGTGGGGACAGGCTTTATTGGGGTCAGACCAGTGGGGACACCATGGGAACAGCAGAGGGAGGGTGTCCATGGGGTCAGGGATGCCCTGGGGACATCAGGGACGGGTGTGACAAGGGTCAGGGCAGGGGGGACACCCTGGGGACAGCAGGGAGGAGGTGTCCATGGGGTTGGGGACACTCTGGGGACAGCAGAGAGAGGGTGTTTGTGAAGTTGGGGACGCCCCGGGGCCCTCGTGGGTGGAGATGAGCAAGGTCAGGCCAATGGGGACAGATTTCTCTGAGGTCAGAGCTGCAGGGACATCAGGGACTGGGTGGCCATGGGGCTGGGGACATCTTGGGGACGCTGGGGGCTGGGGGTGTCAGGGGTGGGGGGGGCCTTGGGGCTGGGGATGTCAGGGACTGGGTGCCCGTGGGGCTGGGGACATCAGGGACCAGGTGCCCATGGGGCTGGGGACATCTTGGGGATGTCAGGGACTGTGGGGCTGGGGACATCTTGGGGATGTCAGGGACCAGGTGCCCATGGGGCTGGGGACATCCCGGAGGTGTCAGGGACTGTGGGGCTGGGGACATCAGGGGTGGGTGGCCGTGGGGCTGAGACTATCCTGGGGATCTCAGGGACTGGGTGGCCATGGGGCTGGGGGCATCAGGGATTTGGGGGGCCATGGGGCTGGGGACATCAGGGGTGGGGGGCCATGGGGCTGAGACTATCCTGGGGATGTCAGGGGTGGATGGCCATGGGGCTGGGGGCATCAGGGATTTGGCGGGCCATGGGGCTGGGGGCATCAGGGATTTGGGGGGCCATGGGGCTGGGGACATCAGGGACCAAGTGCCCATGGGGCTGAGACTATCCTGGGGATGTCAGGGGTGGGTGGCCATGGGGCTGGGGACATCAGGGGTGGGTGGCCATGGGGCTGAGACTATCCTGGGGATGTCAGGGGTGGGTGGCCATGGGGCTGGGGGCATCAGGGATTTGGGGGACTATGGGGCTGGGGTTGTTGGGGTGCGTGGCTGTGAAGCCAGGGATGTCAGGAGTGCGGGGACAAGCTGGGACGGATGTCCCCGGGCTTGGGGGGTCCGGGGTCCCCCTTTGTCCCTGGCTGGAGGTTCCCCGTGGCTCAGTGGAGCTGCCTTGTGTCCCCCCCCAGAGAAGCTGCTGCTGCCGACACTGCCGCGGTCCCCCGTCCTGCGGGCCTGCAGCGTCCCCGTCCCCCCGCACCGCTCCCCTGTGCAGGCCTGGGTAGAGTCGCTGCGGCACCACGATGACGAACGCCGGGGCCTGACCGACCTCCATCCCGATGTCTTTGCTGTCAGGCCCAGGTGGGGGTGGGGAAGCTGCCGGGGAGTGGGGGGAGCCATCGGGGGTGTGCTGGGGGTGGGTGGGTGGGGGTCCTTGGGTAGGGGTCCCCGCACTGAGTGCCCCCCGTCTCCCGCAGGCTCGACATCCTGCACATGGTGGCGATGTGGCAGAAGAATTTCAAGAGGATCGTGAGTATAGGGGGAGGTTTTGGGGGGGGCAAAGGGGGGTTTATGGGGGCAGGAGGAGGGCCGGGGGGAGGGGGAGTCTGGGAGGGGAAGGGGAGGCCTGGAATGGGGTCTGGAGAGGGATGTTTTGGGGAGGAGGAGGTGGTTTGGGGAGGGGAAGGGGAGGTCTAGGGAGGAGAGAGGAGGTCAGGGTGGGGGAAGGGAAGTCTGTGGGGGATGATGGAGGGGCTGGGGAGGAGAAAGGGGGGGAGAGGGGAAGAGGGAGGGGAAGGGGAGGTCTGGGGGGGAAGAGGGAGGGGAAAGGGAGGTCTGGGGGGATGAGGGAGGGTCTGGAGAAGGGAAAAGGGAGGTCTTGGGGGGCAGAGGGAGGCAGGGGGGTCACAGGGCAGCAGCCTGTCTCTGTGCTGGGGAGGAGGTGGCTGGGACCAGGACTCCTGCGTCCCCTCCCTGCGTGGGCAGGGGGATGGGGGGACATGAGGGGTCCGTCCCCGACTGCCCCCTTGTCCCCCCTCCCTGCAGAGCTATGCAAAGGTGAAAACGCGGGCGGAGGTGCGGGGGGGCGGCAGGAAGCCGTGGCGGCAGAAAGGGTCAGGCCGGGCCCGGCACGGCAGCATCCGCTCGCCCCTGTGGCGCGGGGGTGAGTGGCTGCGGGTTGGGGAGGGACCCCCAGATGGGGTGGGGGGGCTGCGGCCAGGCTCGGGGGGGTCACTGAGCCGGGACCCTTCACAGGGGGCATCGCCCACGGGCCGCGAGGTCCCACCAGCTACTACTACATGCTGCCCATGAAGGTGCGGGTGCTGGGGCTGAAGGTGGCGTTGACGGTGAAGCTGATGCAGGTACGACGTCCTCGGCATTTTGGGGGGGCTCTCGGAGGGGCTGGGGACACGGTGACACCCCCCCTTCATTAGTGATGTCCCCCTCCCCTCACAGGATGACCTGCACATCGTTGACAACCTGGAGATACCCACCACAGACCCCCAGTATCTGCTGGACCTGGCACGGTACCGGCACTGGGGCCGCTCCGTCCTCATCGTCGACGTGTGAGTGTGGGCAGCGCGGGCACGCGGGGAGCCCCAGGGATGGGCAGTGCTGCTGGGGGCTCCGGGGGTGTCCTGCCCCCCCCCCCCCCCCCAATTTCACTCACTTCTCTCCAGCAACGAAATGCCGGAGAACATCGGAACCGCGGCAGAAGGCCTGAAAACCATCAACCTGATTCCGGCGTTAGGTGAGAGCTACACGGACACCGTGGCTGCTGTCCCTGGGGGCCCCCCAAATCTGGCAGGGACCCCCACCCAAGCCCCCCGCCTCGTGTCTCCGCAGGTCTCAACGTGCACAGCATGCTGAAGCACGAGACGCTGGTGCTCACGCTGGACACCGTCACCTTCCTGGAGAAGAAGCTGCTGTGGCATGACACCCGTTACTCGGCCCTCTACCCCTTCTCCCTGCCCTACAGTGACTTCCCCTAGCACCCCCCCAGGCAGGGTGAGACCCCCCCCGGTCAGGATCCAGCCCCCATCCCTTTGGAAAGGGTATTTGGGGGACTGTTTCGTGCTGCTGTGGCCATTAAAGTGAGGTTTCTCCTGGCTGGTGCTTTTCTTTGTGCTTGGGGGGCGGGGTTTGCTCCCACCTCCCTTTGTGTGTCCCCCCATATTTGCAGTCCCTTTGCAGCCCCCCCTGTTATTTGCAGGGCTGTGGGGTGCCATGTTTGGTGTCTGTGCGTGGCTGGGACTTTCAGGACCAGCACGGCGGAAGGGTTTGCCCCCTCCCCACCCCAGCAGCAAGCCCGGCCACCCCTTCCTCCTGCGAGGGGCAGAGCTGGAGCCCCCCCACCACCGACATGTCGGGGTTCAGCCGCCCTTGCCCGAGCTGGTGTTTTGCTGGGAGTTTTTCTCACCGCCGGGGATGGCGGTTGGGGTTTCTGGGTGTTACTGGTGAGGCAGGAGGAGGGTGGGCCTGGCAGTTTCCGTCCCCCGGTCTCCTCCCCAGCGTCCAGGGCTCTGGTGCAGGAAGGCAAATGCCAGTTGCGGAATAAGCGGAGGAAATGCCGTAAGAGCTAACAGTTCCCTCGCCCCGTCTAGCGGCAGTACTGCGCCCGTCGGGGCTGGATGATGATGGATCCTTGCTGGAGCTGGGGGTTGATGGTGTTGCTCTGTCTTCTTGTGCCGGGGGGTGAGTTGGGGTGGGGGCGACACCTTCCCCTTGCCCTTCCCAGGCCTGGCCGGGACACTGGGACCTCACCAGCGTTGCAGTTGGGTCCCGGTGCGTGTGGGTCCCCGCCGGTGAGGTGGCAGAAGAGGCTGGGGGTGGTTTAGGGGGATCCCAAGGTGGGTCATAGCGCTGATCTCCCACCACAGTGCTGGTTTGGGTGTATGGTGGGGCTGGGCACGGCACCGCAGCCACCAGTCTGGGGGTGTTGGTGTGGAAATGACTCTGTTTTTTTAGCCATATCCTGGGCAGGACTTGGCTAACAGGCACCAGATCTGCCCACGCCTCGCTGCGGGGGGGGGTTGCACCCAGCTCCGGGACCACAACTAGGTCCTGCCGTAACTGGGTGCCCTCTCCCAGGGCACCCCGTTCCCTGCCGGGTGTCCATCTCCCCCGAGGAACCGACAGTGGAGTTTGGCACCTCCCTCCTCCTCAATTGCACCAGCTCTTGCCTTAACTACAGCCGCCTGAGCTGGGAGGTCTCCATCACCAAGGTGGGGACGCAGGGACCCGGCTGGCTGTCCCTCAGCATCCCCAACGTCACTGACTGGAGCTTGGAGCTCCAGTGCTTCGGCAGTTTTGGGCAGCAACGGGTTATCACCAGCACCACCCTCCGTGCTTACCGTAAGGACCGTGGCATGGTTGGGGGGGTGGCGTGGGGGGGGTCCCAGCCCCTCACCAGTCACCTACATCGCCTGTTGTCCTTCCCCGCAGGGTTGTCACCCCCCCAAATTTACCTAGAGGGTGACATAGTGGCGGGCAAAGAGGCGCGTGTCACCTGCAACACGTCTGCTCAGGTCTCCCCCGGCGAACCCCCAAATCTCCACCTGACGCTGCAGGGTGAGGGGCTCCCCCGCAGCACCCACCAAGGTCCCTCCGTGGGGTTGGATTTCACGGCGCGGCCGGAGCAGCACAACCGGCAGTTGACGTGCAAGGCCGTGTTACAGCTCGGGCGCCATATGGTCAACGCCAGCACCACGGCCGTGCTGCAGGTCTGGGGTGAGTTTGGGGACGGGGATGTAGGGGGTGAGCTGAGGGGGGACTGGGCAGAAAGACCCCTCAAGGCTGGAAATGCCGGTGGCGCGGTGCAAGCCCTAGGTGCCCCGTGGCTGGGGTGGTCTCTGGCACTAGGGTGGGGAGGAGAGGGGGCACCCAGTAGGGCTCTGGGTGCCATTTCTCTGCCCCCCTCCCTCCTCCAGCCGCCCCCCACAATGTCTGTGTGAGGGCACAGCACACTGTCTTCACCACCGGTGACAACCTCACGGTGATGTGCCGGGCGGAGGGGAACCCCCCACCGCGGCTCCGCTGGGAGTTACCCACCAACAGCAGCTGGGAGCTGTGGGACGGCGGCGCCACCGTCACCATCCCGGCCGCCCAACGGGAGCACGGCGGCACCTACCGCTGCCTGGCCGAGAACCGCTACGGTGCCGGTGCTGCCAGCGTCGACATCCTCTTCCAAGGTGAGCGGTGCCCGCGGTGGCACCTGGTGGCACCCAGTCCTGGGCCAGGGCCGGGTGCCACGGCAAAGGGTCGCCCCAGAGTGGGTGTAAGCGATGGAGAAAGGGGATGGAGACGGCGTCTCCCGGCGATGCCTATCCCGGTGCCCAGCTCAACCCCGTCCTCTCACCGCAGGATCCTCCCGCAGTCCTGTGATCCCCATAGCCGTAACCTTGGCCGTGGTGATGGCCGTACTGGTCGCTGTCACCCTCTCCTGGTGGTTTTACCATGCCCGAGGCTGGAAGCCGATGCCGGATGGATCCCAGCCCGACTAGTCCTGCCTGGCTGGGCCGTACGTGGGAGCCAAGAGAGATTGTTTTATTTTTAACCCTCTGCCTCTGTGTATTTTTCCCACCTTTTCCCTTCCCACGCACCGTCACGCCTGCGCCCTACCAGCAAAGGGGGAGGCTGAAGGCACCGCCTCCGGGCATCGATCCCAGAGCGTTGGGTTTGGAGGGGAAGATCCTGGGCAGGTCTGCGCGTAGCTGCAGCGGGGCCATTTCCTGGCACTCACGTGGCTGAGCATTAATGAGCCGCCCTCGCTGGTGGGAGTCAGCCCCTGCTTTCGCTTCGGGCTCAGGGCGCTTGGTGCTGGCTGTCCTGGGGCTCGGAGCTCGCCACAAGCGTGCGATGGGACCCCGAGGCTGCAGTGAGCGTGCAACGGGGCTCGGAGCTCGCCACAAGCGTGCAATGGGACCCCGAGGCTGCAGTGAGCGTGCAACGGGGCTCGGAGCTCGCCACAAGCGTGCAATGGGACCCCGAGGCTGCAGTGAGCGTGCAACGGGGCTCGGAGCTCGCCGCAAGCGTGCAACGGGGCTCAGGGTGCACAGTGATGCTGCCAGGGGCTGTGTGGTGCTGCTGCTGCTCCGCGGCTGGGCTGCTTGGCACGGGAGCAGGTGGCGGGCAGGATTTATTCTCTGGCAGAGGGAATGGGGGACAGGCAGAGCCGCAGCAAGGCCAGGAAGACGCACGGGTGCTTGGCATGCGGTGTAGCCGGGAGCAGAGCACGCGTGTGGCCCTGCCACGTGCGGGTGGGGTGGGGGGATGCCGGGGCAGCCCCTGACCAGGCCCCACAGCAGCCGGATGCAGGAGGAAACAGCTTAAGTGCCTGGTCCTGCTGGAAGCTGCCCTGGTGGCAAGAGGGGCCAAGGCCCTGTCCTGCCTTGGGGGCTGCATCCTGCACAGGGGTCACGGCCAGCACGGGGGGGACTGTATGGGGGTGTCATATCCTGTACAGGGACTGTGCTCTGCGCAGGGGCCGTGTCCTGCACCAGGGACTGTGTCCTGCTGGCTCAGCACTGGTGGCCGGGGCAGGACTGTCGCTGTATGGCCACCACTGGTGGCACCAGCACCGCAGCCCCCCCGTCCCTGCCAATCTGTTCCTGTGTCCTGTCCCCCATGTCCCTCCCCATCCATCTCCTGTCCCCCTTGTCCCTGCCAATCCACCCCTGTGTGTCTGTCCCTAGTGCTCCTAACAACCCATCCCTCTGTCCCTGTCCCCCATGTCTCTGCCGAGCCATCCCTGTGTCCCCCACCTCCCTCCATCCAACCCCATGTCCCTGTCCCCCATCCCTACCCCATCCATCCCCTGTCCCCCAGCTCCCTACTAACCTATCTGTGTCCCTGCCCCCCGTGTCCCTGCCCCCCATGTCCCTGCCAATCCACCTCTGTGTCCCCCATGTCCCCATCCCCTGTGTCCCTGTCCCCCCATATCCCTGCCAATCCACCCCCATGTCCCTGTCCCCCCTGTCCCTGCCAATCTGTCCCTGTGTCCCCCATGTCCCCATCCCCTGTGTCCCTGTCCCCCCATATCCCCACATCCCCACCAATCCACCCCCATGTCCCTGCTAATCTGTCCCTGTGTCACCCATGTCCCCATCCCCCAGGCCCCCCATCCATCCCCCTGTCCCTGCCCCCCTGCCCCTGTGTCCCCATCTCCCATGTCCCTGACAATTCACCCCCATGTCCCTGTCCCCCAGGTCCACCCTCATCTGTCCCCTGCCCCCTGCCCCTGCCCCCTACCCCTGTGTCCCCATCTCCCATGTCCCTGACAATTCACCCCCATGTCCCTGTCCCCCAAGTCCACCCTCATCTGTCCCCTGCCCCTGTGTCCCCATCTCCCATGTCTCTGCCAATCCACCCCCATGTCCCTGTCCCCCCATCTCTGACAATTTTCCATGTCCCTGTCCCCCAGGTTCCCCCCATCCATCCCCCTGTCCCCCAGGTCCCCCCATCCATCCCCCTGTCCCCCAGGTCCCCCCCATCCATCCCCCTGTCCCCCATGTCCCTGTCCCCACAAGTCCCTCCCGTCGCCCCCATTCCCCAGCCTGCTGAGCCCGCACCAGGGCAGGAAATGCCCTTTGCCCACCGTGGCCTCCAAACCCTGACGCGTGCGGGACGGGGAAAGGTTGCCAGCAAGATAAGAGGTTCCTGCTGGGAGCCAGGCCAAAGGGCAGCAGCGGCTGCCCTGCATTCCTGGCGCTGCCAGCACGGCGGGTCCCGAACCAGCCCAAGGATGGGGACGAGCCACCCGGGGGGTGGTGGCACCGCGGCCATCGAGACGGGGGCAAGGCTGGAGGACGCCGCAGGAGCCGCCACCGGCCGCGGTGGGGACGTGGACGCCAGGTTGGAGTGTTTCGGCGGCAGCTCTCAGGGAGGAACTTCGCTGCCCCGGCACAGTTCCCATTGAGGCGCGTGGGTTCGCTGCCGGGTGCAGAAGTGAAACCCCACAGCCATGAGAAGCTGCGCCGGACTTTCCTGCCCCTGACGGCGCTGGAGCCAGCGTGGCGGCAGCACGCTGGCGGCAAAAGGGACAGCGCAGGGGCTGTGTCCGGAAAATAAAACACTGGGGAGCCAGGGGCCCTTGCTGTGCCAAGGGTTGCTGTGGAGGGTTGCCAAGGCAAACGGGCTCTGCCTCCCGGGGTCCGTCTGCTGCCCGTTCCTGCACCCCCGCGGTTCCCATTAGCCGAAAAAATTCCCTTGCGTTGAAAAATAATGAATAGAAAAGAGGAAGCTGGGTGTTTCGGCGCATTCAGTTCACCCTTCCCTTGTGTTCACGATGAGGTCACCCGGCTGCCCTCGCAGCACCCAGTAGTGACTTCACCCACCCACGGCTGGGTAACTGCTGGATCATGCGTCTGGGGTGGTAGGAAATCACATTTTGGGTGCATAATGCTGATCCCCGCCCCCCCGGACTGGGTTTGGGGGTGCAGGAGGGGACCCCCCCCCCGGTCACCTCCTCTCTCAGCTGGCAGCACCCAGCCCTTACCCCACGGCAGCCGGCATGGCACTGGGGCTCAGCCGTGGGGATCCCTGCGGCACCGCGGGCTGGAGCGAGCCCTGTGGGGCCAAGCGGCTGCAGCAGCTGGGGCAGGGGGGCAGGAAAACTGCCCCATCCCAGGGCAGGGGCAGAAAAACTGCCCCATCCCAGGGCAGGGGGGCAGGAAAACTGCCCCATCCCAGGGCAGGGGGACAAGGGGGCAGAAAAACTGCCCCATCCCAGGGCAGGGGGGCAGGAAAACTGCCCCATCCCAGGGCAGGGGGAGAAGGGGGCAGGAGAACTGCCCCATCCCGGGGCAGGGGGGCAGGAGAACAGCCCCATCCCGGGGCAGGGGGGCAGGAAAACTGCCCCATCCCAGGGCAGGGGGACAAGGGGGCAGAAAAACTGCCCCATCCCAGGGCAGGGGGGCAGGAAAACTGCCCCATCCCAGGGCAGGGGGAGAAGGGGGCAGGAGAACTGCCCCATCCCGGGGCAGGGGGGCAGGAGAACAGCCCCATCCCGGGGCAGGGGGGCAAGAAAACTGCCCCATCCCAGGGCAGGGGGGCAGGAGAACAGCCCCATCCCGGGGCCGGGGGGGCAGGAGAACAGCCCCATGCCGGGGCAGGAGTGCAGGGGGGCAGGAGAGCTGCCCCAGGACGGGGCCGGAGCCCACCGGCCAGTCCCCTCCAGTCCCCCCCCAGCCCCCGGGGTCGCCCGCTGCTCCGGGGGAACCCCGCCTCCGAAGTCCCCGCCGCACCGGAATTCCCCGGGGGCCGGGCTAGCGCCGACCCCATAAAGCGCCGCCCCGGGCGGGTCCGACCGCTCGGCCGACGGGCGGACGGACGGACGGACGGAGGGTCCAGCGCACACCGAAACCCCGATCCGGAGATCTCGACCCGTCGCGGTGCTCCCGGAGAGCCTGACCGGACCCACCCCGGAGATCCCGAACCGACCGATGCCGGTGTTCCCGGCCGGATCCCCCCCGTGCTCCTGGAGACCCTGAGCCGACCCTTCCCGGAGACCCCCATTGGATTCATCCCGCTGCTCCTGGGGAGCCTGAACCCACCGATCCCGGAAAGCCCAACTGGACCCACCCCAGGGAGCTTGAACCGACCTTTCCCAGTGCTCCCAGAGAGCCTGAACGGATCCATCCCAGAGATCCCGAACTGACTGGTCCCACAGAGCCTGGCGGGATCCATCCCAGAGATCTGGAACTGACTGGTCCCGGAGACCCCACTTGGATCCATCCCGGAGATCCTGAAACATCTGGTCCCAGAGAGCCCGACTGGACCCATCCCAGTATTCCCAACCCCTCTCGGTGTTCCTGGGAAGCCCAACCGGATCGACCCCAGTGACCCAACCCATTCTGGTATTCCTGAAGACCCCAACCCATCCCAGTGCTTCCAGAGGACTGAGCCCATCTGGTGCCGGTACCGGTGCCCACCCCAGCACCCTGCTGCACCATGCACCCCACGGTGCTGCCGCTGGCCCTCTGCGCCCTGGGTGTCATCACAGGTGAGGGGACGCTGGGGGGACACTGGGCTGGGGGTGACACCGAGCGAGGGTGGTGGGGACCTGGAAACCCCCCCCCGAGGCGTGTTCCCGGCACAGAGGGGTGAGGCCAGCGCAAACATGTTGGCACAAGCGCACCGGTGCAAGCGTGTTACCGCGAGCGTGTCGGTAGCGTCGCGGCAAGCACGCCGGTGCAAGCGCGAGCCCATCGGTGCCAGCGCTTGTGTCAACGTGAGCTTGGCACCACGAGTGTGTCACAGCGTGTGTGTGGGGGGTGTACGTGTCTCCATCGACGTACCGTCTGAGCGCAAGCTTGCCGCCACGGTGTCAGCATCGGGCCCTGCCCGGTACCGGGGGGGCTGGTGGGGCGGCTGGGATTGAGGGGGGGTGTCCCAGCTCCATCCCAGCCCCCTCTTCCCGAAGCCATCGCCTCCATGCCGTGTCCCATGTGAGAACTTGGGGAGCGAGCGGGGAGCGAGCGGGAGGCGCAGTCACCCGGTCCGGTTTGTTCTTGCGAAATTCCTGGATCGAAAGGGGAGTATTTTTCAGTCTCTTCCTGTCGGCAGTTTTTCTAAGGAAGGGCAGGACCAACGGTGGGAGGAAAACCTCACAACTGCTTGCAGGGAATCCCCCACCCAAGGGTGCTGGTGCTGACTCACCCAGGGGGGCTTCCTCCGCAGCCCGGTGGGCTCGGCAGCAGACGCTTTGCCGGGAAAGCACCGGCACGGGGGGTCAGAGGGGACTGGGGGGATGCACCGGGTACTGATTGGGGACAGCTGCTGCTGTCCCCACGGGATGAGAGCGGATCTCAGCATCCGGCCTGTCCCTCCCCGCCGTCATCATGGATTGCTGGCTGAAGGCTTCCAGCTGGACCGGGGGGACGGATCCTGCTCACCCGCGAAGCCGGCCACTTCCCACAGCCAAAGGAGAAGCTTGTCAGCTCTGTGGCTTCTCCCTGACCGCTGCGGCTGGCTGGCTTCCCCCATGCCGCGCCAGGGATGGGGACGAGCCCCGGGTGCCCCTTGACGTACCCCCCCGCCATATCGGGGATTGGGGACGAGCCTGGGAGTGCCCTCGACCTTCTCCCCCGCCATACCAGGGACTGGGGATGAGCCTGGGGGTGGCCTTGACCTTCCCCTCTGCCATACCAGTGGTTGGGGGTGAGCCCAGGGGTGCCCTCGACCTTCTCCCCTGCCATACCAGGGACTGGGGATGAGCCTGGGACTGCCCTCGACCTTCCCCTCCGCCATACCAGTGCTTGGGGGTGAGCCTGGGGGTGGCCTTGACCTTCTCCCCTGCCATACCAGTGCTTGGGGGTGAGCGTGGGGGTGGCCTTGACCTTCTCCCCTGCCATACCAGTGCTTGGGGGTGAGCCTGGGGGTGGCCTTGACCTTCCCCTCTGCCATACCAGTGGTTGGGGGTGAGCGTGGGGGTGGCCTTGACCTTCCCCTCTGCCATACCAGTGCTTGGGGGTGAGCCTGGGGGTGGCCTTGACCTTCCCCTCTGCCATACCAGTGCTTGGGGATGAGCCTGGGGGTGCCCTTGACCTTCCCCTCTGCCATACCAGTGCTTGGGGGTGAGCCTGGGGGTGCCCTTGATGTTCCCCCACGCCATAACAAGGATTGGGGACAAGAAAAGGGGTGCCCTCAACCTTCCCCTCTGCCATACGAGGGATTGGGGACCAGCCTGGGGGTCCTCTTGCCCCCTTAACTACCCCCCTCCTCAAACCCCTGGTTGTCCCAGCAGCACAGTTGGGAGCCTCCTTTGAGCTGTTGGTCGAGCCGGCGCTGCTGGTGGTGGAACACGGCGGATCGGTCCAGTTGAAGTTGAAGACGGACTGTCAGGATCCCGTCGCATCCGGCAACGTGGAGACATCGATTCGGAAGCATTTGGTGATGACGGGGCCGGCGGAGACGGTGGTGGAGCTGCAAAACGTCACCGTTTGGAACTCCAGCATCCTCTGCTACTACAGCTGCAGAGGGGAGAGGAAGGTGGTGACGACCGAACTCATCGTCTACCGTAAGGCACCGTGGGGAGAGGGGGTTCCCTGCCTCTCCTGGCAAACTGGGATCATCCCCATCACTCGGCGTCTCTCCCCTAGGTGCGCCGGAGCGGGTGGAGCTGCAGCCTGTACCGCAGCTGGCCGTGGGTGAGAGCCACAAGCTGGTGTGCAACGTATCCAAGGTTGCACCGATCCGGAACCTGACGGTGACCATGTGGCGGGGCAGCGAGAAGCTGCACACCGAAACCTTCAAGCGGCTGAGCCAGGACGAGCCGGTGTCGGTGCAGGTGACCTACGAGCTGACGGCAGAGCAGCGGGACGATGGCCAGAACATCACCTGCCAGGCGCTGCTCGACCTGGAGCCCTACGGCCCACAGTTCAACATCACCTCTGACCCACAGGTGGTGACCGTCTACGGTAAGCTGGCACCGGCATCAAACTGGTGTTTGCTCTGCCGTGGTTGTGGCAACTGGCTCATCCCAGGGTGTTTCTCTCCGGTGGCAGAATTCCCGGAGGATCCCAAGCTGGAGCCTGACATCTACCTGGAGGTCAACGAGACGGTGAATGCCAGCTGCACCGTCGGTCACGTCTTCCCGGTGCCGCGGTTCGAGCTGGCACTCTCCAACCAGACCCTGCCGCTCTTCATCAGCCAGGACGGGCACCGGGCCACTGCCGCGGTGTCCCAAAGCCAGCCGGGGGACTTCAGGCTGGTTTGCACCGTAAACGTGGGACCCATGGAGCGGTGGAAAGAGGCGACCGTCCACGTCTACCGTGAGTAACGGGCAATGGTGGTGCCGGCAAAGACCTGCTGGTGGCACAGTTCTGGTGCGCTGCAGTGGGAAGCGGGGAGTGGTTTCGTGCCACGGCATCACCGAACCACCCCAATGTTGTCTCCATCACCCGCAGATTTCCCCTTACCGGAGCTAAACATCAACACCACCAGCCCGGCAGCCGGCACGGTGGTGACGGTGCTGTGTGTTTTGCCACCCGGCCACTCCACCGAGCTCCAGCTGCAGATGCGCACCGGCGACCGCGTGCTGACGCAGTGGGGAAAGTCTCCGCAGCACTATAACCTGAAGGTGCCCGAGGAACACAACGAGGTGGAGCTGAGTTGTGATGCCAAGCTCCTTGTCAGCGGCAAAACCCTGAAGAAGAGCACGCCCGTCCGGCTCACCGTCACCGGTGAGAACACCGCAGCCGGGCTCCATCCCGGGTTGGTGAAGGGGAAATTTCCAGATGGGAATTAATTTGTTAACCCTAATCTGGCTCTTCCTGCAGCCGCACCCCGCATGGACGATGGGAGCTGCCCCCCGAGCCAGAACTGGACGGAGGGGCAGGATGAGACCCTGCGCTGCTCGGCACGGGGCAACCCTCCGCCCCACCTGGCGTGCACCAAGGGCGATGAGCCCTTCCCCGTCGGCGTGCCGCACCGCGTCACCCGCGCCCATGCCGGCACCTACCTCTGCCAGGCCACCAACCCGCTGGGAACAGCTGTCCAGCACGTCACCGTGAGCGTGAGCTGTGAGTGGAGACGGGGTCTGGGGGGTGCTGGGGGTGCTGGGGGTGTCGGGGGTCCCGGGGATTGCAGGGGGAAGGTGCGGGCTCATCACCGCTGACCACCCATCCCCTCTCTCTGGCAGATCATGACCTTGACATGGTGCTCCTGGTGGTGGTGCTGCTGGTGGTGGTGGCCGTGCTGCTCGCCGGCACGGTGGGCTACCGCATTTACTACCGCAAGAAGAAAATCCGTCAGTACCGGCTGCAGGAGCGGCAGAGGCGGCTGGAGATGGAGGCACGGCGGCCGCAGGGACACTCGGAGGAGACGACCGCTCTCAACGGTTCAGCAAGGGAGGCTCAGCCGTAGCAGGGCAGAGGCGGTGGAGGGGCTGGCAGCCCCCTGCCCTTCCCGCTCCCCTGCCCGTGGGCAAGTGCCCCGGCAAGGGCTGAGCGCCACGGACGCAGGCTCCCTCCGCATGATGTGACAGTGACATCGGGGACTGGGTGGGAGCCGTGGCGGGATGGTGGACGCCACGGTGAGGCAGCGCTGGCGGCCGCTGTTCTCGCAGGGAGGTGACAGCTCCCAGAGAGGGACGTGCCGGGCCAGCACGTGGTTGGGATGCTGGGGGGAGCGAGGCACAAACCTCCCCCCTGTCGTGGAGATGCTCCTTTTCTCTCTGAACTTTATCCATTGGGAGACCTGGAATCGGATTCGGGGTGGCCGCGGTCTCTTCCCTCTCCCCACGGTGACGCCGGGGCTGGGGGTCTTGCTGCCCAGCATGAAGCATCCGGGCTGAATGCCAGGATTTCGGTGCTGGGGAGGTGTTGGCACCAATGGTGGCGGAAGGGTGAGAAGCCAGAGCGGAGGGAAATGCAGCTGGGAGAGGCTGGAAGATGCTGTCATGCCATGTTTCACCAATAAAGGCTGTTGGCAGCAGCGCCGCGACCCACTGGGGGTTTGGTTGGGGATGGGGATATCCCAGCTCTGGGGGTTTCTGCTTCCCTGAGCCGACGGTGGCTGCGGTGACACCGAGCATGCGCCGCGGTACCCAAACCCCGCTTCCTTCCTCATCCCGCCATTTGCCCACCACCTGTGGCGTAGCCGGGTACGGTGGGGCCCAGAAGGAGCCAGGGCGCTGCCACGGGGGAGAGGAAGGATGGAGAGCAGCCGTCGCGGCACGGGATGGGGGACGATGTGCCTCTGAGCTGGGCCCCCCGCTCCCAGCACCCTGTGCCGGGGTGATGGGCTCCGGCTACCGCTCCCATAACCGCGGCTCCCGGCTCCCTGGCACGGCGATGCGCCGGTGCAGCCTCCCTGCCTGGTCCCTTGCGGGGCTGCTGCTGGCTCTGTGCGGTGAGTGCCATCCCCGGGTCCTGGCTCGTCCCCCTGCACCCCGACCCGGCCTGGGATATCCCGCGTGTCCCAGCTCATCCCACCTCTGCCCCAACCCACCCCCCCAGCTCATCCCATGTGTCCCAGCTCATCCCACCTCTGCCCCAGCTCATCCCACCCCAGCTCATCCCGTGTGTCCCAGCTCATCCCACCTCTGCCCCAACCCACCCCCTCAGCTCATCCCGTGTGTCCCAGCTCATCCCACCCCAGCTCATCCCGTGTGTCCCAGCTCATCCCACCTCTGCCCCAACCCACCCCCTCAGCTCATCCCACATGTCCCAGCTCATCCCGCATGTCCCAGCTCATCCCACATGTCCCAGCTCACCCTGCGTGTCCCAGCTCACCCTGCATGTCCCAGCTCATCCCATGTGTCCCAGCTCATCCCACCGCCACCCGAATCCAACTGGGGACATCCCACATGTCCCAGATCATCCCACCTTCACTCCAATCCAACAGGGGACATTCTGTGTGTCCCAGATCATCCCACCTTTGCCCCAGTCCACTGGGAACATGCTGTGTGTCCCAGCTCATCCCACCTGTGCCCCAATCCACCCCGTCAGCTCATCCCATGTGTCCCAGCTCACCCCACGTGTCCCAGCTTATCCCACCATCACCCCAATCCAACTGGGGACATCCCATGGGTCCCAGATCATCCCACTTTCACCCCAGTCTAACTGGGGACATTCTGTGTGTCCCAGCTCATCCCACTGCCACCCCAACCCGCCCCTGCAGCTCATCTCACGTGTCCCAGCTCACGCCGTGCATCCCAGCTCATTCATGTATATCCTGACCCATCCCCCTGCAGGACATCTCATGTATTCGGGCTGGTCCCCCCGCACCACACCCCAGCGGGGCACATCCCATGTGTCCCAGGTCATCCCACCTTCACCCTGACCCACATTGTCTGGGATGTCCCCTGTGTCCTAGCAGGTCCCCCTGCACCCTGACCCAGTTGGGTTCATTCTGTGTGTCCCAGCTCATCCCACAGCCACCCCAATCCAACTGGGAACATGCCATGGATCCCAGATCATCCCACTTTCACCCCAATCCAACTGGGGACATCCCATGGGTTCCAGATCATCCCACCTTCACCCCAATCCAACTGGGAACATCCCATGTGTCCCAGCTCATCCCACCCCCTCGGCCATCCCATTCCAGGACCATCCACCAACGCCTTCAATGTGACCCTGGAAGGGTCCTCCTCAGAGGTGGGCTACGGTGGGACGGTGCTGCTGAACTGCTCCACGAGCTGCCCCGATGCCGAGGCGTCCGGGGGCCTTGAGACCTCCCTCAGCAAGGAGTGGGTGGGCCGGGGGCCGGGCTGGCTCAGCGTCCGGCTGCGCAACATCACCGAGCCCCTCTCTGACATCATCTGCTACTTCTCCTGCTTCGGGGAGAGGAAGACAGAGACTTTTACGGTGCTGGCTTACGGTAAGAGGCTGCAGGAGCCCTTCCCGTGGGGCTTTCCCTGTGGGTGGGGCCGGGGATGGGGGATGCGGGAAGGGGGTCGGGATGCGCCGGACCTGGGGAGCCGCCACCCCTCAGGGGGCAGCGGGATGGGGCAAACTGGGATGGAGATGGGGCCACAACTGGTGCTGGGAAGAGATGTTGGGATGAGCTGGGGGCCGGATCTGGCAGAGCTTGTGTGGGAGCGGCTTTGGGATGAGGCAGGTGCCAGATCCAGCGCGGGTCCCAAGGGTCCAACAGGGCTTGGGATGAGGTGGGTGCTGGGTCCGGCAGAGCTTGGGATGAGGCGGGTGCTGGGTCCAGCAGAGCTTGGGATGAGGCGGGTGCTGGGTCCAGCAGAGTTTGGGATGAGGCGGGTGCCGGGTCCAACAGGGCTTGGGATGAGGCGGGTGCTGGGTCCAACAGGGCTTGGGATGAGGCGGGTGCTGGGTCCAGCAGAGCTTGGGATGAGGCGGGTGCTGGGTCCAGCAGAGCTTGGGATGAGGCGGGTGCCGGGTCCAACAGGGCTTGGGATGAGGCGGGTGCTGGGTCCAGCAGAGCTTGGGATGAGGCGGGTGCCGGGTCCAACAGGGCTTGGGATGAGGCGGGTGCTGGGTCCAGCAGAGTTTGGGATGAGGCGGGTGCTGGGTCCAGCAGAGCTTGGGATGAGGCGGGTGCCGGGTCCAACAGGGCTTGGGATGAGGCGGGTGCTGGGTCCAGCAGAGCTTGGGATGAGGCGGGTGCCGGGTCCAACAGGGCTTGGGATGAGGCGGGTGCTGGGTCCAGCAGAGTTTGGGATGAGGCGGGTGCTGGGTCCAACAGAGCTTGGGATGAGGTGGGTGCTGGGTCCAGCAGAGCTTGGGATGAGGCGGGTGCTGGGTCTGGCAGAGCTTGGGATGAGGCGGGTGCTGGGTCCAGCAGAGCTTGGGATGAGGTGGGTGCTGGGTCCAGCAGAGCTTGGGATGAGGCGGGTGCTGGGTCTGGCAGGGCTTGGGATGAGGCGGGTGCTGGGTCTGGCAGGGCTTGGGATGAGGCGGGTGCTGGGTCTGGCAGGGTTTGGGATGAGGCGGGTGCTGGGTCTGGCAGGGCTTGGGATGAGGCGGGTGCTGGATCTGGCAGGGCTTGGGATGAGGCGGGTGCTGGGTCCAGCAGAGCTTGGGATGAGGCGGGTGCTGGGTCCAGCAGAGCTTGGGATGAGGCGGGTGCTGGGTCCAACAGGGCTTGGGATGAGGCGGGTGCTGGGTCCAGCAGAGCTTGGGATGAGGCGGGTGCTGGGTCCAGCAGAGCTTGGGATGAGGCGGGTGCCGGGTCTGACAATGGGTCCCAGGGGTGGGAGAGCTTGGGATGTGCCAGGTCTGGCAGTGCTCGGGCGGGACCCTCTCTGGGCTGACCCAAGAGACTGGGTGTCACGTCCCGCTCCTGCGCAGACCTCCCCCAGCCGCACCTGGCCATCACCAACCCCAACGCCTCCTGCAACGAGTCGGTGGTCATTGAGTGCTCCTCGGCGCCCAGCCGGCCGCCGGGGCTGAAGATGCGGCCCCTCTGGAACCGCCAGCCCCTGCTGCCCTGGACAGAGGGTTCTGTGAGGAAGGCGCTACTGGTCGGGGAGGAAGATGATGGGCATCAGATCACCTGTGAATCGCAGCTCAGAGTGGGCAACCAGACGCTGAGGAAGAGCTCAGCAAATGCTACGTTGCATGTGATGTGTGAGTGGGGCGGTGGGTGCTGCCGCAGTGCTGGCGCCGGTGCCAAACCCTTCTGAACCTTTGCAAACCCCCTCTGCCCTGGTGCAAAGCTTTTCTGCTGCGGTACAAAACCCTTCTCTCCCCATGCAAAGCCCCTCAACACTGTGCAAAAGCCTCTGTCCTTGAGACCAACCCCTCAGCCCTGCTGCAAAACCCTTCTGCCTTGTGCAAAGCTCTTCAAGCATGGCTCAAAACCCTTCTGCCCTAGTGCAGTGCTCCTTGTCCCTGGTGCAAAACCTCGTGCCCCTCCGTGCAAAGCCCCTCGGCTCCGTGCAAAGCCCCTCAGCCCTAGAGCAAGCCTTGGGGCCCGGCTTGTGCTGCAGGACCCCGCTGCAGCGGGGACCCCGCTGGCCTCAGCTGGGGCTGGTGACGCCGCCGGGGCCGGTGTCGGGGAGAAACGAGGTTCCTCTGCTCTCGCATCCAGGCCAGCCCCGCATGGACGATGGGAGCTGCCCCCCGAGCCAGAACTGGACGGAGGGGCAGGATGAGACCCTGCGCTGCTCGGCACGGGGCAACCCTCCGCCCCACCTGGCGTGCACCAAGGGCGATGAGCCCTTCCCCGTCGGCGTGCCGCACCGCGTCACCCGCGCCCATGCCGGCACCTACCTCTGCCAGGCCACCAACCCGCTGGGAACAGCTGTCCAGCACGTCACCGTGAGCGTGAGCTGTGAGTGGAGACGGGGTCTGGGGGGTGCTGGGGGTGCTGGGGGTGTCGGGGGTCCCGGGGATTGCAGGGGGAGGGTGCGGGCTCATCACCGCTGACCACCCATCCCCTCTCTCTGGCAGATCATGACCTTGACATGGTGCTCCTGGTGGTGGTGCTGCTGGTGGTGGTGGCCGTGCTGCTCGCCGGCGCGGTGGGCTACCGCATTTACTACCGCAAGAGGAAAATCCGTCAGTACCGGCTGCAGGAGCGGCAGAGGCGGCTGGAGATGGAGGCACGGCGGCCGCAGGGACACTCGGAGGAGACGACCGCTCTCAACGGTTCGGTGCTGGAGACTCAGCCGTAGCCCCCCCAGGGAGCCACGTCCCCCCTGCCCGGAGCCAAACCCCCCGGGGCTGAGGGATGTTTCCAGCCCCCAGGGGCGCTGCAGGGGGGAGGTTGTGGTTGCAGCCCCAGGCTGTGCCCATTGCTGGGATTCTGCGGGGTCAGGGTGGCTCCGGGGGTGCAGAACCCCCACCCCGTGCCCATCACCCTGGCCTTGGGCTCCCCTCACGGCGCGGGAACGTCTGTTCATGGCTGAATTGTCCTTGTGGGATCATCCCAATTCATCCATGAGCTGCACGAGCACCTGCTGGTGGCGTGAGGGGCGAGGGTTATAATGGGCTGTACTGGGCTTTATTGGGCTGCACTGGGCTGTTTTGGGTGTTATTGGCTCTACTGGGCTGTACTGGGGGGTGTTGGGCTGCACTGGGTGGCGTCAGGGTTACTGTGAAGTGAAAAGTGGAAAGGACCATTCCGAGTACTCCTGAGAACTTTCACAGCTGCCAAAGTTCAAGGGAAAGGATCATGGATCCATTACTCTGGAATTAGAAAGGCTCCCCCGATGCGGACTGTAAACCAACACTCTCCCCTTAGATTAGTCTTAGAAGATCATGAATAGTTTTGCAATTTTGTTTGTGATCATTGTGGCAGCCATGAGCAGAGTTTGGCAAAAATCCCATTGGGATCAAAATCCGCAACTGATTTTAGCACAAAACATCACTTGAATACTCCACAAGAATGGTTGTTGGGTTTGGACTCAAATGCCTGAAAATTTGGGGGGGAGAGGCGTGGCTCTGTAGTTGGCACATGCCTGCCTCTCGGGTCACAGAATCCCAGAGTGGTGGGGGTCGGAAGGGACCCCTGGAGATGACCCCGTCCCACCCCCTGCTGGAGCAGGCACCCCCAGAGCAGGGGCACAGGGCCACGTCCAGGCGGGGGGTGAATGTCTCCAGGGAAGGGACCCCACAGCCTCTCTGGGCAGCCTGTGCCCCTGCTCTGGCACCCGCACAGGGAAGGGGTTTGGCCTCATGTTCAGGGGGAACTTCCCGTGTTCCAGCTTGTGCCCGTGGCCCCTCGGCTGGCGTTGGGCACCGCTGAAAAGAGCCCGGCCCCATCCCCCTGACACCCACCCTTCAGGTATTTATAGGCACTGATGAGACACCCCTCAGCCTTCTCTTCTCCAGGCTGAACAAGCCCAGGTCTCTCAGCCTTTCCTCCCACGGGAGATGCTCCAGCCCCTGACCATCTCCGTAGCTCTCCGCTGGCCTCTCCCCAGCAGCTCCCTCTCCTCCTTGACCTGGGGGGCCCAGAGCTGGGTGCAGCCCCCCAGATGTGGCCTCACTGGGGCAGAGCAGAGGGGAAGGAGAACCTCCCTCGCCCTGCCGCCCACACGCCTTTCCATGCCCCCCAGGTACCGCTGGCCTCCTCGGCCCCACGGGCCCGGTGCTGGCTCGGGGTCACCTCGCTGCCCCCCAGCACCCCCAGCCCTTCCCAGCAGAGCCGCTCTCCAGCAGGTCCCCCAGCCTGTGCCGGTGCGGGGGGTCACCCCTCCCCAGGGCAGGACCCCACGCTTGCTCTCGCTGCGGTCCCTGAGGCTCCCCCGGGCCCAGCTCTCCAGCCTGTCCCGCTCTCGCTGGGGGCCGGCACAGCCCCCCGCCGCATCAGCCGCCCCTCCCGGCTTGGGACCGCCAGCGAGGATGATGAGGGGACGCTCCGCCCCTTCGTCCAGGGCACCGATGGATGCGTTGACCGGGGCTGGAGCCAGCGCAGACCCCTGGGGGGCACCGCTAGTGAGGGGCCTCCAGCCAGACCCTGCCCCGTTGCTCACGACCCTCGGAGCTCTGCTCTTGCGCCAGCTCTCAGCCCCCCTCGCTGTCCTCCCGTCCAGCCCACGCTTCCTTAGCTCGCCTGGGAGGTTGTTAGGGGCGACAGTGTCGAATTGGACTAAGCCAGGTTTTTGTAAAAAATACACCTTTAAGCAAAGCATCACCCAGTAGCTTTTCAGAATTGAAGGTAGAAACCTTAAACCATACATTGAATAACATTTTAGGTGGGGATCTTTTTAGGGGAGAATACTACTCTGCCATGAATCTCTCTCTTTAAATTTCACCAGAAATTTGACAGAAGCGTTTCATGCACAGCTGCCAACTCTGGCTGTTGTACATATATTGATGAAACAGGACGAATAAATGTAGACTTTGGGGTTATCAAACAGCAGGTCAACACAGTTACGCAAATGCAGGAGGGTGACACATCTTTAGGGTTTGAAGAAATTTGGCACAATCATAAAATCATGGAATCATTAAGGCTGGAAAAGACCTCGAGGACCATCGAGTCCAGCCCCAACCCCCCCCCAAACCACGTCCCCAAGGGCCGCGTCTGGGCGGTGTCTGACCCCCCCAGGGACGGCGACTCCCCCACCTCTCGGGGCAGCCTGTGCCACTCCCTGACCGCTCTGGCAGGGGAGACATTTCCCCTCACACCCAACCTAAACCTGCCCTGACGCAGCTCGAGGCCGGTTCCTCTCGTCCCATCGCTCGTTCCTTGGGAGCAGAGACCGACCCCCCCTCACTCCAGCCCCTCTCAGGCAGCTGCAGAGAGCGAGAAGGGCTCCCCTCAGCCTCCCCTTCTCCAGGCTAAACTCCCCCAGCCGCCCCCCAGCACACTTGTGCTCCAGACCCTGCCCCAGCCCCGCTGCCCTTCTCTGGACACGCTCCAGCCCCTCCAGGCCCTTCTTGTCCCGAGGGGCCCAAACCTGAGCCCAGCATTCGAGGTGGGGCCTCCCCAGGGCCGAGCACAGGGGCCCCATCCCTGCCCGGCTCCTGCTGGCCACCCCAGTGCTGACACAAGCCCGGGGGCTGGTGGCCTCCTTGGCCACCCGGGCACTGCTGGCTCATGCCCAGCCGGCTGTCAGCCAGCACCCCCAGGGCCTTCTCCGCCGGGCACTTCCCAGCCCCTCTGCCCCAGGCCTGGGGCGCTACCTGGGGTTGGGGTGACCCAAGGGCAGGAGTGGGCCCCCTTGGCCTTGTTAAGCCTCACCCAGTTAAGCTCAGCCCATCGATCCAGCCTGTCCAGGCCCCTCTGCAGAGCCTTCCCACCCTCGAGCAGCTCGACCCTCCCACCCAACTCGGTGCCATCTGCAGCTCC
The DNA here is from genome assembly GCF_963921805.1 of Phalacrocorax carbo. Classification (NCBI taxonomy): domain Eukaryota; kingdom Metazoa; phylum Chordata; class Aves; order Suliformes; family Phalacrocoracidae; genus Phalacrocorax; species Phalacrocorax carbo. The sequence continues at coordinate 621,368 of NC_087542.1, read as the reverse complement.
CTGGGGGCGCGCCCGATCCCCTCGCCCCGCTCATTGGTGAAGGCATTAAACAAGACTGTAACCGTGTGGTTGCCCGATTGGTCCTGGTTGAAGTAATCATTTTTATTAATTGTTTTCATTCTTGCTGTACACGTAATTAGCTGTGTAATGACGGAGTGTTTGTTGTAACTCTTGCTCCAACCTTTGCTGTAAAAATGGAAAGCTAACGTGATGAGGGTCGTAGCTTGCTGGCTACAAACCCTCAAAAGAAAAGGAGGGATCGATACCAACTTTGAAAAGAACATACGGTCCCCTTCTAATCGGAGCAGCATAACTAAGTCTGAAATGCTTGGAAGACTTTGCGAACAGATAGTCTTTGAGTTTGTTACATGTGACTAGAGGGGGGCCTGGGGGCACTCTATCTCTGAGTAGAATAAATAGGGAAGATGAGCTAGAACAAGCTGGTTTTGTATCGGTAAGAATTGTGTAGCCAAGCCACAAACGAACCTCGCGTGCCTGAAGACTGTGTTCAACCAGCGGACGCGGTGGGGAAGACTATCAGTGACCACCAGAGGACCGTGGAAGACCGCCAACGGGCATGAATGCGCGTGCTTTAGGGACATTTACATATATTAATGACTTCCAGGAAATAGTATGACCGTGCTACTCATTTCCTACAAATCCAATGAACATGTTTATTTTGACTCCGTATAACCTCTGTGGTTGAGCAACTCGGCGCACACACTAGGTGGAGCGATTGCCGTCGCCCGACGCCGCAAAAAGGAATGCCCGCTTTCTGAAACTACAAACTGAGATTTAGAGGGTTCCTACTTTTTCCGACTTACGGTCTCAGTTCCTCTGCTCTCGCATCCAGGCCAGCCCCGCATGGACGATGGGAGCTGCCCCCCGAGCCAGAACTGGACGGAGGGGCAGGATGAGACCCTGCGCTGCTCGGCACGGGGCAACCCTCCGCCCCACCTGGCGTGCACCAAGGGCGATGAGCCCTTCCCCGTCGGCGTGCCGCACCGCGTCACCCGCGCCCATGCCGGCACCTACCTCTGCCAGGCCACCAACCCGCTGGGAACAGCTGTCCAGCACGTCACCGTGAGCGTGAGCTGTGAGTGGAGACGGGGTCTGGGGGGTGCTGGGGGTGCTGGGGGTGTCGGGGGTCCTGGGGATTGCAGGGGGAAGCTGCGGGCTCATCACCGCTGACCACCCATCCCCTCTCTCTGGCAGATCATGACCTTGACATGGTGCTCCTGGTGGTGGTGCTGCTGGTGGTGGTGGCCGTGCTGCTCGCCGGCGCGGTGGGCTACCGCATTTACTACCGCAAGAGGAAAATCCGTCAGTACCGGCTGCAGGAGCGGCAGAGGCGGCTGGAGATGGAGGCACGGCGGCCGCAGGGACACTCGGAGGAGACGACTGCTCTCAACGGTTCGGTGCCGGAGACTCAGCCGTAGCCCCCCCAGGGAGCCACGTCCCCCCTGCCCGGAGCCAAACCCCCGGGGCTGAGGGATGTTTCCAGCCCCCAGGGGTGCTGCAGGGGGGAGGTTGTGGTTGCAGCCCCAGGCTGTGCCCATTGCTGGGATTCTGTGGGGTCAGGGTGGCTCCGGGGGTGCAGAACCCCCACCCCGTGCCCATCACCCCAATCTCAGGCTCCCCTCACGGCGCGGGAACATCTGTTCATGGCTGGATTGTCCTTGTGGGATCATCCCAATTCATCCATGAGCTGCACGAGCACCTGCTGGTGGTGTGAGGGGCGAGGGTTATACTGGGCTGTACTGGGCTTTATTGGGCTGCACTGGGCTGTTTTGGGTGTTATTGGCTCTACTGGGCTGTACTGGGGGGTGTTGGGGTCCTGGCTGGCTCCTTGGGACCAATTCAACCCCCTCCTGGAGATTTCCCTGAGCAAACAGAATTTCCTTCTAGAAGTGATGCCCATGCCCCGCGTGAGGCTGGCAAAGGCGAGCGCCCCGGGCGGCGCCGGGCACGGGGGGACAGGGAAGCGTCTGGTTTACGCCTCTGTCCTTGAGGGGAGCTGCGAGGCCGATAGGAGGGAACATCCCGCCTCAGAAGCCGCTGCGAGCGGGGCTGATAAAGTGTCGAGTCAGGGAGGCCAACGATTGGGGTGCCGATAAGAACGAAAACAAAGCGTCCTTTAGGCGACCTGTCCTCATTGTAATACTAAAAATCAGGGCTTTTGGCCAGAAAACCCCCCTTTCCAATAAGCCCCTCACTCCCCGAGCGTGTGCAGCAAATTTAAAGGGAGCTGTGCTTTTAATATAACTAATTAATTAGATGGGGGGGGGGGAATATGAGCTGTTACTGACGCATTAAACTGTTTAAATCCCTGGCGTTCCTCGGTGCGGGCACAGCGTCGCGGAGTTGCCGCCAGCGCCCAGCTTTGCACGGGTACGAGCGCGATAAACCCCCTCGGCTCCGTGTGGAGTTTGGCGTTTCACACCCCGGGACAACGGAGCCGCTTCTGGGGAGAGCACTGGTGCTGCTGGCTGCTGACCCCCACAGTGACACCCCCTCCCCGCACCCCCAAATCTCCTTGGTGACCCCCAGGGCTGTCGGCCCCACGGGGGGATCGGGGGGAGCCAGGATGAGGGGAATGGGGGTACAGGCAGGGGATGGGGTACGGGCAGGGGATGGGGGTACAGGCAGGGGATGGGGGGACAGGAAGGGAATGGGGGTACGGGCAGGGGATGGGGGTACAGGCAGGGGATGGGGGTACGGGCAGGGGATGGGGGTATGGGCAGGGGATGGGGTACGGGCAGGGGATGGGGGTACGGGCAGGGGATGGGGGGACAGGCAGGGGATGGGGGTACGGGGAGGGGATGGGGGTACGGGCAGGGGATGAGGGGACAGGCAGGGGATGGGGGTACGGGGAGGGGATGGGGGTACGGGCAGGGGATGGGGTACGGGCAGGGGATGGGGGTACAGGCAGGGGATGGGGGGACAGGCAGGGGATGGGGGTACGGGGAGGGGATGGGGGGTACGGGCAGGGGATGAGGGGACAGGCAGGGGATGGGGGTACGGGGAGGGGATGGGGGTACAGGCAGGGGATGGGGGTACGGGGAGGAGATGTGGGTACGGGCAGGGGATGGGGGTACGGGCAGGGAATGGGGGGACAGGCAGGGGACTGGGGGTACAGGCAGGGGACGGGGGTACGGGGAGGGAATGGGGGTATGGGCAGGGGATGGGGGTACGGGCAGGGGATGGGGGGACAGGCAGGGGATGGGGGACAGGCAAGGGATGGGGGTACAGGCAGGGGATGTGGGTACAGGCAGGGGATGGGGGACAGGCAAGGGATGGGGGTACGGGGAGGGGATGTGGGTACAGGCAGGGGATGGGGTACGGGGAGGGGATGGGGGTACGGGCAGGGAATGGGGGTACAGGCAGGGGATGTGGGTACAGGCAGGGGATGGGGGGACAGGCAGGGGATGTGGGTACGGGCAGGGGATGTGGGTACAGGCAGGGGATGGGGGGACAGGCAGGGGATGGGGGGACAGGCAGGGGATGGGGGTACGGGCAGGGGATGTGGGTACAGGCAGGGGATGGGGGGACAGGCAGGGGACTGGGGGCATGGGCCGGGGGACAGAGAAGGGGCTGGGGGATGGAGCTGGGATTGGGCCCCACAGGGAATAGATTTGGGAGGGGGGCACGGGACGGGGGTGGGGCAGGTCGGTGTCACCAAAGACCAGGAATAAAACTCCTTAACATTGGGCATATTAAAGAGCGGGCATTGCTTCGTTCGGCGCCGGGGGCGGGGGGGGATCGCCCCTCCTCGCGGGCACACCTGCTGCCGTTCACTTTGACATTTATATACGCCAGATAAACCACGGCGCCCATCTAATGCATAATCCTTGACCTGACCGAGCACCCTCTTCTGCCACTGGGCTGCAGCTTTTCCGCCTAGTTATAAAGCTACAGCGCGATTTTAATTCACTGCACGTGCTCCAAAGGTGGGGTGGGGTCCAGTCCTTTCGTCCCTCAGTGAGTCGGTGGTCGCAACCTCCCCCCGCCGCAGTTACCTTCCCCCCCCGCGCCGTGGCTCGCACTGGTTTTGTTGTCTCGTGGCCGTGGCATCCCTCGAGCTTCCTCGCGGGAGGATGTTTCTGTTATCGGTCCTTGAAGTTTCTCAGCTCCTGAACCTTGAATTCCTTTCACAAGTTGGCTCATGGAGTTGTTTGTATTTCTCAGGATGTGGGTTTAGGTTAAAAATGGCTCAAGCTGCAAGTTTAACCCTGTAGTTATCCACAACAAAGCCGCAGCTCCTGGGCAGCCGCCAGCCCCTGCCGCCCTGGGAGGAGGGTCCCGTGAGCCTGGAGCTACTGGTCGGGGAGGAAGATGATGGGGGATGAGTCCACCTGAGAATCTCAGCTCCGAGTGGGCGACCAGACGCTGCGGAAGGGCTCGGACACGTTGCGTGTTGCTTGGGAGTGGGGCGGTGGGTGCTGGCGCCGGTGCAAAACCCTTCCGAGCCCTCGCAAACCCCCTCGGCCCTGGTGCAAACCCCTTCTGCCGGGGTAGCAAACCCTCCCGTCCCCGTGCAAAGCCCCCAGCCTTGTGCAAAAGCCTCTGCCCGCGGGCACAACCCCTCAGCCCTGGTGCAAAACCCTTCTGCCTCGTGCAAAACTCCCTGGCTGTCTTCACTACACAGGTACGGAAATCCCAGGGCTTCCCTTCCCTCGGACACACCAGTCCACCCATTCCGGCCAGGAGACGTACGATCTGCCTTCGTACGACTTGGAAGTCCTGAGCCGACAGCCTCGATGGCCTGTGCTTCAGAAACGGGACTTGCCTACGTAGAGATTAATGCCTATTTTCCATTAGCGTAGTTATAGAACTCAGAAAATCTTCTTTAATCTGATTATACCAAGGCGAAAGTTGTGTATTTTGTAGTTCTCCATAACAGAGATTTACGATTTACCCAGTCATTCGGGAGAATCCGCAATAGAGGCTTAACTGCACGTCTAAAACTCCCCAGATTGGGGGGGGGGGGTGTCTGCCTTCTAGATTTAAATCTAACCTTTGACAAATATAAGAGCGAATAATTCAATAACAGCGGGTAAAGTAATTTCATTCGGATGTTATTATGTGGTCACGGAGTTCGTGCGCGTGCAAATTTCAGTTAAAAGGGTCATTGTGTTCACGTCCCAGTTGTTACTGGAAATCTGGGTGATTAATTGGCGTAAAACAAGTGGGAAGATCAAGCCAGGACCTGAGGGGTTCCAGAAAAATCAGGGAGTTAAACAAAATATTAGATATATGTGGATTGTCCCTTACCGGGTGTTCGTAAAATGTGTGAAGGTTATGATTGTGTATTATTTGGTTATTTACAACGATGATAGTAAGAAACTATATATTATTTATGGAGAGGAGGGAGGCTCATGAAAACAGGGTCTCACAGTCTCAAACCGGGCGGGGGCGGGACTGGTATCCTGAAGAAAACAGACTTTTTCTAATTTTCTAAGAAAACAGAATTTTTCTAATTTTCTGCTAAGCCATAACAATGCCCCGCGTGAGGCTGGCAAAGGCGAGCGCCCCGGGCGGCGCCGGGCACGGGGGGACGGGGAAGCGTCTGGTTTACGCCTCTGTCCTTGAGGGGAGCTGCGAGGCCGATAGGAGGGAACATCCCGCCTCAGAAGCCGCTGCGAGCGGGGCTGATAAAGTGTCGAGTCAGGGAGGCCAACGATTGGGGTGCCGATAAGAACGAAAACAAAGCGTCCTTTAGGCGACCTGTCCTCATTGTAATATATAATTATATATATATAATATATATATATAATTATTAATATTAATAGGCAAGGAATCCCCCCTTCTGGTAAACCACAGAATCCCAGAGTGGCGGGGGTCGGAAGGGCCCCCTGGAGCTCACCCCATCCCACCCCCTGCCCGAGCAGGCACCCCCAGAGCAGGGGCACAGGGCCGCGTCCAGGCGGGGGGTGAATGTCTCCAGGGAAGGGACCCCACAGCCCCTCTGGGCAGCCTGTGTCCCTGCTCTGGCACCCTCTGTCATGGTTTTAGTTGGGATAGAGTTAATTTGACTTCACTGTAGCTTGTACAGTGCTGAGGTTTGGACTTAGATTGTAAATAATGTTGGTAACACACTGATGTTTTAGTTGTTGCTGAGCAGGGCTTACGCTGGTCAAGGACTTTTCCAGCCCCCCCCTGCTCTGCCAGGGGCACTCGGAGCTGGGAGGGGGCACAGCAGCCCCCAGGGACAGCCATGCGACGCCAAGCTCAGCGGGCAGCGCTGGGGGCAGAAGGAAGGACGGGTGTTGGCGTGATGCGTTTGTCTCCCCGGGGCACCGTTACACGCGCTGGAGCCCTGCGTTCCCGGGGATGGCTGAGCACCCGCCTGCCCGCGGGAAGCAGTGAAGGGATTCCTTGGTTTGCTTTGTCTGTGCGCGGGTTTGGCTTCGCCAATTCGATAGTCTTTATTTCAACCCAATTATTTGCTCACTTTAATGCTTCCGATCCTCTCCCCTGTCCCACCATGGAGAGTGAGCGAGCGGCTGGGTAGGGCTTGGTGTCTGACTGGGGCTAAAACATGACACTGTGCCCCCCAGGTACCGCTGGCCTCCTCGGCCCCACGGGCCCGGTGCTGGCTCGGGGTCACCTCGCTGCCCCCCAGCACCCCCAGCCCTTCCCAGCAGAGCCGCTCTCCAGCAGGTCCCCCCAGCCTGTGCCGGTGCGGGGGGTCGCCCCTCCCCAGGGCAGGACCCCACGCTTGCTCTCGCTGCGGTCCCTGAGGCTCCCCCGGGCCCAGCTCTCCAGCCTGTCCCGCTCTCGCTGGGGGCCGGCACAGCCCCCCGCCGCATCAGCCGCCCCTCCCGGCTTGGGACCGCCAGCGAGGATGATGAGGGGACGCTCCGCCCCTTCGTCCAGGGCACCGATGGATGCGTTGACCGGGGCTGGAGCCAGCGCAGACCCCTGGGGGGCACCGCTAGTGAGGGGCCTCCAGCCAGACCCTGCCCCGTTGCTCACGACCCTCGGAGCTCTGCTCTTGCGCCAGCTCTCAGCCCCCCTCGCTGCCCTCCCGTCCAGCCCACGCTTCCTTCATGCAAAACCCTTCTGCCTTGTGCAAAGCTCTTCAAGCACGGCTCAAAACCCTTCTGCCCTAGTGCAGTGCTCCTTGTCCCTGGTGCAAAACCTCATGCCCTTCCGTGCAAAGCCCCTCGGCTCCGTGCAAAGCCCCTCAGCCCTAGAGCAAGCCTTGGGGCCCGGCTTGTGCTGCAGGACCCCGCTGCAGCGGGGACCCAATCTCTCCCACCCTTGGGCTCCATCGCTGCATCCAGCACCTGGCTCTTCCCATGAACAGCTCCTGAGCCCAAACTCTGCTGGACTTGGGACAGGGCTCATCCCCAAGTGGCTCCTACCCAAGCTCTGCTGGACCCAGCACCCGCCTCATCCCAAGCCCTGTTGGACCCAGCACCCGCCTCATCCCAAGCCCTGTTGGACCCAGCACCCACCTCATCCCAAGCTCTGCTGGACCCAGCACCCGCCTCATCCCAAGCCCTGTTGGACCCAGCACCCACCTCATCCCAAGCTCTGTTGGACCCAGCACCCGCCTCATCCCAAGCCCTGTTGGACCCAGCACCCGCCTCATCCCAAGCCCTGTTGGACCCAGCACCCACCTCATCCCAAGCTCTGCTGGACCCAGCACCCGCCTCATCCCAAGCCCTGTTGGACCCAGCACCCGCCTCATCCCAAGCCCTGTTGGACCCAGCACCCACCTCATCCCAAGCTCTGCTGGACCCAGCACCCGCCTCATCCCAAGCTCTGTTGGACCCAGCACCCGCCTCATCCCAAGCTCTGCTGGACCCAGCACCCGCCTCATCCCAAGCCCTGCCAGACCCAGCACCCGCCTCATCCCAAGCTCTGCTGGACCCAGCACCCGCCTCATCCCAAGCCCTGTTGGACCCTTGGGACCCGCGCTGGATCTGGCACCTGCCTCATCCCAAAGCCGCTCCCATACAAGCTCTGCCAGATCCGGCTCCCAGCTCATCCCAACCTCTCTTCCCAGCACCAGTTGTGGCCCCATCTCCATCCCAGTTTGCCCCATCCTGCTGCCCCCTGAGGGGTGGGGGCTCCCCAGGTCCGGCGCATCCCGACCCCCTTCCCGCATCCCCCATCCCCGGCCCCACCCACAGGGAAAGCCCCACGGGAAGGGCTCCAGCAGCCTCTTACCGTAAGCCAGCACCGTAAAAGTCTCTGTCTTCCTCTCCCCGAAGCAGGAGAAGTAGCAGATGATGTCAGAGAGGGGCTCGGTGATGTTGCAGACCCCTCCCCGTGCCCATCACCCTGGCCTCAGGCTCCCCTCACGGCGCGGGAACGTCTGTTCATGGCTGGATTGTCCTTGTGGGACCGTCCCAATTCATCCATGAGCTGCACAAGCACCTGCTGGTGGCGTGTGGGGCGAGGGTTATGCTGGGCTGTACTGGGCTGTACTGGGCTTTATTGGGCTGTACTGGGGGGTACTGGGCTGTACTGGGGGGTTCTGGGCTGTACTGGGCTGTACTGGACTGTACTGGGCTGTACTGGACTGTACTGGGGGGTACTGGGCTGAACTGGGGGGTACTGGGCTGTACTGGACTGTACTGGGGGGTACTGGGCTGTACTGGGGGGTACTGGGCTGTACTGGACTGTACTGGGCTGTACTGGGCTGTACTGGGTGGTACTGGGGGGTACTGGACTGTACTGGGCTGTACTGTGCTGTACTGGGCTGTACTGGGGGGTACTGGGCTGTACTGGTAGGTACTGGGCTGTACTGGGCGGTACTGGGGGGTACTGGAGGATACTGGGCTGTACTGGGCGGTACTGGGCTGTACTGGGCGGTACTGGGCTGCACTGGGGTGGCAGGGTTGTGGCTGGCACCTTGGGAGCAATCGAACGATCTCCTGGTGCTGCTGGCTGCTGACCCCCACAGTGACACCCCCCCGCACCCCCCGTCCTTGGTGACCCCCAGGGCTGTGGGCAACACGGGGGGGTGAGGGGGAGCCGGGATGAGGGGATGGGGGTACGGGGAGGGGATGGGGTACGGGCAGGGGATGGGGTACGGGCAGGGGATGGGGGTACGGGGAGGGGATGGGGTACGGGCAGGGGATGGGGTACGGGCAGGGGATGGGGGTACGGGGAGGGGATGGGGTACGGGCAGGGGATGGGGGTACGGGCATGGGATGGGGTACGGGGAGGGGATGGGGGTACGGGGAGGGGATGGGGTACGGGCAGGGGATGGGGGTACGGGGAGGGGATGGGGTACGGGCAGGGGATGGGGGTACGGGCATGGGATGGGGTACGGGGAGGGGATGGGGGTACGGGGAGGGGATGGGGTACGGGGAGGGGATGGGGTACGGGCAGGGGATGGGGGTACGGGCAGGGGATGGGGTACGGGCAGGGGATGGGGGTACGGGCATGGGATGGGGTACGGGGAGGGGATGGGGGTACGGGGAGGGGATGGGGTACGGGGAGGGGATGGGGTACGGGCAGGGGATGGGGGTACGGGCAGGGGATGGGGTACGGGGAGGGGATGGGGGTATGGGCATGGGATGGAGTACGGGCAGGGGATGGGGTACGGGGAGGGGATGGGGGTACGGGCAGGGGATGGGGTACGGGGAGGGGATGGGGGTACGGGGAGGGGATGGGGTACGGGGAGGGGATGGGGGTACGGGGAGGGGATGGGGTACAAGGAGGGGATGGGGTACGGGGAGGGGATGGGGTACGGGGAGGGGATGGGGGTACAGGCAGGGGATGGGGGTACAGGCAGGGGATGGGGTACGGGGAGGGGATGGGGGTACAGGCAGGGGATGGGGGTACGGGCAGGGGATGGGGGTATAGGCAGGGGATGGGGTACGGGGAGGGGATGGGGGTACGGGCAGGGGATGGGGGTACAGGCAGGGGATGGGGTACGGGCAGGGGATGGGGTACGGGGAGGGGATGGGGGTACGGGCATGGGATGGGGGTACAGGCAGGGGATGGGGTACGGGGAGGGGATGGGGTACGGGGAGGGGATGGGGGTACGGGCATGGGATGGAGTACGGGCAGGGGATGGGGTACGGGGAGGGGATGGGGTACGGGCATGGGATGGAGTACGGGCAGGGGATGGGGTACGGGGAGGGGATGGGGGTACGGGCATGGGATGGGGTACGGGGAGGGGATGGGGTACGGGGAGGGGATGGGGGTACGGGCAGGGGATGGGGGTACAGGCAGGGGATGGGGTACGGGCAGGGGACGGGGGGACAGGCAGGGGATGGGGTACGGGCAGGGGATGGGGGTACAGGGAGGGGATGGGGGTACGGGCAGGGGATGGGGTACGGGCAGGGGATGGGGGTACGGGCAGGGGATGGGGTACGGGGAGGGGATGGGGGTACGGGGAGGGGATGGGGTACGGGGAGGGGATGGGGGTACGGGGAGGGGATGGGGGTACGGGCAGGGGATGGGGGTACGGGGAGGGGATGGGGGTACAGGCAGGGGATGGGGGTACAGGCAGGGGATGGGGGTACGGGCAGGGGATGGGGGTACGGGGAGGGGATGGGGGTACGGGCAGGGGATGGGGTACGGGGAGGGGATGGGGGTACGGGCAGGGGATGGGTACGGGGAGGGTATGGGGGTACAGGCAGGGGATGGGGTACAGGGAGGGGATGGGGGTACAGGCAGGGGATGGGGTACAGGGAGGGGATGGGGGTACAGGCAGGGGATGGGGGTACGGGGAGGGGATGGGGTACAGGGAGGGGATGGGGGTACAGGCAGGGGATGGGGGTACGGGGAGGGGATGGGGGTACGGGGAGGGGATGGGGGTACAGGCAGGGGATGGGGTACGGGGAGGGGATGGGGGTACGGGCAGGGGATGGGGGTACAGGCAGGGGATGGGGTACGGACAGGGGATGGGGGTACAGGCAGGGGATGGGGTACAGGTAGGGGATGGGGGTACAGGGAGGGGATTGGAGCCGGGATTGGGGGTTCGGGGGGGGGGGGGATGGATTTGGGAGGGGAGCACGGTGGGGGGTGGCGTGGGTTGGAGCCAGGGACAAGGGCTGGGGGGGATGGGAGCTCTAGGGAGCCGGTCTGCGGCTGGAGGAGGCATCGGGGGGGGGCGGGGGGGCCCAGAGCGGGCTGGGGGGGGGGTGTCACCCCCCACCTTGGTGCCCAAACATCGGTCCCCAACCGGGGACCGACACGAAGCGAGCGCGGCCGGAGCCAGCGGGAGACGGAGCGACCGTGAGCGCGGCAGCGCCTGGCACTCGCTGGCACCGTCGCTCCCGCCTCGGCGTGACGGCAGCCCACGCCACGCCACGCCACGCCACGCCACGCCACGCCACGCCACGCCACGCCACGCCACGCCACGCCACGCCATGCCATGGCACGCCACGCCACGCCACGCCACGCCACACCATGCCACGCCATGGCATGCCATGCCACGCCACGCCATGGCACGCCACGCCACGCCACGCCACGCCACGCCACGCCACACCACGCCATGCCACGCCATGCCACGCCACGCCACGCCACGCCACGCCACGCCACGCCACGCCACGCCACGCCACGCCACGCCACGCCACGCCACGCCATGGCACGCCACGCCACGCCACGCCACACCACGCCACACCACACCACGCCATGGCACGCCACGCCACGCCACGCCACACCACGCCACACCACACCACGCCATGGCACGCCACGCCACGCCACGCCACGCCACGCCACGCCACGCCACGCCACGCCACGCCATGGCACGCCACGCCATGCCACGCCACACCACGCCACACCACACCACGCCATGGCACGCCACGCCACGCCACGCCACGCCACGCCATGCCACGCCACGCCACGCCATACCACGCCACGCCATGCCACGCCACGCCACGCCACGCCATGCCATGCCACGCCATGCCACGCCACGCCATGCCACGCCACGCCACGCCACGCCATGGCACGCCACGCCACGCCACGCCACGCCATGGCACGCCATGCCATGCCACACCACGCCATGGCACGCCATGCCACACCACGCCACGCCACGCCACGCCACGCCACGCCACGCCACGCCACGCCACACCACGCCACGCCACACCACGCCATGCCACGCCACGCCACGCCACGCCACGGCACGCCACGGCACGCCACGCCACGCCACGCCACACCACGCCACGCCACACCACGCCACGCCACGCCATGCCACACCACGCCACACCACGCCACGCCACGCCATGCCATGCCACACCACGCCACACCACGCCACGCCATGCCACGCCATGCCACACCACGCCATGCCATGCCACGCCATGCCACACCACGCCATGCCACGCCATGCCACACCACGCCATGCCACGCCACGCCATGCCACGCCACGCCACGCCACACCATGCCACACCACGCCACACCACGCCATGTCACACCACGCCACGCCACACCACGCCATGCCACGCCATGCCACACCACGCCACGCCACACCACGCCATGCCACACCACGCCACGCCATGCCACACCACGCCACGCCATGCCACGCCATGCCACACCACGCCATGCCACGCCACACCACGCCATGCCACACCACGCCATGCCACATCACCGGAGCGTGATGCCACGCGGCGGGGAGGGATCACGCTTCGCCCACGCCGCCGGCACGGCGAGGGGATGGGGCACGGCGGGCACCCGCCGTGGCGGTGGCATCGGCGGCGCGGCGTGCGATGGAGGGGCGTGTTGGCGTGCTTGTGGTGCGCGCCTGCACGCACGCGGTGCACACGCCTGCACGCACATGATGCACGCACCTGCAGGCACATGCAATGCATGGCTGCATGCACATGGAATGCACACCTACGTGCCTGCATGCACATGATGCACATGCCTGCATGCACATGATGCACATGCCTGCATGCACATGCAATGCACGCCTACATGCCTGCATGCACATGATGCACATGCCTGCATGCACATGGAATGCGCGCCTACGTGCCTGCATGCACATGATGCACATGCCTGCATGCACATGGAATGCGCGCCTACGTGCCTGCATGCACATGATGCACATGCCTGCATGCACATGGAATGCGCGCCTACGTGCCTGCATGCACATGATGCACATGCCTGCATGCACATGATGCACATGCCTGCATGCACATGGAATGCACGCCTACATGCCTGCATGCACATGATGCACATGCCTGCATGCACATGGAATGCGCGCCTACGTGCCTGCATGCACATGATGCACATGCCTGCATGCACATGATGCACATGCCTGCATGCACATGCAATGCACGCCTACATGCCTGCATGCACATGCAATGCACGCCTACATGCCTGCATGCACATGATGCACATGCCTGCATGCACATGGAATGCGCGCCTACGTGCCTGCATGCACATGATGCACATGCCTGCATGCACATGCAATGCACGGCTGCATGTACATGATACACACGTATGCATGCACATGCAATGCACGCACCTGCAGGCACATGTAATGCGTGGCTGCACGCACATGCAGTGCACGCCTACATACCTGCATGCACATGATGCACACATCTGCATGCACATGCAATACACGCCTACGTGCCTGCATGCACATGATGCACATGCCTGCATGCACATGATGCACATTCCTGCATGCACATGCAGCGCACGCCTACGTGCCTGCATGTACGTGATACACACGTATGCATGCACATGATGCACATTCCTGCATGCACATGCAACGCACGCCTACGTGCCTGCATGTACATGATACACACGCCTGCATGCACATGCAATGCATGGCTGCATGCACACGCAATGCACGCCTACGTGCCTGCATGTATGTGATACACATGCCTGCATGCACATGCAATGCATGGCTGCATGCACACGCAATGCACGCCTACGTGCCTGCACGTACACAATACACGCGCCTGCACGCACATGCAGTGCACACCTGCATGAACATGATGCTCACACCGACGTGCACACGCAATGCACGCCTACACGCCCGCATGCTCGTGATACACACGCCCGCATGCACACGCAAGCCATGGCTGTATGCACACACACCTTGCGTGCCTGCACGCGCACGCTGCACACGCAACACATGCTTGCGTGCATGATGCACGTGCCACGCCTGCCCGCATGCCATACACACACCTGCATGCGTAATGCCCGCCTGCGTGCACACGCAGCGCGCGCCTGCCTGCACGTGACGCGCGTGCAACGCACGCGCACGCCGCGCACGCCTGCAGGCGTGTCCCGCACGCAGTGACGCGCACACCCCGTGCACCCCACGCGTGGCTATGGGTGGCCTCCCCCACCCCCCCGCCCCCCGCCCCACTGCAGCCAGGCCCGTGGCTGCCCCTTGCCCTGCCCCCCCCCCCCCCCCCCCCCGTGAGCGCGTGGGCGGCACCCCACGGGTTGGGGGGAGGGGGACGGGGGGGGGGAGGGGGGACACACGCAGCTGGTCCCGGTCTGTCACTGCACCCACGCAGGATGGGTGCCACCCCCGCGGCACAGCTGCTGCCGGCTCCGGCTGTAGGGGGGGGCGGGGGGGGGAGAGGGGCCCGATCCGGGCACCCGGGGGGGTCCTGTGCAGGACGGAGCACGGAGAGGGGCCCGATCCGGGCACCTGGGGGGGTCCTGTGCAGGACGGAGCACCGGGAGGGGCCCGATCCGGACACCCGTGGGGGTCCTGTGCAGGACGGAGCACGGAGAGGGGCCCGATCCGGGCACCCGGGGGGGTCCTGTGCAGGACGGAGCACGGAGAGGGGCCCGATCCGGGCACCTGGGGGGGTCCTGTGCAGGACGGAGCACCGGGAGGGGCCCGATCCGGACACCGGTGGGGGTCCTGTGCAGGACGGAGCACGGAGAGGGGCCCGATTCGGACACCCGTGGGGGTCCTGTGCAGGGCGGAGCACCGGAGAGGGGCCCGATCCGGGCACGGAGGGGGGGAGGTCCTGTGCAGCGCCGAGCACCGGGTGGGGGAGGATGAAGCCTCGGGGGGGGGGGCCCAGCTGGGGGCGGGGGGAGGAGCAGCCCGGCGGTACCGGCGCCTTCCTCGCCTCCGTTCGCGGCAGCGGAGGAGCTGCCTTCATCCCCATCCTCCTCTTCATCCCCATCCTCCTCTTCCCATCCTCCTCTTCATCCCCGTCCTCCTCTTCCCATCCTCCTCTCCATCCCCATCCTCCTCTTCATCCTCATCCTCCTCTTCCCATCCTCCTCTTCATCCCCATCCTCCTCTTCCCATCCTCCTCTTCATCCCCATCCCCCTCTTCCCATCCTCCTCTCCATCCCCATCCTCCTCTTCATCCTCATCCTCCTCTTCCCATCCTCCTCTTCATCCCCGTCCTCCTCATCCTCCTCTTCATCCCCATCCTCCTCCCCGTGCCCCCCCCGAGCGGAGCCGGGACCGGATGGGACCCCCCTGCCCGGCCGCGCGGCTGCTGCCCCCCCTCATCCTGGCGCTGGCAGGTAAGGGGGGCCCGGGGGGCGGGGGGGCGCTGGGGGGGGCCCGGACGCCTGGGTCCCTCCGGGATTGGGGGGGGGGGGGGGCGGGACACGGACCCCGGGGAGCCATCGTGCTGGGAAGCGGCGAGGGGACGGGGTGTCGTCTCCGGGGACACCAGGAACCCTTAATTATAGGGGGGGTTGTCACCTCGGGGACCCCCCCCAGACACCAGGGACTGTAATTGGGGGAGGGGGGGTGTCGACCCTGATGAGCTCAGACGCCTGGGTCCCTTAATAGGGGGGGGATATATGATTCTGGGGAGCCCAGATCCCAGGGACTCTTAATAATGGGGAGGGGGAGGTTGGACCCCCAGAGAGCCCCATCATGATGGGGAGTGGAAGGGGGTGACCCCCAGGGACCCCCCCCTCCAAGACCAGAGACCCCTAATGCTGGAGGGGGCTTGAGGGGGACCCCCAGGACCCCAGAGACATGTGTCCCTTATTTTGGGGGGTGGTCCCCAAGGACCCCAAACACCAGGGATGCCTAATTAAGGGGGGGGGGTGGGGGGGTGGATCCTGGAGACCCCAGATGCCTGTGTCCCTTATTTTTTGGGGGGGGGTGGTGAACCCTGAGGACCCTTAGTGCCTGGAGGGAGACTCACAGCGGGACCCCCAGGACCCCGGACGCCTGCGTCCCCCCGGGGAGTGTGGGGGGGGTCTCGGCCCAGGGCTCGCTGGGGTGGGCCTTGGGGGTCTCCCCCTGCAGCCAGGATCGGGGCGGGGGGGGTGTCTCCAGCCGGGGGGTGCTGGGGCTGAGCCAGCGGGGGCTGCCCGCGGTGGGGGCTCTCGCAGGGGTCGCCCGGGGCACGTTCACGGTGGGGGCCTGGCCACGGGTGGCCGTGGTGCCCTTCGGGGGCTCGGTGGCCATCAACTGCAGCCGCAGCGCCTGCCCGGGGGGCAACGCCACGCTGGGGCTGGAGACCCCCTTGCCCGTGGCCGCGGGGGCCGGCGGGCGCCGCTGGCAAAGCTTCCGGCTCCTCAACGTCTCCCAGTGGAGCCCCGGCACCGCCACGTGCTACGGGCGCTGCGGTGACACCCAAGCCAACGCCAGCGCCGGCATCCTCGTCTACCGTGAGTGCTTGGAGGGGGGTCAGGGGCGGCTGGGAGGTGGTGGTTGGGGGGCGGCGGGTGACGGTTCGGCGGTTGCCACCTCCCAGGGTTGCCGGAGCGGGTGGTGCTGGAGCCGGTGGCGGCCGTGGCGGTGGGCGAGAGCCGTAACTTGACGTGCCGGGTGGTGGAGGTGGCTCCGGTGGGGAACCTGACGGTGACGTTGCGCCGAGGCGCCGAAACGCTGCGGACGGAGAGTTTTGGTGCTGCCGAGGGCAGCACCAGCGTGGCCGTCAGTCACCTGCTGACCGCCGGCCCCGGGGACCACGGGCAGGACGTCACCTGCCACGCCGAGCTGTCCCTGCGGCCCCACGGGCCCCTCTTCGCCCGCGCCGCCGTCCCCGTCAAGCTCTCGGTTTTCGGTGAGTGCTGCGGATGTTCGGGAGCGGTTTGGCACCGCCCCGTCCCCATCCCCGTCCCATCTCCTCCCAGTCCCCATCCCTGTGGTGTCCCCGTTCCCATCCCCATCTCAGCCTTCATCCCTAGCCTATCCCAGACACCACCTCCGTCCCCATCCCAGACCCCGTCCCCATCCCAGTCTCATCTCTGTCCCCATCCCAGTCCCCATCCCCATCCCAGTCTTGTCTCCATCCCCATCCCCATCCCCATTTCATCCCAGTCTCATCTCCATCCCCATCCCAGTCCCCATTCCCATCCCAATCTCATCTCCATCCCCATCCCAGTCCCCATTCCCGTCCCAGTCTCATCTCCATCCCCATCCCAGTCCCCATTCCCGTCCCAGTCTCATCTCCATCCCCATCCCAGTCTCATCTCCATCCCCATCCCATTCCTGGCTCCATCCTCATGCTGTCCCCATCCTAGTTCTTTCCCATCCCAGTCCCCATCCCATCCCATTCCATTCCATCCCAGTCCTGTTCCCATCCCAGTGACCACCCCCATCTCATCCCGTCCCATCCCAATTCTTTTCCCAGCCCATCCCTATTCCTGTCCCCATCCCATTCCATTCCACCCCAAACCCATCCCAGTCCCACCCCATCCCAGTCTCTCCGGGACCGGCCAGCTGAGCACCGTTACTCTAATCCCGTTCCCGTTCGGCCTCGCGCCGAATCCCTCCCTGCCCTTGTCCGGCAGCCGGGGCCACGCCGGGATCCCCAATCCCACCCTGGTGTGGGGGCCTCACCGCAGCCCCCCCCCCCCCCCCCGGCAGCTCTGCACTCTCACCGGGTGCCGGTGAGGGTCCGGCCGCTGGGATCCCCTCCCCGGCACCGAGGCGCAGCCGGGGACGAGGCACGTCCCCGGTGACACCGCATCCCCGCAGCCCTCCCTGAGCCACCCCAGCTCCGGGCTCCCGCCCACCTCGAAGCCGGCACCACCGCCAACGCCAGCTGCCGGATCGCCGGCGCCTTCCCCGCCGGGGACGTCCGCTTCGCCATCACCCTGGCAGAGCAAAGCCTAAACTTCACCGTGGCGGCGGCCGGGGACGTGCTCACCGCCGTCACCGCGCTCTCAACCAGCGCCCCGGGGCAGCAGGAGCTGACCTGCACCGCGGCGGTGGCCACGGCAGCGCGGACGGCGCAGACGCAGCTCCGCGTCTACCGTAAGGCACCGGGCGCGGTGGCGCGATAACCGGAGCCCATCCCAAAACCCCGTTGGACCCACGGCACCTTCCCGCAGGCTTCGCGGCACCCGTCCTGGAGCTGAGCCCGGCAGCGGCACCGGCGGGCAGCGAGGTGACGGTAGCGTGCCGCGCCGGGGTCGCCGACCCCCCGGCCGTCCGGCTGCAGCTCCGCGATGCCGACGGGGGGGTCCTGGCTGAGGGACCACAGTCCCGGTTGGAGCTGCGGCTGGTGGCCCGGCGGGAGGATGACGGGCGGCAATTCGGGTGCCGCGCCAGCCTGGCCATCGGCGA
Source organism: Phalacrocorax carbo (assembly GCF_963921805.1). NCBI lineage: Eukaryota > Metazoa > Chordata > Aves > Suliformes > Phalacrocoracidae > Phalacrocorax > Phalacrocorax carbo. Next base: position 602,932 of record NC_087542.1, on the reverse strand, counting down.
CGGCACGGTGACGAAGGACACGGACGCCCGCCTCGCCGTGCTCTGTGAGTGCCTCTCCAGAGGGTCCTGGTTGTGCCCACGGCAGCCGGCACGGGCTGCTCCCGGCGTTCCCGGTGCATCCCTCCGTCTTTTCCAGACATGCCCGAAATGGCGGCGAGCGACTGCCCCAGCAACCGCACGTGGCTGCGGGGGACGCGGGAAGCGCTGTCCTGCCGTGCCGCCGGCAACCCCGCGCCCACCGTCGTCTGTGGTAGGAACGGCGTCACCGTCAGCACCGGGGAGCCGGAGCTGGTCACCCGTTCCCGAGCCGGCACCTACCTCTGCAACGCCACCAACAGCCTGGGGACGCAGAGCCGGCTGGTCACCGTCCGCGTGGAGTGTGAGTGGGGCCGGCATCTCCCGCCGCGGCCGTGCCGGCGGCCACCGCGCTAACCGGGACCCCGCTTTCCAGACGAGCCCACCCTGACGGAGAGGGGCTGCCCGGCCCACCGCACCTGGGTGGAGGGGGAACGGCGGGAGCTCGCGTGCCGCGCCGACGGGGACCCCCCACCCAGCACCCGCTGCGCCCGCGACGGCGGTGCCCCCCGCGCCCGGGGGAGCCGGGCCGTCAGCCGGGCCGACGCCGGCCGCTACATCTGCCGGGCCACCAACAAGCACGGCTCAGCCATCCGCAGCGTCGTCGTCGCCGTCGAGTGTGAGTGCCGGGGGACACAGGGATCTGGCGGTGCCGGGGGTGGGATCTGGCGGTGCTGGGGTTGCCGTTATCCATGCTGGGAACGCCGTGCCAGGGATCTCATAGCTGTGCCAGGAATGACATGGCTGGGGCGCTGGGTCTGTGCCGGGCACGGCGTGGCTGTGCCATGGGGCGCCGCGGCTGGGACACCGTGGCCGTGCCGGGGGTGCCGCGGCTGGGACACCGTGGCCGTGCCGGGGGTGCCGCGGCTGGGACACCGTGGCCGTGCCGGGGGGGCCGCGGCTGGGACACCGTGGCCGTGCCGGGGGGGCCGCGGCTGGGACACCGTGGCCGTGCCGGGGGGGCCGCGGCTGTGCCAGCCTGGTGAGGAGCCCAGGCGGTCCCTCCAGCGCAGGGTGGGGAAGGGGGTGGGCGGTCGGTCACCGCACCCCATCGCGGGGGACCGGGGACAGCCAGCCCCCCGTGCCGTGTCCCTCCCGGCTTGCAGACGAGCCGAGCATCGGCGAGACGGGCTGCCCGGCGCGGCGGCTCTGGGTGGAGGGGACGCCGGCGGAGCTGGCCTGCGCCGCCAGCGGGAACCCCCCGCCCCACGTCGCCTGTGCCAAGCTGGGGGACGACCAGGACCCCCCGCCGGCGAGCCCCAACGTCACCCGCGCCCACGCCGGCACCTACCAGTGCCGGGCCACCAACGCCCACGGCTCTGCCCTCCGCAACATCACCGTCGCCGTCGAGTGTGAGTGACTTTTTGGGGTGGAAAAGCGGGGTTTGGTTATTTTTACACGCCAGGGGGTGGTTTTGGCTGACGGACGGTGCCGCCCCGGTGCAGACAGCCCCGCCGCGGTGAGCCTACGCGTGCTGCCCTCCGCCAATGTCTCCCGCGGCGCCAGCTTCAGCGTCGAGTGCCGCGCCGAGGGGCTGCCCACCCCCACCTACGGCTGGGCGCTGCCACCCGCCCCCAACCTCCGCTTCGCCGCCGACAACCGCTCGGTAGCCGTAGCCGCCGCCGCCGCCGCCAACCGGGGGCTTTACACCTGCACCGCAACCAACAGGCACGGCCGGCGAGCCGGCAGCGTGATGGTGCGGGTGGACGGTGAGATGGGGTGCGTCGGTAAAGCGGGGAGGGGGCTCTCCGCCACCGCCGCGGCGTCACCGGCCCCTTCCCGCCCCGCAGAGAGCCGGCTGGCGCTGCTGGCCTCGCTGGGCTCGTTGGGCGCCGTCACCGCGGTGGGTTTGGCGGCCGCCGGCGGTTATTACCTGAAGACGACGGCGTGTAAGAAGGGGGAATACAACGTGCGCGACGCCGAGGGCTCCTCCGAAGCCGCCTGCCTGCACCGGCAACGGCACGACCGCGGGGAGATTTACGGCATCCAGCTCACCCAGCCGTAACTGGGAACATCCCGGGTTGGATGGAGGGGTGGGGGGGGGTCCCTGGGTACCCCCGGCCGAGGCCGCAGTGGGGGGGTTGGGGGAATTTGGAGGGGTTTTTTTGGTGTTTTTTAACCACTTTGGCGCTGCGCCGAGGGCGGCACAGCCATAACTCAGGGGGGGATGCTCAGGGGGGGCTGCGGCCGCCGGCTCGGCTCTTCCCAGGGATAAAGCAACACCCAATAAATAATTTGATTTTAATGGAAGGGAGGAAGACGGTGATTCCGGCTGTGGGGAGGGGACCCTGGGGTGAGCCCTGCTCTGAGCCGCCCCACTGCTGGCTCCAGGGAGGGGATGCAGGCGTCCGGGGTCCTGGGGGTCCATCCCTCCCCCTCCCCCCTGGCGTTAAGGGTCCCTAGTGTCTGGGTTCGCAGGGGCTCCCCCCCTCCCACCCGCAGAAATAAGGAACCCAGGTGTCCGGGGTGCCCCAGAGCCCCCCACCTGCAAGGGCCAGGCTCGGGGTGAGCAGGAGCCCTGCGGGTCCTGGCCATGGGGGTGTCCCTGAGTCCGTCCCCCTGCCACCTGTGGGGGTCCGGTGGGTGCCACAGCTCTGGATCCCGCTGGAAAAGCCCAGGGCTAGAAAATCCCACCCTCAGCTGCCCTGGGAAGCCCTCGCCTTCCTGCCTGCGCTGGTGACAGCTCGTGCCTGCTGTCCCCCGGCCTGGCCCTCGCACGTCCCCAACCCACAGCCAGGGACCCCCCAGCCCACCTGCCACCTTGCTGTCTCCAAGCCCCATCCCATGTCCCCGACCCCCAGCTGAAGATGGGGACCCCCAGCCTGGCCCTCACCCCACTGTCCCCAACTCCTGTCCTGTGTCCCCAACCCACAGCTGGAGATGGGGACCCCCAGCCTGGCCCTCACCCCACTGTCCCCAACTCCTGTCCTGTGTCCCCAACCCACAGCTGGAGATGGGGACCCCCAGCCTGGCCCTCACCCCACTGTCCCCAACTCCTGTCCTGTGTCCCCAACCCACAACCAGGACCCCCATCCCCAGGACCCCATCCCCACAGCTCCCTGCTGGGGCCACCAAACCACCGGTGACGGCACCAAGACCCGCCCAAGCACCGGCCCCCCCAAAGTCCCCCCCCCAGTACCACAACGGCCACCCTGTGCCATCAGCACCAGGACATTTAATTGCTCCCACGGGACCAACCAGCACCCTGACACCCCCCAGCCCCCCACCAGCTCTCCACCGCTGTCACCCCGCTGCCACCAACGTCCCCTCGCCAGCGCCGGGGTCGTCGCCGTCACCTCCTCCCGCCGCCGGCCGGGTGACACCGCTCCCCGCAGTGGGGACACTGGGGCCGGGGGGTCCCGCTCTTCCCGGGGATGTTCCAGCACCGCCGGCACCGCACCCGGTACTTCTTGTACCTGGGAGAGATCCGCGGGGTGAAGGTGGTGCCGGGGGTCCCAGGGGGTCCCCGAGAGGGTGGGGTTGTCACCGGGGGGGAGGGGGGTCCCTGTCCCCTACCTGATGCCGCAGGCGTTGCAAAGGGGGGTCCCGTTCTCAGCCGCTCGCCAGAGCGGGGTCCGGCGCGTCTTGCAGGAGGCGCAGCGCTTGCTCCCTGCGGGGGACACGCAGCTGCACCCCCAAACCCCAGCAGTGCTGGGGAGGGGGTGGGACGGACACACAGACACCCCCAAACCCCCCACCCCAGTCTTACCCTGGGCGAGGGGAGCATCGTCTTCTGAGCTGCTGCCCGCCCTGGGGGGCCCGGCTGGGGGGCTGCTCCCCCGGCTCCGGCTGAGACCCCTGCAGGAAAAGGGGGTCGGGGGAGTGCGGGGACCCCCCCGGAATCGGGGACCCGCCCCAGAGTGGGGGACACCCCCCCCGGGGTGGGGGACCCCTGGAACTGGGGGATCCCACCCCTGGGGGGCTGCCAGGTCCCCGGTGGGGAAGGGGAAAGGGACTCTGGTCTGGTGGGGAAGGGGTTGCAGGGAGGGAAGGTGCGGCCAGACAGATGGACAGAGCAGCCCCAGGTGCCCAGAGGTGCAGCCGGACAGACAGACAATACAACCCAAGTTCCAGGGATGCCTGAAGGAGGTGCATCCAGCTAGACAGAGCAGCCCAGGGATGCATCCAGACAGACGGACGGGGCAGGACAAGGTCTGGGGGTGCATCCAGACAGACGGACGAGGCAGCCAGAAGTCTGGGGGTACCCAAACGTGAATCCAGACAGACGGACGGAGCAGCCCATGGTCCAGGGATGGATCCAGACAGACGGACTGTGCAGCCAAAAGTCTGGGGATTCCCAAAAGTGCATCCGGACAGACAGATGGAGCAGCCGGAGGTACCAAAGGCACAGCCAGACAGACGGACAGCAAGGCCGGGGCCCGGTACCTGCTGCCGCGGGCGGTGATGAGGAGACGACAGCCTTCGGCGCTGCCGGTGGGGAGGCCCAGGCGCATGCGGAGGGTCACCCCACGGAAAGAGGGGTCCCAGGGCTCAGCGCCGCGCCGGGGGGCTGCCTGCTTGCGCCGCCGCCCGCTGCCGGTACTGGTGCCAGTAGTGATCCCGATGCCGTTACCGGTGCCGTTACTGGTGCCGTTACCGGTGCCACCAGCCAGGTGCCGGCACTGGAGGCTGATGAGGCTGAGAGCATCGGGGCCACTGGCGGGGGTCAGGGGGAGCCTGGGGTGCTCCGGGGGGGCGGCGGGAGGTGCCGGGGGGGGCTCGGGGGTCGCCAGCATCCGTGCGGTCTCCTGCAGGAAAGTGAGACCCTCCCCGGGGGGGGGCGGGGGGCTCCAGGGCCCCGGGGGGGGCTCCGGGACCCCGCTCCTGCCCGGGGGCTGCTGTCAGGGTATGTGGGGGGTGAGGTGGGGACCCCCCCCCCCGCTCCCCCTGGTCAGAGCAGCCCCGGTGCCCCCCGGTGGGACCAGCCCCGGTGTCCCCGGTTCCTCCGTGGACGAGCCATCCGCAGTCCCGGTGCTCCCAGTTCCCCCCCGGTGGGGCCAACCCCGGTGCCCCCGGTTCGATCATCGCTGGTCTCGGCATCCCCATTTCCCCGCCCCCCCCCAGCAGCGGGATCATCCCGGTCCCGGTACTCCCCATTCCCCCCCGGTGGGACCACCCCCGATCCCGGTGCTCCCGGTTCCCCCCCCCAGTCAGACCATCCCGGCGCCAGCGCCCCGCGGTGGGACCATCCCAGTCCTGGTACCCCCATTTCCCTCTCCCCACCCCGTAGGACCATCCCCGCCCCGGTCCCGGTCCTCCCGGTTCCCCTCCGGTGGGATGATCCCCGATACTCCCAGTGCCCCCCAGGTGGGACCATCCCAGTCCCGGTGCCCCCCCCGTGGCACCACCCCTCCCCCGGGCAGGAGCGGGGCGCCGCCGTCCCGGTCCCCACCTGCGGGCGCAGGGGCCGCCGGCCGTGCCCCCCCCGGGGCTGGGGGGCGGCAGGAGGGGGGGGCAGGGCTCGGGCTCCAGGCAGAGCAGCCGCTGGAGCAGCGAGAAGTCGGGGGGCTGCCCCTCCAGGAAGAGCTGCTCCGCCATCCCCGACCCCGGCCCCGCCACCGGCCCCGGCCCCGGCCCTAAACCGGCTCCAGCTGCGCGGGGGCGGGGGCGGCCGCGGGGGGGGTCAGTGCATCGGGGAGGGACCCCGGGGGCGGGACCCCCGGGACGGGGCAGGACCCCAGCTGGGGCAGGGACCCCCGGAATGGGGCGGGACCCCGGGACAGGGCAGGACCCCAGCTGGGGCAGGGACCCCCGGGACGGGGCAGGGACCCCCGGAATGGGGCGGGACCCCGGGACAGGGCAGGACCCCAGCTGGGGCAGGGACCCCCGGAACGGGGGGCAGGACCCCAGACGGGGCAGGGACCCCCGGGGTGTGGGGCAGGGACCCCAGATGGGGCAGGGACCCCCGGAATGAGGCGGGACCCCCGGGACGGGGGGCAAGGACCCCAGCTGGGGCAGGGACCCCCGGGATGGGGGTGGACAGGACCCCAGATACGTCAGGGACCCCCCAGGGTGCAGCAGGGCCCCCCAGGAGGGGGTATGATTCCCCCCCCCCAGATGAAGCAGAGCCCCCCAGGATGGGGGAGCACCAGGGGGTCATGCCCCACACACTCTCTGAGCCGCTCCCCCGGGAGCCCCCGGGTACTGCTTAGAGCCCCCCACGAACCCCCCAGGACCACCCAGCTGCTGCTTCGAGCCCCCACCCCCCACAGACCCAGCTGAGGGGCTGATCCCAACAGGCCCCCCCTCAATTCCCCTCCCCAAACCCCTCAGCTCGACCCATCCCCACTCGGGGGGGGACGACCCTGACACAGCCCCCCCCAATAGAGGGACCCCCCCAGCACCGCTCAGATGAGATTTATTATTAACGAGCCGCAACATTTGTTATCCCAAATCCAGGGCGGGGGGGGGCGCGGGGGGGCGGGGCAGAGCCCACTGTCACCCCCCACCCACGACTGCACCCCCCCGCCTGCGGTGTCACCGTCACTGTCCCACAGCGTCTCCTGCTCGGGGGGGTCCCCGCCACCTCGAGGGGCTGCATCCTGCTTGTTTGGCAGGGGGGGGTGGCATGTCCTGTTTGGAGGGGTTCATCCCGCTGGGGGGGGGGGGGTCCCGGAGGTCCCCCCCCCGCCGTCAGTGGGGTTTGGGGACGTGCCCGTCCACGTAGAAATTGCGGGTGACTTTGGGGAGGACGAAGTGGGCCCCCTCCAGCTCCGGCGTCAGCACGATCTGGCAGCCCAGGCGGGAATTCTCCTGCAGCTGCGGGGCCTGGTCCAGCAGGTCATCTTCCCTGGGGGGGGCACACACCGGGGGGGGCTGTGGGGGGTCCCCCGGGGGTGTGGGGGTGGTCTCTGGGGGGCTCTAGAGGAGACTATAGTTGTGGGGTAGTGGTGGGATGCTGTGAGGGGTGGGGAATGGGAGGTGGGGTTTAATGGGGGGGGGGTTGGGGGTGTCAGGGGTTTGGGGGGGGGGCTGTTGCATTCTGGGGGGGCTGCAGGGAGCTTGGGGGGATCTCATGGGGCCATGGGGGGAAGCGTGAGGGGCTCCAGGGTCTCTGGAGGAGGGCACGGTCAAGAGGTGGTGGTGGGATGCTGGGGGGGGTTTAATGGGTGGTGGTGGGGTTGGGGGCGTCAGGGGTCTGGGGGTGGCTGTTGGGGTCTGGGGGGGCTTGGGGGGCATCTCACGGGGCCGTGGAGGGAAGCATGGGGGGCTCCAGGGTCTGTGGAGGAGGGCACTGTTGGGGGGTGGTGGTGGGATGCTGGGGGTGGTGGTGGGATGGGAGGTGTGGGGGGGTGGTATTGGGGGATTGGGGTCTGGGGGGTGCTGTTGGGGGGTCAGGGGGGTCCAGGGGGGCCACTGGATCCAAGGGAGGGGGATCAGGGGTCCCTGGGAGGGGGGCGGTCCTTGGGGGTGTTCAGGGGTCTGGGGGGGCTGTTAGGGGGTCAGGGGGATCGAGGAGGGGGCTGTCGGGGTCTCAGGAAGGGGGATCAGGGGTTCTGGAGGGGCTGTGGTCCCTGGGGGGGGCCAGGGTGGTGTCTGGGGGGGATGTTGGGGTCTGGGGGGGCTGTTGGAGGGTCAGGGGCATCCCGCGGGGGCTGCTGGGTCCTGGGGGTGTGTCAGGGGGTCTCTGGGGGTCCCCTGAGGCAGTGGGGATCGGGGGGGGGGGGGCGGGGGGGCCGTTACCGCTCGTCGGGGGGCGGCAGCCGGTCGAGGTGGGGGGCGCTGACGTAGACGTGGCAGGTGGAACAGGCCAGGGAGGCCTCGCAGGCGCCTGCGGGACCCCCCGCTCAGCACCGGGAACGCCCCCAGCACCGGGACCCCCCCTCAGCACCGGGAACCTCCCCCGGTACCGGGAAACCCCCCAGCACTGGGACCCGCCCTCAGCACCGGGATCCCCCCCGCTACCGGTACCTCCCCCAGCAGCGGGACCCTCCCCCGCCCAGATACCGGAACCACCCCTCAGCATCGGGACCCCCGGTAGCGGGACCCCCCTCCCAAGCCCCGGGATCTGCCCCCTCCCCTGGTCCCGGTCCGACCGTGCCCCGCCCCGGTCCCGCCCCCCCGGTGCCGGTACCGACCCTCCAGCTCCAGCCCGTGCCGCTGCGCCAGATGCAGCACGTTGTCCCCGACGCGGCCCCGCACCGGGACGTGACGCCCCGTCCGGTCCACGAAAACGACGTTCACCCTGGGGAAGGGGACACGACACCGGGGGTCAACACCGGGAAAGCCCTCCCGGTACCGGTACCGCCACCCCGGTAGCTCCCCGGGACCGCCCCGGTACCCACACGGCGGCCTCCGGTTCCTCCGCCGCGGCCCCGCCGCCGCTCAGGCCCCGCACCGCTCCCCGCAACAGCCGCCGCGTCACGGAGCCGCCGCTCGCCGCCATGGAGGCCGCCATGATGGGCGCCACGTGACCGCTGCCACGTGACCGGCAGCGGGCAAATGGGCGGGGCCAGAGAGGCGCCGCCGCGCAGGTCCCAGCGCCCGCCGTTATCCAACACCCCCCCCCCCCCCGGGTCCCCTCGCTTTAGGGGGTGCCTTGCCTGAGGAGGGGGTCCCTAATCGGGGGTGGGGGGCGGGATGTAGGTGTGCTCCACACCCGAGGAGTGGGGACCCAATGGGCCTTCAAGAAGGGGGGTGGGGTGTCCTTCCATGAGGAGGGGGGCACAGGAGACACCCACCCCACCCCCCCCGCAAAATTGAGGGGCAACCCCACGGCTGAAGGGGGGGACACAGCACCCCAGGAAGAGGGTGACATCCTTGCACGAGGAGGGGACACAGCACCCAGCCCCCCCTTTGCTTGCCCACAGAGACAAGCTGGGGGGAGGGTCTCCCCCCAATTTGGGAGGGGAGGGGTAATGATGGCACAGAAAACGTAATAAAAAGGGGAGGGGAGAAGCAATATAAATATAGCTTTACTTTGGGAAGAGAGAAGGGCGGGGGGACACACACACGCACACCCCCCTCCCCTCCAGTACAGCAAATCAGACAGCATCGACAGTAGAAACAGGGCAACAACTCAAAAACCAGGAAACCCCCCCCAAAAAAGAGGGAGGGAAGAGGAAGGAGGGTCGGGACCCCGCCCGAAAGCGCCTGCTGGGGGGCTGTGTCCCCTCCTAAGGGGGGGGGAAGGCAAAGCCCCCCCAGAGAGGAAGGGAGAAAACTATTTTTTTCCTTTTTTTTTTTTTTTAAAAAGGCAATAAAAACGAGCATTAAAGTAAAAAGGCAACTTTTACCCCCAAAAAAGTGTAAAATCGCAGTAGCTCCAGTCTTTAAAAAAAAAAAGATAAACCACTAACACCCACCCCCCCCCCACAACCCCGAGTGAAATGTTGAGGAAGAGGAGGGGGAGGCCGAGGTGCCCAGCTCAGCCCAGACCCCCCGGGGGGGGGGGGGGGCAGCGCCATGTCCAACCCCCCATCGCCCCCCAAAAGGGGCGGGAGCCCCCCCCCTTCCTCACCCCAAGCAGCGGGTTAAGGCGGGGAGCGCGTGGGGGTTTTTTGGGGGGGAGGGGGGCGTTGATGCACACGCACACACGCGGCTCCCGGTCACTGCTCTGGGAGGGGGGGGGCCACAGGGAAAAGGGGGGCCATGGGGACCACCTTATGGCAACCAGGGTGTGCGGGGGGGGGCTGTGAAATGAGAAGCCCCACCCACCCACCCATCACCCGGCAAGCCAGGCTCGAAGCTTTCGTATCACTTTAAAACCCTCCAAAAAGAATCAAAAAGACTAAATAAAAAAAAAAAACAAAAACAAAAAACAACCCAAAACCAACCCACGTTTGTACAAGATTTACAGGGGGGGGTTGGGGGGGGGTTTAAAATATCCTTTTCCGCTTCAGGTAGGAGTCGGCGTAATGCCCCCCCAAACCCTGGGAGTGCTGCCCCACGTAGCAGCCCTCAGGGCTGGGCTCCGGGGAGGGCAGGAGGTGGGAGAAGGCTCGTTTCTGGCCACCCACGGGGGTCTGAAAGAGAAAAAAATAGCGTGGGGGGGTGTAAATGTGCAATTTGGGGGGGTTTGGGGGGATTTAGAGGGGTTGGGGGGGGCGTTTCTTACCTTTGAGTGGGAGCTGTGCGAGTGGCTGGGGGGTCCCAAGGTGAGGACGGTGTCTGCGGAGCCTGACGGAGGCATCCCGACAGCCTGGGGAGAAATTAAGGGGGTGGTCTGGGTAAGGGGGGGTCCCCTAAACCCCTGGGGAGGCGTAGGGGGGTCCCCAACCCCCTGGGGAGCGGAGGGGGGGGGGTTACCTTGTTGAGGTGACTCTGCTTGAGCCCAGCCTGAAGGCCACTGGTAAAGTAGGAACTGGGGGATCCTGAGTAAAAGGGGGGCAAAGGCGGCCCCAAACCCCCTCGTTCGAAGCCCGGGGACGAGGAGAGCTGGAAGGGAAAGGGCTGCAGGTGACAATCAGGGCCCCCCAAAATAGGGTAGGGGGTGCCCCACCCACACCAAGGGGCTGGGGGGGCGCTTTTTACCTTGTGCCTGCTGTGCCCGAAGCCCCCCAGGATGGGTCCAGCGTGGTCTCTCGTCTGGGGGTAAATCCGGGATCCCAAATCCTTCCCCCGGAGAGACGACCGGTTAAAGGGGCTGCCCCAACTCCACTGTCCCCCCCCAAAAAACCCTTTATCTCCCCAAAATCTATTCCCAGCCCCCCAAAGTGTCCCCCTCATGCACCCACCGGTGGGTAATCAAAGGCGTAGCCGTCCCCGGCCAGCCCGGGCGAGGGGAGGAGAGGGTCGGCCAGGGAGGGCTGGGAGATCCGGGGGTTGGAGACGCTCCCCAAAACGCCGGTTTTCAGATTAAACCCTTTGTTGGCAGCACCTGAAAAAGGCAGAGAGTTACAGGGGGGAGCGAAATCAAGCCAAAAGAGCCCCGTTCTTCCCCAGGGATCCCCCTTTTCCACCCCAAATGGGGTGGAGGGGGGGGAAAGGGGAGCGGAGGGTGCTCACCTCCCAGGCTGTTCGCTGGCAAGAGGCTGTGCAAGTTCAGGTAAGGGTTGAGAGGAATCTTGAAGTCTTTGGGGGGCTCCCCCAGGAGTGAGACCTGTGGGAGGAACATTTGGGGGGCTCAGGCGGCTCCTCGAGGGGCTGCAGTGGCTCCCCGGGGGGCTCAGGCGGCTGCTCGAGGGGGCTGCAGTGGCTCCCCAGGGGGCTCAGGCGGCTGCTCGGGGGGGCTGCAGTGGCTCCCCGGGGGGCTCAGGTGGCTGCTCGAGGGGCTGCAGTGGCTCCCCGGGGGGCTCAGGTGGCTGCTCGAGGGGCTGCAGTGGCTCCCCGGGGGGCTCAGGCAGCTGCTCGGGGGGGCTGCAGTGGCTCCCCGCGGGGCTCAGGTGGCTGCTCGGGGGGGCTGCAGTGGCTCCCCGGGGGGCTCAGGCGGCTGCTCGAGGGGGCTGCAGTGGCTCCCCGCGGGGCTCAGGTGGCTGCTCGAGGGGCTGCAGTGGCTCCCTGGGGGGCTCAGGCGGCTGCTCGAGGGGCTGCAGTGGCTCCCTGGGGGGCTCAGGCGGCTCCTCGAGGGGCTGCAGTGGCTCCCCGCGGGGCTCAGGTGGCTGCTCGAGGGGCTGCAGTGGCTCCCTGGGGGGCTCAGGCGGCTGCTCGAGGGGCTGCAGTGGCTCCCCGGGGGGCTCAGGCACAAAAGCCAGCCCCAAAACCACGCCGGAGGGTGTTCGGTGATGGCACAGAGCCCCCCCCGAGGCGCCACCGGCTTCGCCCGGAGCGAGAGGGATCTCACCCCGGAGGCGGGAGGCCCGTTTTCGCTCTGCTTTGGTTTTTGGAGGCCGCTGATGACGGATCCCAGAATGGAGGTGGTGAGACCCTGCAGAGCCGGCGGGGTGACGGCGGGAGGGGTGAGCTGAGGCACCTGCGTCCCCAGCACCGAATTTTCCCGATCTACTCCCACCGGTCCCAGGAAAGAAGCCAGGGGTACGTTTCCAGAAGGCAAAATCGGTGATTTTACGTGTCCCTGTGCCATGTCACCGGCCAAGGGGCCACCTGGGGAGACAGGAGGAGGGATGACACCGGCGTTAAGCCCCCCCCGGTTTGGTTCCAGCCCTTTTTTCCCCCAGCTCCACACGAGCTGCGTCACCCCAGCGTCCATCCCCCGCCAGGACGCCGCGCCGCCGGCTCTTACCCGAGGAGAGCTCCCCCAGGAGCGGGGTGGGGGGCTGCGCCGGCGCGTTGGCCAAACCCAGGGCGCCGTGGGAGAGGGAGCTCAGCGGCGAGTCGCCCAGGATCCCCGGTTTCTGCGGGGGACGGAGGGGAGGTTAACGCCGCGCGAAGACGGCCCAACCGCGGCAGATCCGTGGAGGCGACGGAAACCCTGGTGCTCGCGGGGCGGAGGGAAACGGAGGCGGCACAAGGGCCCCCGGCCCAAAGCGCGGCGCGGGCACGGGTATGGAAACACGCCCCGGGCACCGAGAGAGACCCGGTTGCGATTTCACGGCTCCTCGAGCAGCGAATACCAGAAATAACATCGGGGAGACACTCCCCGCCACGGCTCAGCACCAATTTTTGTCCAAAACGGTCTGTTTGCGCTTGGAACGAAGGAGCCAACCCACCCAGCCCGGCGCAGAAGTCGTTTGCCGAGCCGGTAAAGACGAAGAGGAGCCCAGGAGGGACGGGGGGCTCCGCTTTCCTCACCCCCCCCAGCCCCAGCGAGCCTGAGCTCGGCTCAAGGCCCGGCTCAACAAGCCGGGGATGGAGGCAGAGAGTTGCCGAGCTGTCTCGCCGGATCCCCAGAGAGGAGCCGCTGGCGGAAGCCGAACCCTCCAGGCTCCGAGTTGGAGCAATGATTGGCTTCTCCCCCGGCAAAGAGAGCGGCTCCAGCATTACTGGAGCGACTGGGGTGACTGGTGTCACCGGCAGAACCCTCGCCGCGGCCCCTGCCTGGTTTTAAGGACGCGAGGAAGGCGCCGGAGGGGGGTCCCGGCGCTCCGGCTCGGCACCACCGCACACACAGCACGTTACCGCGCCGGCTGCCTCCTACCGCTCACATGGAAGAGGGTTTGGTTCTCCTTGTTCTGCAGCAGCTGTGTCCACACCTGGTTCTGCAGTAACAGGGAGTTCCCAAGCAGTGCCTTCTGGGGCAGAAAGCACAGCGAGAAAGACCGGAAACAAGAGAAAAATCACTCAAAAAAAGAGAGGAGAAAACCCAAGAAAAACGTTCGAGAGGCACGGGGAGGGCGTGAAGCGCGGCAGGGAGCTTAAATCCTCAGTTTGCTCCTCTTTTTACCCCTCAAGCGGCAACAGCAGTTCCGGGAGAGGCCACGGAGGCGCGCGAGCCGGAGCGGAGGCACGACGGCGGCAGCACGAGCCCGCCGTCGGGTTTGGGAGACCCCTGCCCATCCGCAGGACCCTGATTTAAGACCGGACGCGTTTCTCGTGGAAACGAGCGGGAGCGCGAGGGCTCCCGGCACGGAGGGCGGCGTAATTTCCACGTACCTGCTGCGCTTGGGTTTGGTTCTGAAGCGCGAGTTGGAGGAGGGCGGTGGAGAGAGCCGGGTTGGTCACCAGCGGCACGGAGGGAGCGGCGCCGAGGATTCCTAGAGGGAAGAGACGCTGCAGGAACCGTCTGCCGCGGTGAGGACGAGCCCCGGCGGCCCCGGCTCCGCGTTCAGCCTTACCCTGTTTTCCTCCGACGGCCCCGTGGAGCAGGGGGTTGAGCAGCAGCTGGACGGAAGCGGGATTTCCCAGGCTGTTGAGGATTTGGAGGATGTTTGGCTCGGGGAGGAGCCCTTTCCCACGATTCAGCGCCTTAAAAAACCCAAAAAGCAGCGCGTTAAAAACAAGACAACCTGCTTCGCGGCTTCCCCCACGGCGCGCCACCCTGAAACCACCCTCACGCTGCCAAAACCAGTAAGATTCCAGCCCCCAAAATCCAGCTCCCAGCAAGATGGTTCCCAAATATCTCGCCACAGAACCACCAACCCATCCCCACGGCGGATAAAAGCCAAGGTGCCGCGGCGGCCGCGCCGTTTGCCCTCGGTACCGGCAGCTACGCCGTCCGCAACCTTCTCCGCCGCTGGATTTCGGCGACAAGCGGCTGTTGCCGCTCTGAATTTTGCCAGAAAGTGCAGGAAAACGGATCCAAAGAGGGGGGAATTTGTGCCGCACCACCGGAGCCTGGAAGCACCGGCGCTGCCAGAGATGCCAGAATGAAAAACTACGGGCAACAGACGGCCGCTCCGTAAGGGATCCGATGGGAAATGCGCCGGCTGCTCCGCGACAGCCTGCTCCCGGCTGGATACCCGACCTCGGGAATGCCGTCACGGCAAGCTGCGAAGGGAAGAGGGAGAAGGAGGAGGAGGAGGAGGAAGCAGCCTCACCGTCGCCTGCGCGGCTATGAGGGCGGCCAACATGCTGCGGCCGGGAGGGCCGGGAGCGCAGAAGGAGACTCGGACGTGATTCCCGGCGAGGGGCAAACCGTCCGTGGCCTGCTGAACCATCTCCGCCATCTCCGCCGACTCGTACTCGAGGACGGCGAAGCCTTTCAGCTGCCCGTCCTGACCGTAGGCCAGCTAGGAGAGGAGAGGGGTGCCAAAAGAAGGGTTAGCGCAACAGGAGAGGGAACCGGCGCCAGGGAGGCCCTCACGTGCCAATACAGAGGGATCCAGGCAGGCTGGATTGAGGGGCCAAGCTCGGCTGGGTGAGGCTTAACAAGGCCAAGGGCTGGGTCCTGCCCTTGGGTCACCCCAACCCCAGGCAGCGCCCCAGGCCTGGGGCAGAGGGGCTGGGAAGTGCCCGGCGGAGAAGGCCCTGGGGGTGCTGGCTGACAGCCGGCTGGGCATGAGCCAGCAGTGCCCGGGTGGCCAAGGAGGCCACCAGCCCCCGGGCTTGTGTCAGCACTGGGGTGGCCAGCAGGGGCCGGGCAGGGATGGGGCCCCTGTGCTCGGCCCTGGGGAGGCCCCACCTCGAGGGCTGGGCTCAGGTTTGGGCCCCTCGGGACAAGAAGGGCCTGGAGGGGCTGGAGCGTGTCCAGAGAAGGGCAGCGGGGCTGGGGCAGGGTCTGGAGCACAAGTGTGCTGGGGGGCGGCTGGGGGGGCTGGGGGGGTTTAGCCTGGAGAAGGGGGGGCTGAGGGGAGCCCTTCTCGCTCTCTGCAGCCCCCTGAGAGGGGCTGGAGTGAGGGGGGGTCGGTCTCTGCTCCCAAGGAACGAGCGATGGGACGAGAGGAACCGGCCTCGAGCTGCGTCAGGGCAGGTTTAGGTTGGGTGTGAGGGGAAATGTCTCCCCTGCCAGAGCGGTCAGGGAGTGGCACAGGCTGCCCCGAGAGGTGGGGGAGTCGCCGTCCCTGGGGGGGTCAGACACCGCGCAGACGCGGCCCTTGGGGACGTGGTTTGGGGAGGAGGGGGCGGGGGTTGGGTTGGGGCTGGACTCGATGGTCCTCGAGGTCTTTTCCAGCCTTAACAATTCCATGATTCTATGTTACGAGGCTGTTGCACCCTGGGACGCTGCTTGTTTTGGGGTGTCAGCCTCCCCGGGAGCTCAACAGGCTCAGAGAGATGTCGCAGCCCAGAAAACACGTCTTCCCCCCTCACCAAAATCCCCCTCACCTGGCAGAAAGTAGGGGCGCAGGCGGCGGAGAAGACCTGCCGCAGCTCCTCGAGGTCGGCGTAGTTGTGGGGCAGCTTGTCGACGCACAAGCACTTGGAATGGAGGAGGTCTAACGTCAGCTGGTTGACGTCCGTCCAGTGGACGTAGAGAGTCCGCGTGCCCAGCTGCTTCCCCAGCAGGTCCGACTTGGCTCTGGCCGCCGAATCCTTTTTCATATATTCCACAAATCCGTAGCCTTTAGAGTGTCCCGTTTTCTCGCTGTAGACCAGGAAACAACGTTCCAGGTTGCCGAAAGGTCGGACCAGCTCCTCGAATTGTTGCTGGGTGTAGAGCTGGGGGAGGTTGGCGATACACAGGAGGGCGTCCGTGGGCTGTAGCTGCACCGAGATCTCCTTCTCCCGGAGTTTGCTCAGGTGGAATTTTTTGATGGCCGATTCCGCCTGTTCCCCGTTAAGCAACGTGACGAAGGCTGCGGGAGCAGAGCCGGGAGGGAAGGGTGAGGCCGCGCGGCACCGCGAGGTTAAACCCCGGGAGACGGGGCGTTAAAATTCACCCCTCCAGGCGCCGTTAGCGCCCAAAGACCCCGAGGGAAGCTCTCGGTGAGTGAAATCACACCATCCTCCGCCCCGAGCGCCGGCGAGACACAGGTGTCCCAACCACCCCAGGCTGGAGGAGCACCCGCACCTTCCTCCGTCCCCGAGAACCGGTTTTTGGGGTGAGGGGATAACACCGGTAGGCGCAGCCCCCCTGAAAAGGGGCTGGATTGAACACCCTCAGCTCGGAAAATCCCCCCTGGGGGTTGGGAAAGCGATGGAAACCCCACACTGCACCGTACAAACCCTCCCGGGGGCGATTCTAAACCCTTCAGCCGTTAATTTTCTGCCCGCCGCCGCGCAAAGAGGGTCCGGCGAGCGCGGCTGAGGGAAGAGCCCAGACGCAGGGAACAGTCGGGAGGGGGAACAGGCGGAAAATCGACATGAAACGAGGCGTTGCCTTCCCCAGCGGAACACCCGGCGGTGGAAAAACCACCGAACCCGGCGGCGGGGAGGGGCTGAACCCGGTTTCGGCGTCGGGAGAGCACTCGCTGCGAGAGCAGCTTACTCACCAGTCCCTTTGTATTTGTCCACAAAGCAGTATTTCAGCTCGTAGTCGCTCAGCAGATCGTGGACTTCCTGCATAAAGAGGAGTTTCAATAAAAATAATGATTAAAAAATAATAAGTTGGCTTGGCGGGAGAAGCTCCGGTGGGACTGCTAATTCCTGCGGGTCGCCCAGCACGGCACCCCCAAATATTTCCCCTTTCCCCAGGCTGGGGAGAGGGAACGGGCTCGATTTAAAGCAAAGACGTTCCTCAGGGAACCAAATCATGCGTCAAAACGATGCCTCGGGCCCCAAAACGGCCCCCTCGGGCCCCAAAACGGCCCCCTCGGGCCCCAAAACGGCCCCCTCGGGCCCCAAAACGGCCCCCTCGGGCCCCAAAACGGCCCCCCTCGAGGGCGTTCATCCCTTCAGGCCGCCCGTGGAAGCGGCTCCTCCTCCCGGAGAAGCACCCGCCACCGGCTCCAGACTTTGCCCTCCCCAAAATAACGCGCGGACCTTTGGCCTCCGCGAGGCTCCCGGGCGATAATTAACCCTGACGGGGAGGGGAATTAAAGCGGGCGGGGGGACACAGGGCTCAGGGGGGCGCTGGGGGGGGCGGGAAGCGGCGCTGGCTCTTCATCAAAGCCGGGGTTATGGGGTGATGGGGGGGGGGGGGGATGGACACACACCCTGGTTCTTCCTCCGGGAGCCGTTAGGAGGGGTTGGGGGGGGACACACACGACATGGACGGACAGGAGGGTTTGGACCCCTACCCCAGCCATCCCCCCCCGGTACCAGGCTCGGCTTTGCCCTCACCCCACTCTGTATCCCCCAAACTGGCACCTACCACAGACCTGCACCCCAAAACCGCAAGCTACGCCCTGCTTCCAGCCCCGGGGGGGTGGGGGTGTGTGTCAAACTGCCCCCCCGCCCCCCCGCCCATCCTCAGACCCGGGTCCCCCTTGGTCCCCCCAGACCCGGTTCTGGACCCGGTTCCCCTTCCAGTCCCCCTGCCATAGGCCTGGTTCCCCCTCGGTCCCCCCCGTCCCAGTCTCCCCTCGGTCCCCCCGCCGTAGACCCAGGCCCAGTTTCCCCTCGGTTCCCCCCTCCACTGTAGGCCTGGTCCCGATCTCCCCTGGGTCCCCCTGCCGTAGACCCAGGCCCAAGCCCGGTTACCCCCCACCGCCGTAGGCCCGGTCCCGGTCTCAGTGCCAGCCCCCTCTCAGCTCTCCCTGCCTCAGGCCCAGACCCGGCCGGGTTCCCCCTCGGTCCCCCCCGGCCCAGTCCCAGTCCCGGTTCCAGTTCCCGCTCGATCCCGCCGCCACAGGCCCGGTCTCGGTTCTCTCTCGGTTCGCCCCCACCCCCAACAAGCCCGATCCCGGCCCTAGTCCCGGTCCCCCCCAGGCCCCCGCTCCCCCCCAGTTCCGGTCCCGTCCCGTCCCGCCCCCACCCCCGTTCCCGGTCCCCCCACCCCTAATCCTCCCGTTCAGGTCCCCCCCGGGTCCCCCCGGCTCCGGTTCCCTCCAGGTTCCCCCGCAGCCCAGTCCCGGTTCTCCCGGCTCCGGTTCCCCCTCAGATCCAGTGTCCCCCAGGTTCCCCCCGTTCCGGTCTCCCGCCGTACCCCCGCAGCCCGTCCCCGTTCCGGTCCCCCCCACCCGGTCCTGGTCCTCCCGTTCCGGTCCCGGTCCCCCCTGGTTCCGGTCTTCCTCGGTCCTCCCGCAGCCCGTCCCCGTTCCGGTCCGTCCCCCCCGTCCTAGTCCTCCCGTTTCGGTCCCCCCTCGGTCCCGGTCCCCCCCCGGCTCCGGTTCCTGCTCAGTTCCAGTCCCCCCCAGGTTCTCCCTCGGTCCGGTCCCCCCGGCCAGGCCCGCACAAGTCCCCCCTCGGTCCCGGTCCCCCCCGGTCCCGGCCCGCACAAGTCCCCCCTCGGCCCCGGTCCCCCCCGGTCCCGGTCCCCCCCGGTCCCGGCCCGCACAAGTCCCCCCTCGGCCCCGGTCCCCCCCCGGTCCCGGTCCCCCCCGGTCCCGGCCCGCACAAGTCCCCCCTCGGCCCCGGTCCCCCCCGGTCCCGGTCCCCCCCGGTCCCGGCCCGCACAAGTCCCCCCTCGGTCCCGGTCCCCCCTCGGCCCCGGTCCCCCCCGGTCCCGGCCCGCCCCGGTCCCCCCTCGGTCCCCCCCTCGGTCCCGGTCCCCCCCGGTCCCGGCCCGCACAAGTCCCCCCTCGGCCCCGGTCCCCCCCGGTCCCGGCCCGCCCCGGTCCCCCCGCCGGTGCCCGCACCTGGTTGCTCACGTCGGCCGGCAGCCCGCGGATCAGGACCTTGCGGCGGTTGCGGAACTGGCGGGCGCTGCGCTCCAGGCGGCTCCGCACCTCGGCCGGGGGCAGCGTCGGCAGCTCCTCCTCGGGGGCGCGGCCCGGCCCCGCTCCCGGTACCGCGGGGCCGGGCCCCGGGACGGCGCCCGCCGGGGATGGGGACAGCGCCGCCGCCGCCATCTTGGGCCCCGCCGCCGCCTGGGACCATCGAGAGCGGGACGGCGGGCAGAGCGGCGCCAACACGCCGCCGCCTGATTGGCCCGCGCGCCGCCACGCCCGCGCGGCAGCATTCCGGGCGCTCATTGGACAAGGCGAAAAAAACAAGCCGGCGGCACCGACGCATTCCATTGGGCGGAGACGAGTCTTATTAGCATCCGGCCGCCCGATTGGACAGAAGCGGACGAGCCCTGCCGTTACCGCCCTCGCCCGTCCCCATTGGCTGCTTCTTGGGGGCCACGCCCTGAGCGAGCCAACCCTTGACCCCCGGCACCCTGTGGGGGCCCTTGACCCCCCCCAGCACCCTATAGGGACCCACAGACATCCCGGCACCCTATAGGGCACCCAGACCCCCCCCTTCAGACCTACAGGGACCCACAGACACACCCCCAGCACCCTACAGGGCACCCTGACCCCCTCACACCCCCTACAGGGCACCCTGACGCTCCCGTCACCCTATAGGGACCCACAGACACACCCCCATCATCCTATAGGGACCCACAGACACACACGTAGCACCCTGACCTTCCCCCGACATCCTACAGGGACCCACAGACACATCCCCCACCCTATAGGGACCCTAAGACACCCCCTCCACACACTTTATAGGGTCCCCACCCCCTCCCTGCCCTATAGAAACCCCCATAGGGACCCCAGCCCCTCAGCGACCCCCCCGAACCTATAGGAACCCCCAGACTCGCCCCCGCCATGGCCTATAGGGTCCCCCAGCTCTCCCATAGGGACCCCAGCCCCTCAAGTGATGCCCCCATCCCTATAGGGACCCCTAGACTGCCCCCCATGGCCCATAGGGACCCCCCCTCCCCACTGTGGGGGTCCCAGGCCCCACTCCACCCCCCCAGGCCACAAAGGAAGCAGTGGGGCCGTTCCATCCTTTATTGGGAGATGACCCGGGAGGGGGGGCACGGGGGGCCCCCCCCACCCTGCAGCCCCCCAAAACCGCTCGGGGGGGCACAGACAGCAGGCAATAAATAAGGGGGATGGGGAGGGGCAGGGAAACAGCCTCCCCTTTCAGTTTGGGGGGGCACCCAGCCCCCTCTTCCTCCAAGCCCCCCCCGCAGCACCCCAAAACCAGTCCTGGGGTGATGGCTGGGCCAACGGGGGGGGGCCGGGATGAGGGGGGGGCCCTTCCCCCCCCTCCTATTTTAGGAGCCCCTGAACCCCAATAAAGTGCCACATTCTTTTGCTGAACCCCCAATCCTTTGAGGCGGGGGGCGGTGGGGGGGCATCCTCAATCCCGGCACCCAAAGGCAACCCCCGCCCCCCGCAGCGGGGGTCCAGCAGGTCCCCGAGGAAGAGGAGGGAGCGAGGAAGGGGGAGGGTGGGGGCTCTGTAAGGCCCCCTCTTTTTGCTCTCCCCCCCCCCCCAGTGTCATTCACAGTGTTCGGCGGGAGAGACATGCCGCAGGGCGAGGGTCGGCACCGAACGCCCGCGGATCCGGCAGGAGGAGGGGACATGGCGCAGCTTCCTCCTCCTTCCTCCTCCTCCTCCTCACTCTCACCTCACCGGCCCGACCGTTTCCTTTCCCAGTGGCGTTTTCGGCCCGGGATAAAACAGAGAGCGGCGGCATGGGGCTGCGTCCCCCCGCCGCGGCTGCGTCCCCCCCGCCGCCATCGCGGCTCAGCAGAGGCTGAAGACGGAGGGAGCCTGAGCCCTGTATTTCTCGTGGAAGTTCTTGAGGATGGGGACGAGGTTGTGGAAAGGCGGGCGGAAGGAAGCCTCCGCTTCCCAGCAGTTCTTCATCAGCCGGTAGATCTGGGAAGGGATGGGAGACGGAGAAATTAATCCGGAGGCAACACGGGGAAGAAAAGGGGGGCTCCTCGCTTTCGGTGCTCTGCCCGTGGCGTTCCCGCCCCCACATTCACCTTTCCCTCCTCTTCCCCACAGCAAGATGAAGCCCTTCCCACTTTTTCTCTTCCCTTTTTTCCCCCCCTCCTTCCCCATTTTTTCCCTTCCCATTTTCCCCTTCCCTTTCTCCACTCTTCCCCTTCTCCACTTTTCTCCATCTTCACCGTTTTTCCCCCTTCCCATTTTTTGCCTTCCTCTTCCCCACTTTTCCCCCTTCCTTTCTTATCTTTCTCTTCCCCATATTTCCCTTCTCCACTCTTCCCTTTCCCTCCCCCTTCCCATTTTTCTCCTTTCTCTTCCCCACTCTCCCCCCTTCCTCCCTCATTTTCCCCTTCCCTTTCTCCATTCTTCCCCTTCCCTCCCCCTTTTCCCCCTTCCCTCCTCACTTTTTCCTCTCCCTTTCCCATCTTTCTCTTCCCTCCTCTATTTCCCCTCTCCATTTTCCCTCTTCCCTCCCCACTCTTACCCTTCCTCCCCATTTTCCCCTTTCCCTCCCCACTTTTCCCCCTTCCCCTTCCCCACTCTTCCCCTCCCCTCCCTCATTTTCCTTCCCTCCCCTTTTTTCCCCTCCCCTCCCTCATCTTCCCCTTCCCTCCCCATTTTCCCCTTCCTTTCCCATCTTTCTCTTCCCTCCTCCCTTTTTCCCTTCCCATTTTCCCCCTTCCTCTCCTCATTTTTCTCCTTCCTCTTCCCCACTTCCCCATTTTTCCCCTTCCCCTTCTCCTCCCCACCTTTTCCCCCCTCCCTTCCCATTTTTCTCTTCCCTCCCCCATTTTTCCCTCCCCATTTTCCCCCTTCCCCTCCCATTTCCCCTGTCCCCAGGGGCCGTGGCAGCCCACGGGGACAGACAAGACAGCTGGACAGACAGACAGCCGTCGGGATGCGGAGCCTCACCTCGCAAGGACAGTCCTTGGGACTCGGCAGCCTCTTCCCCCTGTCCAGCAGCTCGATCAGCCGCAGCACCGTCATCTGCCCCTGCGTCGCCCCGATCATCTCGATGAATTTCTGCGGGGGGGGTGGGGGGGGGGGGAGGGGAAAATCAGCCGCAATCCCCGGTTCGGCAAACGCCGTCGCGGCAAAGCCGGCGTCGCCGACCGGGACTCACCGCGGGAGGGCTCTGGCCGGAGTCGCAGCGGGTCAGGAGCTCGTAGAGCGTCACCCCGAAGGACCAGACGTCGGAGGCGTAGTAAAACTTACACTCCTTGAGGCACTCCACGGCGTACCTGCGCGGTCACGGCCGGCGGTGAGCGCCGGCCTCCCCTCACCCCGAGCCTCCGCACGGCGCACCCGAGCCTGGCGCTGGCCTCTGCTCGCCCTGAGCCTCTGTACCCGAGCCTGGCGCCAGCCTCTGCTCGCCCTGAGCCTCCGCTCGCCATACCCGAGCCCGGCACCAGCCTCCCCTCGCCTTGAGCCTCCACACGCCGTACCCAAGCCCGGCACCAGCCTCCCCTTGCCCTGAGCCTCCACATGCCGTACCCGAGCCCGGCACCAGCCTCCCCTCGCCTTGAGCCTCCACACGCCGTACCCGAGCCCGGCACCAGCCTCCCCTTGCCCTGAGCCTCCACACGCCGTACCCGAGCCCGGCACCAGCCTCCCCTCACCCCGAGCCTCCACACGCCGTACCCAAGCCCGGCACCAGCCTCCCCTCGCCCTGAGCCTCCACACGCCGTACCCGAGCCCGGCACCAGCCTCCCCTCGCCTTGAGCCTCCACACGCCGTACCCAAGCCCGGCACCAGCCTCCCCTTGCCCTGAGCCTCCACATGCCGTACCCGAGCCCGGCACCAGCCTCCGCTCACCCCGAGCCTCCGCTCGCCATACCCGAGCCCGGCGCTGGCCTCCCCTTGCCCTGAGCCTCCACATGCCGTACCCGAGCACCGCACCAGCCTCCGCTCGCCCTGAGCCTCCACACGCCGTACCTGAGCCCAGCGCCGGCCTCCCCTTGCCCTGA
This sequence comes from Phalacrocorax carbo, assembly GCF_963921805.1. Lineage (NCBI taxonomy): Eukaryota > Metazoa > Chordata > Aves > Suliformes > Phalacrocoracidae > Phalacrocorax > Phalacrocorax carbo. The sequence continues at coordinate 579,900 of NC_087542.1, read as the reverse complement.
GCCTCCACATGCCGTACCCAAGCCCAGCACCAGCCTCCCCTCGCCCTGAGCCTCCGCAAGCCGTACCCGACCCTGGCGCCGGCCTCCCCTTGCCCTGAGCCTCCACACGCTGTACCCGAGCCCGGCACCAGCCTCCCCTCGCCCTGAGCCTCCACACGCCATACCCGAGCCCGGCACCAGCCTCCCCTTGCCCTGAGCCTCCACACGCCGTACCCGAGCCCGGCACCAGCCTCCCCTCGCCCTGAGCCTCCACACGCCGTACCCGAGCCCGGCACCAGCCTCCCCTCGCCCTGAGCCTCCGCACACCGTACCCGAGCCCGGCGCCGGCCTCCCCTTGCCCTGAGCCTCCACATGCCGTACCCAAGCCCGGCACCAGCCTCCCCTCGCCCTGAGCCTCCGCAAGCTGTACCCGACCCTGGCGCCGGCCTCCCCTCGCCCTGAGCCTCCACACGCTGTACCTGAGCACAGCACCAGCCTCCCCTCACCCTGAGCCTCCACAGGCGCCGGCCTCCGCCTGCCCCTAGGGGCCCCAACGCCGCCGCGGCGGGGGCCGCGCTCACCAGAAGACGGGGCTGTCGCCGTCCTCGCAGACGCGGTAATACTCGTGGCCCTCGGGGATGGCTTTGGCTAAGCCAAAATCCCCGATTTTCACCACGTTTTCGTTCTCCAGCAGCACGTTGCGGGCGGCGAGGTCCCTGTGGATGTAGTGGAGGGAGTGCAGGTAGGCCATGCCCTGGGGAAGGGGGAAAAGACGGGGGGTCAGAGCCGTTTTGGGGGGTCAGAGCAGCCACTTTGGGGGGGTTCAGGAGCTGTATCCTGGACAAGGGGGAAAAGATGGGAAGTCAGAGCTGTTTTGGGGGGCTCAGAGCCGTTTTGGGGGGCAGAGGAGCATCCTTGTGGGGGTTCAGAGCTGTTTTGGGGGGGTCAGAGCCATGCCCTGGACAAGGGGGAAAAGATGGGGGGTCAGAGCCATTTTGGGAGTGGTCAGAGTCATTTAGGGGGGCAGAGAAGCCACTTTGGGGGGGTTCAGGAGCTGTTCCCTGGGGAAGGGGGAAAAGATGGGGGGTCAGAGCCATTTGGGGACGGTTCAGAGCCATTTGGGGGCTCAGAGGAGCCACTTTGGGGGAGCAGAGCCACTTTGGGGTGCAGAGCAGCTCTTTTGGGGGGGTCAGAGAGGCCATGCCCTGGACAAGGGGGAAAAAATGGGGGGTTAGAGCTGTTTTGGGGAGCAGAAGAGACATTTTGGGGGGCTCAGAGCCATTTGGGGGAACAGAGGAGCCCAGGGTACAGATAGGTCATGCCCTGGAGAAGGGAAAAGATGGGGGGGTTCGAGCCATTTTGGGGGGGTTCAAAGCCATTTGGAGGGGATCAGAGAAGCCATGCCCAGGAGAAGGGGGAAAAGACAGGGATTTAGAGCTGTTTTGGGGAGCAAGAGACATTTTGGAGCGTTCAGAGCCATTTAGGGGAGCAGAGAAGCCATGCCCTTGAGAAAGGGGGAAAGATGGGGAGTTAGAGCCATTTTGGGGGTTTAGAGCCATTTTGGGGAGCCGCTAAGCCATGCCCTGGAGAAAGGGGAAAGGACGGGGGGTTAGAGCCATTGTGGGGGGGTTTAGAGTCCTTTTGGGGAGCAGAGGAGCCCAGAGTACAGGTAGACAATGACCCGGAGAAAGGGAAAAAGACAGGGCAGGGGGGTCAGAGCCATTTTGGGGGGGTCACAGCGATTTGGGGGGGGGGTCAGAGCCACGGTGGGGAGCGGAGGAGCCCCAGGGAGAAGGCGGGAGGGTTTAGGCTTTACCTCGCAGATCTGCTGGGCGAAGAGCAGGATGTGGGCCAGGCTGACGTTGTGCTTGGGCAGGTAGTCTCGCAGGCTGCCGAGGGGCACGTACTCCATGATCAGCTGCACGATCTTCTCTCCTGGAGGGCGAGGAAGAGGAGGAAGGCGGCGTGTGAACCTCGCGGGGAGAGCGGAACAACCCAAAGACACCCCAACCCCCACCCCTCTGCCAGGAAGGGGATCCCCCCACCGCTACCAGCTGCCTAAAAAAGGTGGGGAATTGGGTTTTTGGCGTCTCCGCGGCGGCGCCGGCGGGAGGGACAACGCAAGGTTGGGCTCCGCCGGCGTTCAACGCCGCCGCCAAGGGGAAAACCTCGCGCGGGGAGAGACGGCGACCGCCACCAACGCCACGGCGCGTCCCCTGGGGCCGCCTCACCCTGCTCGCTGCAGCAACCCTTGTACTTGACGATGTTTTCGTGATAAAGTGTCTTGAGGATCTCGATCTCCCTCTTCCAGCTGGTCAGGAGCTGCTGGCTGCAGCCGGATTTGAGCGATTTCACAGCCACCATTTCCCCCGTGCCGTCGTTCGTGGGGTCGTAGCAATACAGGCTCACTTTGCCGAAGTGACCCTGGCAAAGAGCAGGCACGGAGTTTGAGATCCTGCCAGGAGAAGCTTTCCTGGCCTTTCCCACACTGGAAGCAGCCTCCCTGGAAGCTCTCCATCAGGGACAACAGAGGGGAAATCCTCAGTGAAAACAGATTAAAAATAAACGCTTTTGACCCTCATCCAAATGGAATTTCTTCGGAAATCGGTCTGGAAAAGGCTGGTTCGCCCAGCGGTGACCGAAGCGCTACAAATCACTCAAGACGCCGCGATAACCTGCCACGAGGGAAACATCCTCCCGACCAGCTCCGAGCCGCTCCGCGCTCCCCGTTAAGCCGCCCTCGTTATCTTTATCGGCTCCGTGGTCCGTCGAGGATTTGTTATATCAGCTTTTTCGGGGATTTGGAATCGTAGAAGCATTTAGGTGGGAAAAGAGGCTTAAGATCGTCGAGTTCCAGCGTTAAGCTTAAAAACTACTGACTCCGCCGCTAAACCGCGTCCCTCAGCACCGCGTCGACGCGTCTTTTAAATCCCTCCCGGGACGGTGACTCAACCCCTTCCCTGGGCAGCCTCTTCCAGCGCTCGACGACCCCTTGGATGAAGGGATCGTTTCCAATATCCCACCTGAACCGCCCCGGGTGCAACTTGGGGCCGTTTCCTCTTCCTTGGGAAAAGAGCCGGAGCCCCCCGCCTCGTCACGAGCCCCTTTCAGGCAGTCGTGGGGAGCAAGGTCTCCCCACAGCCTCCTTTTCTCCAGGCTAAAGCACCCCGGTTCCCTCAGCCCCTTCTCTTCTCCTCCAGACCCTTCACCGGCTTTCGCTGCTTCTCTTTGGACGCATGATCCCACCTCGCAGAACCCTTGGAGCCAGGGCAGGACATTGGGGAACCCCGAGGTGCTTTGGGGGGACACGGGACCCTTTGAGCTCGCCCAGCCCAGCCCCCCGCCCCGAGCAGGGACGTCTTCCCCGAGCGCGGGTTGCCCCGAGCCCCGTCCAGCCCCACCTCCAGCGTTCACGGGGCATCGGCCCCTCTCGGGGCGCCCCGGCCCGGGGACTCGCCCCCCTCGGCGCCGGGAATTCCCGCCTCGGCTCCGCTCGGAATCTCCCCTCCGGGAGCTTGAAAGCGCCCGCCCTCGCCCCGGCGCCGTGGGCCCGACGAAGGAGCCCGGCCCCGTCTGCGGGAGCCGCCTCCTCCCCGGGCTGAACACCCCCGGCTCCCCCAGAGGGGTTCCAGCCCTCGGACCCTCCCCGCGGCCGCCTCCGGCCCACAATTCCGGGCCGGGGGGGTTTCTCAAGATGTCGCTTACCTCCCCCAGCTCCCGAATCTTTTTCAGGTAACGTTTCTGAAAGACGGTGGGGTCCGACACCGGGAAGTCGGGGTTCACTGAGGTGACGTCTACGAGGTCTGGAAATGAAGGGGGTGAGGGGAGAGCGTGGGTCGCCTGCCGCAGAGACGCTCTGCACGTTTCCTCGCCCAACCCCTGCGCTCCACGGAGCGCCTTTTCTGGCCTTTTCTTTTTCCTACTTTTCCCTTTTCTTTCCCCTTCTTTTTACTACTTTCCCCCCTTTTTTCCCTTCTCTTTTTTGCCTTTTCTTTTTCCTACTTCCCCCTTTTCTTTCCCCCTTTTCTTCCTTTCTCCCTTTTCTTTCCCCTTCCTTCCTCCCTTCTTTTCCCTTCCTTCCTCCCTTCTTTTCCCTTCCTTCCTCCCTTCTCTTTCCCTTCCTTCCCCCCTTCTCTCTCCCCTTCCTTCACCCCTTCTCTTTCCCCCTTCTCTTTCCCTTCCTTCCCCCCTTCTCTTTCCCTTCCTTCCCCCCTTCTCTCTCCCCTTCCTTCACCCCTTCTCTTTCCCCTTCTCTTTCCCCTTCTTTTCCCCTTCTCTTTCCCCCTTTTCTTTCCCCCCTTCTCTTTTCCCCCTTTTTTAACCTTTTTGCCCCCTTTTTAACCACCTCCCCCCCATCCAGTCCCAAAGGGTCTCCAGCACCACCCCCACCCCACCGCTGCCGAAGCCCCGACGGCTTCGCGGAGGGGAAGGAACAGCGGGGCCGGAATGAACCCCCGCCCCAGCCCCGAGAGGCGCCCGGCGGCGGAGCCTCACTGTGCGGCTGGAGCTGGGTGAGGTCCCGCAGGATGGTGCGGAACGACGGCCGCTCCACCGGCGTGTAGTTCAGGCACTGACAGATGAGCGTGGCCAGCTCCTTGCACGACGGCTCGGGCAGGCGATGCTTTTTCTCGTAAAAACGCTCTTTCTAAGACAAAAAAAACCAGAAAAGCCAAGTCTCAAACGGGGCTGGATCCACCCCGGAACGGAGGAGCTGGGGACGGAGGGAGAAGGCAAATCACCTCCGAAGGAGTGCGCTCCTTCAGCGGGACGTCGGCGTCGAAGCAGATTTCCAGCAACGTGGTGCCAAAGCTCCATTTGTCGGCCGCCGTGCTGAGGTTTCCCACATCCCGGACGCACTCCGGGGCGATCCAGGGGATCCGGTCCACGCGTTCTTTGGAAAAGGGAAGGCGAAATGAGGCGTTGCGGAGGGTAAAGCCCCAAAGACCCCCACGAACACGGGGAGGGGAGGGAAGCTCCCGGCCACGGGGAGCCGCGGCAGGACTGTCTTTAAGCGGCTTTAAGGCCAAAACCAGCCACTGTGACAGAATTTGCAGGCCCGCGTGTTTAAAATGCCATTTATTGCAAAAATTGAGGTCTGAGAGGCAGGGAAGACCTCGCCAAAACAGCTCAGGCACAAACACCACTATTTATTAGCTACCTGCATGTTCAAAATGCCATTTGTTGCAAAAATTGAGGTCTGAGAGGCAGGGAAGACCTCGCCAAAACAGCTCAGGCACAACCCACGCTATTTATTAGCTACCTGGGCTGCAGGAGCGGGGGGAAAAACGCACCCAGATTTTCAGCTCAGGACAAGCCCAGGCTCAGCCCTGCCCAGTCTGAGCACGGAACGACCGAATACCTTCTCGAGAGAGCACCGTAAAGCTGACCCCGGGGTCGCTGAGCTTCACGAAAGGCACAGATCCATCCTCCAGCCCCTTCCTGGCCAGCAGGATGTTTTTCGCGCACACGTTGCCGTGCACCAGGTTTTTATCTTCCTGCGAAAAGGAGGGGATACGGAGCCTTGGAGGAAGCTCCCGCCGTTGCCGCAGAGTAAGGCCGAGCCTTACGGACGACGCCAGGAGATAAAAATGCAGGGCTCCTGGCTCTAATTACGTGCGTCACCTCCCTGCCTCGTTATCCCAAAGCCGAACCCCCGGGGTGGGGATAAAAGGAACGCGAGGATTACCCGGCGCGTGCCCTCACAAGCAGCTAAGCGAGCTTTCCCAAGCTGCTGGCCGCACGCCCGGCGAGCGGGGACGGCAGCGTCCTCACGCGGGGCTCTTCCCAGCTCGCGCGGCTCCAAACACCACGCTGCGGAGCCGGGGTCCAGCGACCCCCGCCCCCCCCGGCCGCTCAGCTCCGCAGCAAAGGGAGCAAGGCGGGTGTCGGGGAGGCGCGGGAAGGGCACGCCATGCTAAAAATCCGCCTCTCCGCTTGGAGGGCGGAGGAAAAACGTGGCAGATCCTTCCTGCCGCGCCGCTGGCAAGACCCAGGGGTGCGGCTGGAGGAAAAGGTGCTCGGAGGCGACCTCCAGCGCGGTTCCCCGCCGGGAAAACCCCCAGCTCCGGCTCTATTACCAGGTAGCTCAAGGCACTGGCCAACTGCTTGGCCACGGTGATTTTCCAGCCCACGGTGACCCGGCCTTTCTCTTTCCGCAGCAGCACATCCAAAGGTCCGTGTTCCACGAACTCCTCCACCATAATATCTGGGGAAGAGGGAGCTATTGCCCTCGGCACGGGGCGGGAGCCGACGGGCCCGGCGACGGAGCCGGCAGCGGCCAAGGGAAAGGCACCAGCGAGGGGCGTTGGGGAGAGCCCCGTACTCACTCTCGGAGCCTCGCACGCAGACCCCGTGCACGAAAGCCAAGTGGACGTGCGACACTTGGCTCATCAGGCTGGCCGTCTCAAAAAAGGCCTGCGGGGAGAGGAGAGAGGGTGTCGGGAAGGCGGACGGTCTCTCAGCGAGCGGCTCGGAGCTGGTTTTCCACCCCCTCTGACCCACCTCCCCCTCCCCGGGGGCTCACCAGGGCGATGTCCCTGTGGCTGGGATCCAGGACTTTGAGGACCACGTGCATCTCCCGGCTGTTGTTGTTCTGCTCGGTGGAGAAATACTCGGCTTCGTCGTCGGCCCCGGCCGTCCCGCAGACGTTCAGCACGCCGTCGTAGATGTTCGTGCGGGTGCCCTGCCCCAGGTGGGCTCGCTGCAGGCAGACGGAGGAGGCAGGCGGGCGTCAGACGGGGCGGAATTTTCAGCTTTGCACACTCGAAGCGACTCTTCCCCTTTCCCTCCGTCACCTCCGTGGATGGCAGGGAAAAAAAACACCTCCTGCCCAGATGGTGCTGCCTCTGCACCGCTCTTTTCCCCCCTCTTCTTGAAGAGGGAAGGGATAAAGCACCAAACCAAACCTAACAACGGCTCTGAGTCTCTCTCCTCTTTGCCCCAGCGGTGTCGGGGGTGCGGTAGCATCCCCCCACGATCGGGAGAGCCGCTTCCTCCAGCCAACCATAGAACCACAGAAAGTCCTGACTGCGAAGGGACCCGCAGGGACCATCGAGCCCAGCTCCCGGCCCTGCACAGGACACCCCAAATTCACACCGTGTCTCTGAGGGCTGTGTCCAAGTGCTCCTTGAATATCGCCGGGCTGGTGCCGTGATGCCTCCCTGGGGAGCCTGTTCCAGGGCTCCACCACCCTCTGGGGGAAGGACCTTCTCCTAAACCCAGCCTAACCCTCCCCTGGCACGTCCTCCTTCCAGCCAAGGCGTTCGCCCCGCCGCCCACCGAGGCAGAGCACCCAACCTGAGTGATCTCGTTCTTGCGGATCTGGTGGAAGCTGAGCTGGGTCAGGTTCAGGATCTGCTTGGCGCTATCCTTCACCTTCCGCGTGATCAGCAGGTCTGAGATCTCTGCGAGAGGAGGGAAGGGGCATACACTAAAGCCCCAGAAACTACCGGACGCCCTCGTTTCCTCGAGGCCGAGGGAGGGAAGATCATCCATCCTCGTACCTCCCGGTTTGGGCGGACAGCATCTCTTCACCGTGAAGCTTTCATCGCCCGACTTGAGGGTGCAGCCCTTGAGAACATCCAAGAGTTCCCGCAAAGTGGAAAATTCCCGGTCCCATCCTTCCAGCATGAAAGAGTTTCCTTTTTTTTGGATGCGGAATTGCCTGTACTTGAGGGGTCCCTGAACCCCAGGAGCCTGGGAAAGAGAGCGGCGGGACGGGCGTCGTGGCTCCCCTCCACACAGCTCGGACCAGGCGCGGCCCAGCTCGTTCCTTAAACGAAACGAGCGCATCCCGGAGCTCGCCGGCCCCGGGAACGCTGCACCGGGAATTACGTCCTACCTGCTGCTGGCCCCTTTTCACCACGGAGAGAATCATCCTGTTGAAGTCAAGGACGCTCCAGCGGATGATGTAGAGCCCTTCCTCTTGCTCCTCTCGCCGCAGCTTGGCAAAAACAAACTCCTCCCTGGCAGCAGGAGAAAAGGGGAACGGCTTCGGATGAGCGGAGGCGGCACGTCCTCCTCGACGCCCCCGGGCCCCTCCGTCGGGAAGCAGCCGCTTACTGCATGGGCCCGTGGATGCCGTTCAAGATGCTCATCACGACACGCGGCGGCGCCACTTCGTGGCACAGGTAGTGGCTGGAGTCAGCCGTCAGTCGGAAATAACCATCCACCAGCGAGACCAAGGAGAGGGCGCTCTCCGAGGACGGGAGAACCACCTCCTGGGGAGAGGGAGGGCACGCGGCGGGTGAGAAACCATCGAGCTGGAGGGCGAGGAGCCCCAAAATCCACCCATCCCTCTGCCAGCCCAAGGAGGAAAGCGTAAAACCCTCGCTTGCCGGCATTAAGCCCGGAAAAAAATCCTTTCTTTTCTCCCCGGCGCTGCCTCCTCGCGCTCTCCGAAGCGCTCCGAGGGGCTCCCACACGCATCGAGACGCTCCGCGGGGCAGCTCGGAGCGAACAAGCCCCACTCACCAGGCACTTGTTGTCCTGCCGGTTGATGCTGACCCTGCAGTCCTTGATGACGATGTGCGTGATCTCCCGGAAATCGCAGAAATGGACCCATTTCGGCTCGCTCCACTCCGCCGCCTGAGCCGGCCCCTTGGGCTCCAGCTCTTTGTTTCTGCTTTTCCTCCCAAAATATCCGCGATGGGAGCAGCTTTCGATGCTCTGCGGAGGCAGAGAAGCAAAGGTGTCAGTTCCAACCCTTCCTACTGCTGGGAAATGGCACTGCTAGCCGGTGAAGGCTACTGGCCAAACTGGGATAAGCTGGAAAGCAATTTGAGGTGCCCAGGGAGCCCGAGGAAAAGCACAGGGACGTGAGCGAGGGAAAAGGAGCCGGCGTGGGATGGGATTTGGATGGAAACGGCTCTTCCCGCCCGGCGGCGGGGAGCGCGAGCGCTGACCTACCTCTACGGGCACGGGTCGCCACTGGATCCCGCTCGTGCCGGTGACGAGGACTTCGTGGGTGACAGGTCGGTCCTTGGGGAGCAACGCGTGCCCGTGCTCCGGCTGCGAACGGCCCCCGTTGACGTAGAGCTGCGCCTTCTCGCCCTCGGAGGAGGTCTCCAAGGAGAGCGCGGGGAAGACCTCGCACCCGAAGCGAGGGGCGAGGTGCTCCAAGGTAGCCAGGTATTTGTACATGACATCCTGCACCGTCAGCTTGCCGGCGCTGACCGTGTGCCGCTGGAAACGCTGCACAAACTTCTTGAAGACGTTTTTCATGCGGAATTTGGTCAGGTAGTTGTTCTGCTGGATCTGGCGGTAGAAGGAGCGCGGGATGCAATCCTTGAAGCTGCAGGAGGGAAGGAACAACCCGTCAGCGAAAGCTCAAGGGCGCCGACGGCCAAACACGCCACCGGAGGAGCCACAATCGATATCTCCATCACCTAAAACAGCCCCCGGACTCGCTCCCGGGGAGGAGAGAGGCTGAAAAACCAGAAAAAAATCCCCTTTGGAGAACGGCAGAGCGCAAAGCGCCCGGCCCCGAGGCTGCGAAGCCAAGCGGTCACCTGTATTTTCTGGCCACTTCCTCAAGAGAGATGCCTTTTTTGATGGCGATGTGCGAGAGGTGAAGCACGGCCATGCCCAGGCTTTCGTTCTTGAACCTCTGGATCTCCTGTTCGCTGTGGAGGTCTTTCAAAGAGGCGACGTCATTGATGAATTCAAATTTTCCCTATAAAAGGGAGAAAAAAGTTAAATAAAAGGGGAAAAAACACCCCCGTACTGACTTCTGGAGCGCTTTTTTTTGTCTTTCTGTTTTAAAGGTGTGGCAGCAGCCCCCTCAGCTCGGCTCCTGGCCTCACAGCGAGGCTTCAAGCAAGACAAAGCCTTTCAGAAAGCCGAACTCCAGCCCTGTTTGTCCTTTAAACAAAACCCTCGCGGATGAAAAAACAGATCCCGACAACAAAGTCGAGCCGAATCCGGTTGGATCGAGAAAATCACCTAATTTCCCACAACCCCAGGTGCAGCCGAGCCCCCGGCCCGGTTCATCACCTGCTCGAACAGATACTCGAAGGACGATTTGTCGAGCAAGGCTCCTCCTTGCAGCTTGTCGTCGGGGGAGTCGCTCTGTCGGGGCACGTTGCGATAAACCGCCGGTTCCTTGTCGTTCATTCCGTGCCAGTTCCGAAAGTAGTACCTGGAAGGGAGGGGGAGGAGGGAGAGCGGCGCTCGCACGTGGGGACGGGAGGGCCGTGGGCCGCCCCTGCCCTCTCTCGCTGCTGAGAGAGGTTGAAAAAGGACGCTTTGGTTTTGCCTCTAAAGCCAGGCCTGGGTCTAGCGGCTGCCCTGGACCCGCTCGAGGCTCGGTTCACCCGTAAATCTGCTCCTTCCTCGCGGTGCAGCTGCCGGCCCCTTCCCTGGGAGCTGCTGGGGGACCGGAGCCAGACCCCAAAGTGGGTTTTGCGGAGGTTTTCTCACCATCTGTCTCAAATTGGGACGCGGAAAGGACCAGCAACGTGAGAGCGGAGAGGTCTATCCCACCCCAGTGCAGCCGGGGATCGCGCTCTGACCTCAAAGTGGCGGGGTTTGGGTTATTTTGGTACGTTTTTAAGAGCGAAACCTCCTGAAATTGCACTGCCGACACAAGAATCAGCCACGGTCCTCAAAAAGCATGACCTGAGCACAAGGCAATGGTTCAGAGGCTGGGAGGCAAAGGGGAAACAACCTCCTCCTGCCACCAAAACGGGTTCCTCAAAGCTTTTTCCACCACGTTTTGCGACCAGCCGCGCCGCACAGCGCGCAGACGCTTCCCCATGGGCCGAGCTTCGTTAAAGGGGCCCTAATTAACTCCGAGCGTGGCCGAGCCCGACCTGCCACCGGTTCTTCAGCGGCGCCGCTCCCCGCAATGCCGTTTCGCAGCCCGGCTCGCTCCACGCCGAGCTTTCTTGCTCCGAAATAAAGGAGAGGAGGCAGGGAGAGGAGCGTCCCTCCGAGCGCCCACGTCTTGAAAATATAAAGGTCTGTGGGCAGAGGGGCTGGGAAGTGCCCGGCGGGGAAGGCCCTGGGGGTGCTGGCTGACAGCCGGCTGGGCATGAGCCAGCAGTGCCCGGGTGGCCAAGGAGGCCACCAGCCCCCGGGCTTGTGTCAGCACTGGGGTGGCCAGCAGGAGCCGGGCAGGGATGGGGCCCCTGTGCTCGGCCCTGGGGAGGCCCCACCTCGAGTGCTGGGCTCAGGTTTGGGCCCCTCGGGACAAGAAGGGCCTTGAGGTGCTGGAGCGTGTCCAGAGAAGGGCAGCGGGGCTGGGGCAGGGTCTGGAGCACAAGTGTGCTGGGGGGCGGCTGGGGGGGTTTAGCCTGGAGAAGGGGGGGCTGAGGGGAGCCCTTCTCGCTCTCTGCAGCCCCCTGAGAGGGGCTGGAGTGAGGGGGGGTCGGTCTCTGCTCCCAAGGAACGAGCGATGGGACGAGAGGGAACGGCCTCGAGCTGCGCCAGGGCAGGTTTAGGTTGGGTGTGAGGGGAAATGTCTCCCCTGCCAGAGCGGTCAGGGAGTGGCACAGGCTGCCCCGAGAGGTGGGGGAGTCGCCGTCCCTGGGGGGGTCAGACACCGCCCAGACGTGGCCCTTGGGGACGTGGTTTGGGGAGGGGGGGGGTTGGGGTTGGACTCAATGGTCCTCGAGGTCTTTTCCAACCTTAACAATTCCGTGATTCCACGAGTTTCCCTTCCCACCGCTCAACCCCCAAAGCCGCGTCTCCGCCCGCCGTTTACGCCCTGGGGTTATTTCGGCGCTCGCGCCGCGCACGGTGCCCACGCGGTATCAAAACTGGAGCCAAAGGGAAAGGCTTTTTCCAGCCCAAAAAGTCACGAGCTCTGCGATTTATCCGCAAGCGGATCCTGCAGGGGCCCGAGGAACACGGAGGCACCGGCCACGAGGGCTCGAAGCCTTCCTCCTCCTCCTCCTCACGCACTTCCCACCATCGCCGTTTCAACCTTCCTCAGATAAACACAGCAGAGCCACGACGGCGTCCCTAAGAGAGGCCTCGGCTCGAAACGCCGCGGCTCCCCAGGAAGGAGGAGGTATTGCAAGTCGTATAAACCAGGCTAATAAACCTCCAAGCCGGGTTTTCCGTTTCTCCCTCGTTTTTACCTTCGTTATGACTCACCCTGAATACAAAATAAAGACCCAACACCAAAACCAAACCCGAACAAAACCAGCCTGGCAGAAAAAAATAAAAGCTTTCCTACGGAACACGCCGGCGGCAACGTTTCGGGAGGAAACGCCGAGGTCGCCGTCCCCGGGGAGGCCGAATATCTCGCAAAAACGCCTAGGAAAACCAGCCGGCGCTTTGCCGGGAGGGCGGCCGGCGCCGCCGCGGCCCCGGGCTCGCTCGGAAAGGCCCTCGGGCCTTCGGTGTTGCGAAAGCGCTTCGGAGGGGACGGAGGGGACGCCGTCCCCGCTACGGAGCCGAGAGGGAGGGGGAAGCGCGGGGCGGGTCAGCCGGGGAGACGCGGGGCGAAAGGCGGAGGCGTATCGGGAGCAGGGAGGTGAATTTTGCGGCGCCGAGGGAGAGGCAGGGACTCCAAACGCATCCCATTCCTCATTAAATAGCCTTCCGAGGCCGATTCAGGCGAGCCCCGCTGAGCTCCCTCAGCTTCCCGACCCACTGCCTAACCTCCACCCGTGGTTTTAAGGCGAATCCAGTAACCCCACGATTAACCTGGGGAGGGGGTGGGGGGCAGGAAAAGCGAGCGGCGTGATTTCCAGCGTTAAGCCTTGTAAGAACCCGGAGCGTCCGGGATCCGCGAGCTCTGGCGGCTCGGCTCCAGGAGGGATGGGAGCAGCGGGACGGGGACGGGGCGGGAGAAGCGGCCTCACCTCATGCGGAAAAGCAGGTTGAGGTTGGTGTCTTTGCCGATTTTGAAGACGTGGTTGGGCGGGAACCAGACTCGGCTCTGGGTGTCGTAGAGGGCGAAGAGGCTGTAGCACAGCGGGGTGATGCCTGAAAGAAAACACCGTGCCGGTGAGGCGCTGCCGAGCCCGGAAAACTTCACATCCGAGAGGATCAAAAAATTTAAAAAGGCAAAAGAACCCTTTTTTTCACCCCTTTCCTCCCAACCCCCTCCCTTTTCCTGGCAGCACAAACCCACCTGCGCTACCGACACCCCACCCCCGGGGACCGAGACGTCCCCGCTCGCAAATGTCAGCGGCAGAGTCTTTTAAAAACTGGTTTTTTAAAAAAAAAAAAAGAGAGAACCGCATGTCTGCCGTCCTTCTGGCGCGCTCGGGGAGAGCCAGCTGGCCCGGCGAGCCTCGGCGGTTTTTATTCCAAAGAAACCCCCGCGCGGAGCTGCGGCGAGGGGAAGGGGAGTCAATAAAACCCGTGAGAACCGCGAACTGAGAGCGGTTTAGGCTTAGGCGAGAGCTTAAACGTTGTCTTAAGGGTTAAAAGAGACATTGACCACCCTTAATTCCAACCGACGCCTGCAGCGAAGCCCCCCTCACACCGGGAGGAACCCGGCGCGGGGGCCCGGCACGATTATTTGGCGGTTCCGCCAGGCGAGGGGAGGCCGAGGGCTCGTTAAACGGGGACACCGATGAGTCAGAGGTGAAGTAATTGCTTTTCGACTCATCACGCTCCAATAACTCACGGCCCCCGTCGGCCCCAGCCCAGCCCGGCTTCTCAGGAACGCCGGAGCAAGCGGGGGATGCCCAAATTCTGGCTGAAGGCTTCGTTAACAGCCCGGTTATCAGGAAGCTGCTGCTTAAAAACACCACGAGAGCTCAAATTTATGAGATAAAGCAGCTAAAACAGGGCCAGAAACTGGAAAAAAAAAAAAAAAAAGGGAATTTCTCAGCTCTGGGACACAACCCCGTCGGGTATCGCGGGGTCTCGGGAGACGGAGCTCCCCGGCGCTCACCGATCCTCCGCGCGAGGTCGATGCAGATCTCCTCGGCGCTGAGCGCGCCGCGGGCGTAGACGCGGCACCGCTCGCGTTCCTCCTCGCCGCTCCAGTGCAGGCAGACCTTCAAACCGCCGCCGGCCGAGAAACAGCAGCCTTCGGCGTCCGACTCGCTGTGCTTCACCGCGCATTGGCACAGAGACATGGCGACGGCCCCCCGAAGACGCCCCGACTGCGGGGACGAGGTTGGGGGTTGGGGGGGGGGCGGAAACGGAGGAATAAAGAAACGTTAGCAAAAAACCGAGCGTCCCGCCACCGGTTCCTCCCAGTCGGGCAACTGGGTGCCCTCGACGCCGGCGCTACGCACCTCGCCGTCAGATGAAGCATAACTCGGCGCCGATCTCCAAAGGCGGCCGGTATCACCTGGGGTGGGGGGAGGCGGGGGGAAAGGATCCGTCGGCGCGAAGCCGGAACCCACCGTGTGTCTCCCCGCGCCGCGGCGCCGGTGTCATGCCCCCTCCGCCCCGCCCGGCTCTTCTCCCCGGTCTCTCCTGGCAAAATCCGATGCCCAAACCCCGGGTTTTTTGGTATTTTTTCACCTTTTAAACCAACCCGGGGCTGTAAAAGCCGCACCCCCCCCAAAAAAACACCTCAAAACCAGCCGTATCGATGCCAGGAGAAGGACCTGGTGCCTTTGTCTCCCACCCGGGGCAGGGGGGGACGGGATCAGCCCGACACGGCGACACGGCGAAGGAAGCCTTCGGAGCAAACACCGGCAATTTTGAGGGGGGGCAGGGGGCGAAAAGCCGTTTCAAGCATCGTGCTTCACTCCCTGCGTCCCCACCGCGGGGGTTTTCCCTGTCCCGCACCCCTCGGAGAGGCGAAACAAGCAGGTTTTGGGTGCGGGGTGGCATTCAGGGTATATAAAAACGAAAGAAACCCAAAGAAACCCATTTTTCCAGGCACTTTGTGCCGTGGCGGGGGTCTCCCCCCCCCCGCAAAGCCCCTCTCCGGATCCTCTCGAGGCGAAGCACGTGATGACGTTGCTTCAGCTTCCGCCTGCGGGCGCGGCAAGATCCCGAAGCCAAATCTTGGCAGATTTCCCCCAATTCCCTCCTCGGGGGTGGGGGCAGAATCCGAAAGGGGCGGCTGCTCCGGCGGCTTCCTCATTTCTAAAAAGCGGAGGGGAAGGCGACGGAGCGGCTCGTGGGAGTCCGAGGCGCAGCAGCAGGAGCCCGGTGCACCCAAAAATGGGTAGAAATAACCTTAAAAAGGCATTTTTTTTCCCCGCATGGGGAGCGGATACGGAGAAAGTGCCGAAACACGGGTTGAGACTGAAAAACGGGATCCAAAAGAATCCTGGATTTCCCCAGATGAGAGGGAAGGGAATAAAATAAACCTCCCCCTGCAAACTTTGCATCCCTTCCCGCTGGATCAAACCTCCCCCCATGCCGTTACTCACGACGGGGGCAAACGGCCGCCGCCGCGGGGGACGAATCTTCCTGATTTCACCCCAATTTCGGTCTCGGGAAGGGTGGTTTCTCCCAGCTGAGGTGTCGCGAGCTCCAAGCACAGGCCTGAGGGGGGAGAGAGGGACTCGGGTCATCACCTAGGGTAAATTTTGAGCCATTGCAAGCTCTCAGAGGGGATTTTCCCCCCCCAAAGCAGCGTTTCAAGCCTCTAATCGCAGCCCCGTGCCGCTACTGGTGCCGGCCGGCCCCACGTTTGGTCCCCGCCCCCACGTTTCAGAGCAGGGAGCGGAGCAACACGCGTGTTTTTGGCGTGTTCGGCGGGGCGGGAAAAGCACCCGGTCGCCGGCGTCGCCCAGCGCGGGAGGCTCGAGGTGCAAAGTCCGGCAGAAGCGGGGGGGGGGATGGCGGGGAGCCCCCTGCCCCATGGCAGCATGGAATGGTGGCCCTCTGTGCCCCACCGCAGCCCCCGGCCCAACACAACCTGACACCCCCCAGCCCCACACATCCAGCCCCTCTGTGGCCCCCAGCCCCACACATCCTGAGACCCCCAGCCCCATAGATCCAGTCCCACCACATCCCGCAGCCCCGTACACCCCGACACCCCCCAACCTCACAGATCCAGACCCCCCACGTCCCCCAGTCCCACACATTCTGACCCCTTGCACCCCACACCTCCCAACCCGACGTATCCGGACGCCCCACGCCAAAGCCCCTCGGATCTCACAGCCACGCCCACCGACACACACACGCCCCACAGCCTGGGGCCCCCAGCCCCACACCCCCTGAGCCCCCCAGCCCATGACATCCCCCCCAGGCTCACAAATCCTGACACCCCCCCAGCCCCACACATCCTGAGACCCCCCAGCCCAGAGAGTCTTAATCCCACACCCCCCTGACGCTGCCAAAACCTCCCAGCCCCACACCCCCTGGCCCCCACATAACCTGAGACCCTCAGCCCCACATATCCTGACCCCACCCCAGAGCCTCCCAGCCCCACACCCCTCACTCCTCCAGCTACACCCCGACCCCCCCCAAATGCTGACACCCCCACCCCAGAGCCTCCCAGCCCCACACCCCCTGACCCCCAGCCCCCCACATCCGGATCCCCCCCGGAGCCTCCCAGCCCCACACATCCCGACCCCCTCCCAACCCCACACGTCCCGAGACGCCCACCCCAGAGCCCCCCAGCCCCACACCCCCTGCCCTCCCCAGGCCCGGACACCACCCCCCTCCCCTTCGCTCCACAGGCCCCGACACCCCCCAGGCCCACGCACGCCACACACGCCCCGGCGCCCCCAGCCCCACACCCCACCCCCACACACGCCCCCCGGTGTCCCCCAGCCCCACACGACCCCCTCCCCAGCCCCACAGCCCCCCCAAGGCCTTACCGGGCCCCGCTCCCCGCCGGCCCGGCCGCCGCTCCGGCCTCCTCCGCCCCGCAGAGCCGCCGCCTCCCATTGGCCCCGAGAGACGCGCGCTGCCATTGGCCCGCCGCCGCCACGCTGACACGCCCACAAGCCTTCGCCCCAAGGGCGGGGCCAGGAGCGGGGCCCCGCCCCGGGAAGGGACGGCGACGGCGGCCGAGGGGGCGGAGCCTCAGAGCGGGAGGGGCCAGAGGGGGCACAGCTGGATCCCAACGGGGGGGTGGGGCCAGAGGGGGCACAGCTGGATCCCAACGGGGGGTGGGGCCAGAGGGGCCACAGCTGGATCCCAACGGGGGGGTGGGGCCAGAGGGGGCACAGCTGGATCCCAACGGGGGGGTGGGGCCAGAGGGGCCACAGCTGGATCCCAACGGGGGGGTGGGGCCAGAGGGGGCACAGCTGGCTCCCAACGGGGGGAGGGGCCAGAGGGGGCACAGCTGGATCCCAACGGGGGGGTGGGGCCAGAGGGGGCACAGCTGGATCCCAACGGGGGGAGGGGCCAGAGGGGGCACAGCTGGACCCCAACGGGGGGAGGGGCCAGAGGGGGCACAGCTGGACCCCAACGGGGGGAGGGGCCAGAGGGGGCACAGCTGGACCCCAACGGGGGGAGGGGCCAGAGGGGGCACAGCTGGATCCCAACGGGGGGAGGGGCCAGAGGGGGCACAGCTGGATCCCAACGGGGGGAGGGGCCGGAGGGGCCAGAGGGGCCACAGCTGGATCCCAACGGGGGGAGGGGCCAGAGGGGCCACAGCTGGATCCCAACGGGGGGGTGGGGCCAGAGGGGGCACAGCTGGCTCCCAACGGGGGGGTGGGGCCAGAGGGGGCACAGCTGGCTCCCAACGGGGGGGTGGGGGCAGAGGGGGCACAGCTGGATCCCAACGGGGGGAGGGGCCAGAGGGGGCACAGCTGGATCCCAACGGGGAGCTGGATCCCAACGGGGGGTGGGGCCAGAGGGGGCACAGCTGGATCCCAATGGGGGAAGAGGGGGGGGCACGCTCCATCACCACACCCCCCTCCCAGGGGCTGTCTGGGGGAGGGCGGGGGGGCTCCACTCCATCCCCACCCCTCCCCCATCCCTAAATTCACACCCAACTCCTTCAATCTCTTTATTCCACACAAGAGCCGCCAGGCGCCGCCACTGCGGGGCCCCCCCAAACCCCCCCATCCCCCCCAAACCTCCCCCCTCCCCCGCCGGGCTGGATGGCAGGGGAAGCGGGGGGAGGGGCACACACAGCTCACGGACCTTCCCCAAAACGTCTCTACAGTGTGGAAAGGGGGGGGGGGGAAGCGGGGGGGAAGCGGGGGGGAAGCGGGGGGGAGCGGGGGGGGGAGCGGGGGGGGGGAGCGGGGAGGAGGGGGAGCACAGGCTAAACCCCTTTACGCCCCTTTTTTTTTAAATGCTTCATGCCCCATTTTTGATGATTTACCCCCGTTTTTTTTAACCCTTTTTAGACTTTATATCCCTTTTTTAGTCTTTACACGCCCTTTTTTAGACTTCACGCCTTTTTTCATATTTTACACACTTTTTTGATGCTTTACACCCCCTTTTTTATACTTTACACCCTTTTTATTACACTTTACAGCCCCATTTTTATGCTTTACACCCCATTTTCTCGTGATTTACGCCTTTTTTCACACCCCCCCCACCCCCCACCCCCCCCAGCTCACGCGTTTCCTTTTTCCTCGGCGCCGTTTTCCTTCTTAATCTCCTCATAAACGGCTTCGCCGCCGCCCTTGTCGGCCCCTTCCCCGCCCTTGGCGTTGGGGACCCAGAGCCCCGAGTCGATGCATCGCTGCATGTGGTATTTGGCCTCCTGGAAAGGATTTTGGGGGTGAGGGGAAGGTTTGGGTGGGGGCGTCTGTTGAGGGGCACCCCAGAAGCCCCCCCCAGGGGTGTCGGGGAAGGAAATAAACTCACGGTTGGATCCATTTTGCTGATTGTGTCTTGCAGCATCTGAACGTCTTTTACGTCGAAGCATTTCTGCAGCTCCTGTGAGGCCGAAGGCGAGGCACATGAGGAACTCCCCGAGCCGTTAAACCATAAAACACACCCAAATTTTGCTCATTTATCCCCCCAAAAATGGATGCGCGGTGCTACTCACGGGTGGCAGGGACTCGTACACCTCCACGGGGTCGAGCCCGCCGGGGCCCAGGCGTTTCTGTCGCTCCTCTTCCTCGTATTCCTTCATCGCCTTCTCGATGCGGATCTTGGCTCGGCCTCGCACCCGCTCCTTGAAGGCCTCCAGCTCGTCGTTGAAGCCCTCCATGTACTGCTGGTCGGCCGTCTGCGGGGGGAAGGGGGCGATGGGGGGGCCTTCAGGCGCCCCTAAACCCCCGTTTCCCTCCCCCAAAATCCACCCCGGGGCCCCACCCGGCTCCATCTCTTCGCTGCGGTGCCGGGGAGCTGGAAAAACCACCTCCCTCAAAGGGTTTTGGGGGGGCGTGGGGGTCCGATGTATTCTTACCTTAATTTTGGTGAAAAACTGCCTGAAACAAGCCCTGGGGTCGACCTTGAGGCTCTTGGCCAGCTCCAGGATGAACTGCATGACGATGGTCTGGTGGGCTACCTGCTCCATCAGGGCGTGTTTCTGGGGAGGGAGGGGGGAAAGGGATGTGAGGACCCCACGAATTCACCTGCTCCAGGTTCCCCGCGTCAGGGAGGTCAGGGGAACCCCCTTTTTTTTTTGGGGGGGGGGGGGGGGGCCGGAAGAGTCACTGAATCACAGAATGGCGGGGGTCAGAAGGGACATCTGGGGGTCACCTCGTCCAGCCCCCCTGCGTGAGCAGGGACCCCCAGAGCAGGGGCACAGGGCCGCGTCCAGGCGGGGGGTGAATGTCTCCAGGGAAGGGACCCCACAGCCTCTCTGGGCAGCCTGTGCCCCTGCTCTGGCACCCGCACAGGGAAGGGGTTTGTCCTCATGTTCAGGGGGAACTTCCCGTGTTCCAGCTTGTGCCCGTGGCCCCTCGGCCTGGCGTTGGGCACCACTGGAAAGAGCCCGGCCCCATCCCCCTGACACCCGCCCTTCAGGTATTTATAGGCACTGATGAGACCCCCCTCAGCCTTCTCTTCTCCAGGCTGAACCAACCCAGGTCTCTCAGCCTTTCATAGAACCATAAAGGTTGGAAAAGACCTCGAGGATCATCAAGTCCAGCCCCAACCCAACCTCCCCCCCCCCCAATAAACCACGTCCCCACAGGCCACGTCTGCGCGGTGTCTGACCCCCCCAGAGATGGCGACTCCCCCACCTCTCGGGGCAGCCTGTGCCACTCCCTGACCGCTCTCTCAGTCAAGAAATTGTTCCTAATTTCCAATCTAAACCTGCCCTGATGCAACTTTCCTCATAAGCTCCTAGAGAGTGTCCAGAGGAGGGACACGGGGTTGGGAAGGGTTTAGAGGGGAACAGTACAAGGAGCGGCTGGAGTCCCTGGGGTTGTTCAGCTGGAGCAGAGGGGGCCGAGGGCAGCCTCATGGTGCTCTGCAGCCCCCTCCCGAGGGCAGGAGGAGGGGCAGGGCTGGTCTCTGCTCTCTGGTGCCCAACGCCAGGCCCCGAGGGAACGGCAGGGAGATGTGCCAGGGGAGGGTTAGGCTGGGTTTAGGAGAAGGTCCTTCCCCCAGAGGGTGGTGGAGCCCTGGCACAGGCTCCCCAGGGAGGCATCACGGCACCAGCCCGGCGATATTCAAGGAGCACTTGGCCAAGGCCCTCAGAGACATGGTGTGAATTTGGGGTGTCCTGGGCAGGGCCGGGAGCTGGGCTCGATGGTCCCTGCGGGTCCCTTCGCGCCCAGGACATTCTCCATGATTAAAATCATCCCACTCATCCTGTCAGAACAGGCCTTGCTAAAAAAGAAGGAAGGAGGGATTTAAAAATCCCCAGGAGGGATTTAAAAGACGCACCAAGATGGTGCCAAGGGACACGGTTTAGCGGCAGAGTCAGTACTACTTAAGCTTAACACCAGGTCTCGATGACCTTAAGCCTCTTTTTCCCGCCTAAATCATTCCCCGAATCCCTGATTTCTGACAGGAAAAGCAAACCAACCCGCGGCAGAAAAACCGGCGAGGGAATGGCAACCGCGGCGCGGTTCCTCTCACCTCTTCCACCTCCAGATCGATGCACCAGATGACCAAGTAATTCGCCGTCTCCTCGCAAACGAGGTGAGGGTTATCGGAGAGATATTTCTGGCTGTCGTCCCAGCGCCGCAGCATCCCTGCAAAGCAGGGCAGCCCCAGTTAGCGGGGGATGGGGGGGGTTCCACCAGTTAAATAATAAAAAAAAAACCTTGTCAGGGATAAAAAAGGTGGGAGTGGAGGGGGGGGGTGTGATGATTCATCCCGAAGTTAAATAAAACCCCCCAAAATTGCGATTAATGACGGCAACGTGCGAAGATTCGCCTCGGCCGCGGGAGCGGGCGGGAGGTATTGGGAAAAAACCCACGTCAAATGGTCAAATAGTCAAGGGGGCCCAAATAGTCCCTGGACCAAGTGGCTTCCCAGGCCACGGGGAGCCCCCCCAGAAAGGGGGCGCAGCGTTCGTCCCCCCAAACCCCCGCCGTGCCGCTCACCGAAGTGTTTGATCTGCTTCTCGTATCTCTCCACGAAGGTTTTGTGTTTTTTCTCTTTCTGTTCCTCCGTCTCTTCCTTCTCCTCCGGTTTCACATTGAAAACGCTCTGGGGAGGGGAAGGAACGTGAGCCGCCATCCCAGGGCGAGGGTGGGGGGACACAGGTGGGGGGCTCCCCAAAACCCACCTTGCTGAAGCCGTCCTTGCTGAGGGTGTCCACGTTCCAAGGCATGTTCTTTTCCTTCTTTTTTAATTCTTCCAATTTGTTTTCCCAGCTTTTCTCTTCATTTTTCAGCTGCTGGGCTTCGGCCTGCAGCTTCGCCAGCTCCCCCTTCCCGCTTTCCGCATCCGCCAGTTCCAACTCCTTCATTTTTTTCTGGCATTCGGCGAGTTTCCGCTTGCATTCCCGGCATCCTTTATCCAGCTCTTCTTTTTCCTTCTGGAATTGCTCCATCCTCTCCACTCGAGCCTGGAAGGCGACAGGATGGGAAGAGGTTAGAGAGGGGGGTGGATCGTTAATTCCCGCTCCAGGAAACCCCATACGCTCCCAGATCTGTTAATCCCTTGGGAATAAGGTGAAGCATGAGGGGTGACCAACATCCCCCACCCCAAAATAAAGCTGATTTAGGGGAAAAACTCAAGTCCCTCAGCACGGCTCCGGGGTGTTTTGTGGCATTTGGGAGGGAAGGGATCAGGATGCAGCTTTTTTTTTTCCCTGTCTTCCTGTTAAATTGAGGCCGATTCCGGAATATAGCAGCAAGGATTCGGCTTCCTCCGGCTCCTGGAGGACGTGGGGCAGCGCAGCCCCCCACCCGCTGATTGCCATGGCAACAGGGGTACCCTCCCTCCCATGGGGGTCCCTGAGACGGTTGCCATAGAAACGAGGGAGCCCTTTCCCAATGGGGATCCCAGTGCCCGTTACCATGGGAACAGGGGAACACCACCACCCCCCGCCATGGGCGCTCCCCCCTCCATGGGGGTCCAGGGATCCATTGCCATGGGAACGGTGGACACACACCTCCTTCTCCGCCGCCATAGGGGCTCCCCCTTTCTCCCCCCCTTCCCCCCCGGGGGTCCGGGGATCCGTTGCCATGGGAAAGGGGAACACCCCCCACTCGGGGCTCCCCCCTTCTCCCGCACGACAGGGGCTCCCCCTTACTCCCCCTCCATGGGGGTCCGGGGATCCGTTACCATGGGAACGGGGAACACCCCCCCTCCCGGGGGCTCCCCTTTCTCCCCCCCCCGGGGGTCCCGGAACCCGTTGCCATGGGAACGGGGAACACCCCCCTCCTCCCGGGGGCTCCCCCTTCTCCCCCCCCCGGGGTCCCGGGGCCTGTTGCCATGGGAACGGCCCTCTCTGGGGAGCCCGCCCCGGGGAGCGGGGCGGGAGGACGAGGCCGCCCCCCCCCCCGCCTCACCTGATGCCGCCATCGGAAGAGACTGGCCGTGTCGATGTTGGGGTGAGTCTCGTCCTCATCGTCCGAGACCTCGATGTGGTCCCACACGCTATAATCCACCATGGCGGGGCCGCCCCGGGGCCGCCTCCGGCCGCTTCTCGAACCCTCCAGCCCCCGCCCCGCCCGACTTCCGCCCGCAACTCGCGCACTTCCGGGCGCGCCGCGGCACGCACTTCCGCTTGCGCTGTCACCCTGCGCGTGCGCACAACCCACCAAAGACACGGCCGCCTCGCCCGGCACAAAGATGGCGCGGGTTTTAAAGAGACACGCGCGCTGAAAAAGGCGGGGGGAGGGTAGGGCTATGCCGCTCGACGCCCTAAGGGCTAGGGGGCTCCCCTCTCCCCCACCAGTCAGGGTCTGCCCAGGTGGGCGCGGGGGGGGACACGGGGGCCCGTGGGGAGGGAGGTGCTGCACAGCTGGGGACCAGGGGACAGAGGGACATAGGGGGACAGAGGGACATGAGGGGACATGGCACCTTTGGGACAGAGGGACATGGGGACAGACGGACATGGTGGCCCAGGGATGTGGGGACAGAGAGACATGAGAGGACATGGTGCCTTGGGGACAGAGGGACATGGGGACAGATAGACACGGTAGCCCAGGGACGTGGGGACAGAGGGACATAGGGACAGAGGGACATAGGGGGACATGGCGCTTGGGGACAGAGGGACATGGGCACAGACAGAAACGGTGGCCTGGGGACATAGGGACAGAGGGACATGGGGACAGATGGACACGGTGGCCCAGGGACATGGGGGCAGAGGGACATGGGTACAGACAGACATGGGGACAGACGGACACGGTGGCCCAGCGATGCAGGGACAGAGGGACATGGAGGGGATGCATGGAGGTATCAGGGGTGGGGTGGGGCAGCGCTGGGGGGTCCCCGGTGCCGGGGCGGGGACATTGGGGACACCGGGGGGGGCATTGGGGACGCCGGGGATCCCCGGGGATGCCGGGGTGGGGACACACACGGGACCCGCGTGGGGCCGGGCCGGGGGAGGGGGGGGCGGGGGGGAGCCGCTTCCGCCGGCGCCGCCGCTGTCACCGGGCGCTCTCGGTGGCACCGGGGCCGGTACCGGGGCCGCCTCCCGCCCCGCTCCGCCGCCGTTCGCGAAGGCAGGTGGATGCCGGGGAGCGCCGCGGCACCGGGAGCCGGCCAGGTACGGGGACGGCACCGGGACTGGGAACGGCAATGGCACCGGGACGGAGAATGGCCCCGGGAATGGCAACGGCACCGGTACCGGGAACGGCACCGGGGCGGCCCCTTCTCCCGTCCCCGCCGCTCCGGGAGCCCCGTCCCCGCCCCTCCCCAGGTGCTGCCCCGGCCCCGAGCATCCCTCCGGTAGCCCCGGGGGAGCCCCGGCACCGGGCGGTGGCCGGGAGCGGCGGCGGGCGGCGGCTGCAGCCCGGTTAGACGGCGGGGGGGGAGGGGATGGGGGGGCCCGGGGGGGCGGGCCCGGGGGGGGGGGTCCGGGGGGGCGGGATGGGATGTAGGACCGGGGTATCCCTAGGGCTGGGGGGGCTCCGTGAGGCCCCGGGTACTGGGTTGGGTTACCCCGAGCACGGGGGGCTCGGTCACACCGGGGACCCCCCCTCCCGGTGTACCCCAACCCACTCTGGGGGCTGCAGAGTCCCGAAGCCGGCCCTGCCGGGAGGGGGGAGCACCCATGGGTGCCATCCCCAGCATCCCGCAAACACCCCTGCCCACCCAAGGCACGTGGGGGGGCTGTCCCTCAGCCGCCCCCCAAATCCCATGGGGACCCCCGTTCCCGCCATTTCTCGGCCCCCCACAGCCCTCACCAGTGGGGGTCCCAGTGGGGGGGATGGGTTGACAGGTTCTCCAGCGGGGGATGGGGGAGATGGGGGGGGAAGGGGCGGCGTGGGGGGGAAGGGGCGGCATGGGGGGGTCCCACTCCCCCACCCCCTTGCTGACGGCGTCAAGTACTTTATCCAGAAAATAATTCCCAAATCTGGTGCAGGCCGTGGGGGGGAGGGGGGGAAGCACCTACCAGGGGAGGGGGAGGGTCCTGCCACCCTGGTCAGCACCCTGAGGATGGTGGGGAGGGGTGGGGTGGGGGGGGTTCCCCTGAAACCCCACAGCACGGTGCTTGGCACTGGGGAGGGTCCCCAAGGGGTTCCCCGCATCCCACCATTGGGTAGGATGGGAGTGGGGGACCCCCCGGCATCACTCAGCCCCGCTCCCCCCCATCAACTGCCGGGACCCCCCCAAGGCCCGGCACTGCCGGCAGGGGACAGCGGGCGTGGGGAGCGATGCCGGTGCCGGGGGATGGGATGCTGTGAGGTGCGATGCTGATGCCGCAGGGCGTGATGCTGATGCCATGGCCAACGGTGCCATGGCCAACGGTGTCGTGGCCAACGGTGTCATGGCCAACAATGTCATGGCCAAAGGTGCCATGGCCAACGATGTCGTGGCCAACAATGTCATGGCCAACGATGTCGTGGCCAACAATGTCATGGCCAACGGTGCCATGGCCAACGGTGCCGTGGCCAACGGTGTCATGGCCAACGATGTCGTGGCCAACGGTGTCATGGCCAACAATGTCGTGGCCAACGGTGCCATGGCCAACGATGTCGTGGCCAACAGTGCCGTGGCCGAGGATGCCATGGCTGAGGATGCCATGGCCAAGGGTGCCACGGGATGCGATGCTGTGGGGCACAATACCAGGGTTTCCTTGGCAGCCTTTGCCAGGAGGAGCCGGGGGTCCTCGAGGTGGGATCTGGGGCTGCCGGGAGCTGCCATGGGAGCTCACCCACTGGTAGGGCCCCCCCAGGACCCCCCGGCACTGGCACATGGGGGCACAGTGGGGGATGAGCCAACAGGGGGCTCCGGTTGTACCGCGGCCGTAATGAGCGTGTGAGGGCTCAAGGGACCCCCAGTCCCAGCACAGGCTGGGCTGCCGGGGGGTGCCGGGGGGGTGCTGGGGGTCTCCCCACTCTCACCCTCAGCTCTCACCCTCAGGTGCCGCAGCCCCCCGTGACGTGGCGGGGTCTCCCCAGGCCCCCCACATGGACCCCGCACCCTGAGCCCTGGCACCGGGCGGGCACATGAGGAAGAGCCGGAGCGACGTGGCCGGGCCCGAGGAGGAGGTGAGGCAGCACCGGGGGGCACCGGGGTGGGGATGGGGTCCCAATGGGAGCTTATATGGGGGGACTGGGGGGTCCCTTCCATACCCCAGCCCCGGGGACCCACAGCACAGGGTGAGGGGCTGCTGCCTGGGTGCCGTGCCGTACCGTGCCGCGCTGTGCCATGTGGTGTGAGTCTCCCTGGCCGTGCCATGCCGTGCCGTGCTGCGCCGTCCCGTGCCGTGTGAGTCTCCCTGGCCGTGCCATGCCATGCCGTGCTGTGCCGTGCCGTGCCGTGTGAGTCTCCCTGGCCGTGCCATGCCGTGCCGTGCTGCGCCGTGCGTGCCGTGTGAGTCTCCCTGGCCGTGCCATGCCGTGCCGTGCTGCGCCGTCCCGTGCCGTGTGAGTCTCCCTGGCCGTGCCATGCCATGCCGTGCTGCGCCGTGCGTGCCGTGTGAGTCTCCCTGGCCATGCCGTGCCGTGCCGTGCCATGCTGTGCCATACCACGCTGTGCCGTGCCGTGCCATGCTCTGTGATGTGGGGCTTGCTCACCATGTGGCACCATGCCGTGCTGTGCCGTGCTGTGCCGTGCCGTGCGGCGTGAGGCTCGCTCGCCACGCGGTGCCGTGCCGTACCACGCCACACCACCCCCTCTGACCTGCCCCCATCCCTTCCTCGCAGCCCCCCCCGGAGCCGCCGGCCCCCGGGTGCTGCAGCCGCTCCCCACCGTCCCCGGCAATGCTGGGTGCCGACCTGTGCCGCGGGCGCCGCCGTCTCTCCGCCAGCCTCCAGCTGCCCCCCTGGAAGCCCCCAGAGCGGCCGCGCTCGCCGGAGCCCACCGGCCTCCCACGCCCCACCACGCTGCCCCTCTGCGGCCCCCCGCGCATCGCCGTCACCCACCCCGAGCCCCCCAGGTAGGGACGGGGCTGGCGGGGCGGGGGGGGACACGACACATACACACGTGTGGCACGGGGCTGAGCCCGTCACCGTGGTGTCGGGGCTCCCGGGGGCATCGGGGGGTCCCCCTCCCCCACTCCTCCGGGCACCAATCCAGGGGGATGCGCTGGCCCCGGCTGGGGGACGATGCCAGGGACCCCCTGATGGAGCCGGGATGTGTCGCCGGGCAGGGGGTGCTGCTGGGGTGCCCGGGGTGGGGGCGGGGACGGGGGGGACAGGGTGGGGACGATGTCCTGGTTGGGGACATGGCCAGGATGGGGCCATGGTTTGGGATGCGGCCATGGCCTGGGATGGGGACAGTGCCGGGATGGGGACGATGCCGGGGACCCCCTGGGTCCAGCTCCTGGGATGGTGACATTCCCTGGGACCAGGACAGTGCCCAGGATGGGGACATTGTCCGGGAGGGGGACGATGCCAGGGGTGGGGACAATGCCCAGGTTGGCACGGCCTGGGGTAGGGACGGTGTCCAGAATGGGGTGACTGGGATGGGGACGACACCAGGGATGGGGACAACGTCCAGGCTGGGGACATGACCTGTGCTGGGGACGTAGCTGGGATGGGGACGATGCCAGGGGTGGGGACATGGCCTGGGGTGGGGACGGTGCCCGGAATGGGGCCACGGTGTGGGAGGGGGACAGTGCCAGGATGGGGATGGTGCCAGGATGGGGACAGTGCGGGGATGGGGACGCTGCCCTCAACGGGACGATGCCGGGGACCAGCCCGGTGGCCAGGCTGGGGACGGTGCCCACACGGGTGACACCGGCGCTGGCCCCACCACGGCCGTGCCACCGTCCCCCTCACCGCCACGGCGCCGCGAAGAGCGGCCGGATCCCGCGTCCCCGCTCCACCGGCCGCCACCGCGTCCCCACCTCGTCCCCACCGCGTCGGCCACCCCCCCATAAAGGCCACCAGCCCCCTCCTCAAATTCCACCCACCACTTCATTACGGCTGCCGGATCCCACCGCCGGCACCAGGCCCCGGCGCGGTGAAACGCCAAGCGATGCCGGCGGCCGCGGCGAGGCGGTGGGAGCGCGGTGACCCTGCCGGCGTTGGGGGGGGGCCGCATCCATCCCCGGTGCGGCGGCGGTGCCGGTAGCCTGCGGCGTGCCACCAGCCCTCCCTCGCTGCAATGAATCATCCGCCGAATTTTCCAGGGTATTTTCCTGCCCGGATCCCCATTTCCCATCCCGTGTCCCCAAAACTCCCAGCTGCCGGTGGCTTTACCATGGCGGGGTGGGATACTGGGGTCCCCCGCGCCCCAGCTGCTCTCTTGGGTGGGTGACATTAATGGGGGGGACATCTGGGGGGGGGGATGCGCTCAGTCTCAGCGGGATGAAGGCAGCTGCCTGCACCCCCCGATTCCAATGGGTTCTGCGGTAAAACCGGAGCCACTGGAAGTTGGGGGGGGGGTGTCACATTGGAATCCCCCACTTCATGCTGGGCTGGAGTTAGGGTGGGGGGGCGCAGCCCACCCACCGGTGATGGGGGCGGGGGGATCAGCTCTGGGGTGCTGGGTGGGAGGCATGGGGACCCCCCGGTGTCCCCTCAGGAAGGTGGGGTGCTTGCCAGGGACCCCCACCCTGACCTCGGGGGCTCTCTGGAGTGCTGTACAAAAGGGGGGGGCCCCCCATCACTGCCCTGGGGAGGGGTCTGTGCAGTGCTGGGGGGACCCCCGCCTCAGGCCTGGGGGGGCCCTGCAGCACCGTGCACAAGGGGGGGACCCCTGCCTCAGGCCTGGGGGGTCCCTGCAGCACCGTGCACAAGGGGGGACCCCCACATCAGCCCTGGGGGGGCCCCGCAGTGCCATGCACAAGGGGGGACCCCCATATCAGCCCTGGGGGGGCCCCGCAGTGCCATGCACAAGGGGGGACCCTCACCCCGACCCTGGGGGGTCTCTGCACCTCCGTGCACAAGGGGGGACCTCCACGCCAGCGCTGGGGGTGGATGGGGGGGGTCCCCCTATTGCAGCTGGTGGGGGGGTGGGGTTTCTGTAGCACTGTGCAAATGGGGGGACCCCTGCTGCCGCCCTGGGGGGGTCGATACCGTGGGTGTTGGGGGGCGGGGGGGGAGGGGTCTCTGCACTGCTGGTTTCTTCCGGGGGGATCCCCCTTGTCTGGAGGGGGGGGAAATCGCGGGGGGGGATGCCCTGGTAGGGGGGTGTCCCCCCCCATTGGGGAAAGCCCGGGGGGGCGATCCCTGGCGGGGGTCGATATTGGGGGGGGTGATCCCCGCCGGGGGGGGCGGGGAGAAATGGGGGAAGGATATCGGGGAGGGGGATCCCCGTCGGGGGGGGGGGGGATATTGGGGGGGAACCCTCGCCGGTGCGGGGGGATATAGGGGAGGGGATCCCCGCCGGGGAGGGGATATCGGGGAGAGGGGGGGATCCCCGCCGGGGGGGGTATTCGGGGGGGCGGGGGGGCGGGGTGTCCGCACCGCCTGGTACCTGCGTGGGGGGTCCCGGGGCGGAGCCGCCGCCGAGGGGGGCGGGGGCAGGTCCCGGAGCGGGGGGAGGCGCCGAGCCGGGCGCGCAGAGGCGGCGGCGGCGGCACCGGCGGAGGCACCGGCCCCGGCACCGGCGGCGGCGGCGGCAGGCGCCTCCCCCGGGGTCGTCCCAACCGGTTGCACGGGGCCATGCGGAGCCCGGGGCCGGGAAGAGCCGCCGCCGCCGCCGCCGCCGCGCATCGCTAGGGACCGGCACCGGCACCGGGTCGGACACCGGCACCGGGACCAGGAGAGGCTCCAGGACCGGCACCGGGAGCGGCACCAGCACCGGGAGCGGCTTCGGGACCGGGTCGGACACCGGGAGCGGCACCGGCACGGGGAGGGGCTCCGGGGCCGGCACCGGGACCAGGTGGACACCGGCACCGGCACCGGGAAGGGCTCCGGTACCGGCACCGCGTCGGGCATCGGAAGCAGCACCGGTACCGGCACCAGGTTGGGCACCGGGAGCGGCTCCTTTCCCGGCAGTGGGAGCATCTGGGGGTCCCCGGTTCCCCCCCCCCCGGTACGGCGGATGATGGAGCCGGTGCCGGGCTCTAGGAAAAGCCTCTCGCTGTCGCTCCCGGTGCCCCGGGAGGGCCCGAGCACCCTGAAGCCCCCCCAGCACCTCTGGCGCCAGCCCCGCACCCCCATCCGCATCTGCCACCGCGGCTTCTCCGACACCGAGCGGCCGCGGCCCCGGCCCATGGAGCGGGCGGACGCCGTCGACACCGGGGACCGGCCCGGGCTGCGGAAATCCCGCATGTCCTGGCCCTCCTCCCTCCACGGCCCCCCCGGCACCGGCAAGCGGTAGGTGACAGCGGTGGGACCCCCCCCCCGCAGCCCCCCAGCACCATCCCGGGACCGGGACGGGAGCTGGGACCCCCCCAGTGTCATCCCAGTACTGCTACCAGAGGTGGGACCCCCATCCGGCACCATCCCAGTACCGGGACGGGAGCTGGGACCCCCCCCAGTCTCATCCCAGTACTGCTACCAGAGGTGGGACCCCCCCAGCACCATCCCAGTACTGCTACCAGAGGTGGGACCCCCATCCAGCACCATCCCAGTACTGCTACCAGAGGTGGGACCCCCATCCAGCACCATCCCAGTACCAGCATTGGAGGTGGGACCCCCCCAGCACCATCCCAGTACTGGTACCAGAGGTGGGACCCCCCCAGCACCATCCCAGTACCAGCATTGGAGGTGGGACCCCCCCAGCACCATCCCAGTACTGGTACTGGAGGTGCCAGGAGGGTCCCTCCCCAGTGTCATCCCAGTACTGGTACGGGAGGTGGGACCCCCCGGCATCATCCTGGTGATGTTACCAGAGGTGGGACCCTCCCAGTACCCAGTATCACAGGTGGGACTCCCCCAGCATCATACTGGTAATGGCACCTGAGGTGGGACCCCCCCAGCACCATCCCAGTACTGGTACCAGAGGTGGGACACCCCCCCAGTGTCATCCCAGTGCCAGTACTGGAGGTGGCAGGAGGGACCCCCCACAGTGTCATCCCAGTACTGGTACCGGAGGCGGCGGGAGGGACTCCCCAGCACCATCCCAGTGCCAGTACTGGAGGCAGCGGGAGGGGCCCCCCAGCATTATCCTGGTGCTGGTACATGAGGTGGGACCCCCCCGTACCATCCCAGTACCAGTACTGGAGGCAGGACCCCCAGCACCGTCCCCATCCCAGTACCGTGGCGGTGGGAGGCAGCCGGTGGCCGTGCCGGCGCTGGGGATGGATCCGGCCCATGGGCTGTTGCGGGAGCCGGCGGCGGCAGCAACGGGGGCGGGGGTGGTGCCACGTCCTTCGGGACCCCCGGCCTGGCCAGACCCTTCCTGGGGTCCCCCACCGGGGACGGTGATGGGGTCACCAGCACCGGCACAGCCGCAGTCCCAGCTCTGCCCCCCACCCACACCCATGAGCACCCCATGGGTGCTGGTCCTGGCGGGGTTTGGGGGGTGTCAGGGACCCCCCCAAGACCTGCCCGAGGGCACCCCCATCCCGGCAGCCGCAGTTTTGGGGTGTCCCCCTCACGCTGCCGGCTCTGTTGGGGTGAACCCGCTCCTGGGGGGGGGGACACGACAAGCAGGGCCGGCCACGGCACGGCCACCGGCAGGACCCTCGGGTGCTGGTGGAGGGGTTCCCATCCCGACGCCGGGGTCGGGGGCCGCCAGGATCCGGCCACCGCGCCGGTACTGGGGAGATGTGCCAGATCGGGAGACGCCTGATATGGGGGGACAGATGCAGCCCTCCCCCAAAGGAGGGGGGGGAGACCTCCAGCAGCCCCCCCGGCTCCATCTGGCACCGGCGCCGGCTCTGCTTGTTCCCAGTCGGGAAGTTTTTTGGGGAAAACAACTTGGGAACGCGCCGACGGGTGGTTGCGCCGCGACGGCAGCATGTGCCGGGCACCGCGTCCTTCCGGCAGAGCCGAGGGGGCAGCGGCACCTCCGGCTTCATTAGGGGAGCTAATTTATGCGCAGGAGGCTCGGCAGATGGTCGGGACGCGGTGGGTTTACTTCCTTCCTCCTCCTCCTCTTCCTCCCTACCCGACAGTGTTCCCCTCCTCCCCGCCCGGAGACGGCTGTTGGCCGGCGAGCGGCTGGGGAGGGCGATGGGGCGCGGGCAGGGCCGGCATCCCCCCGGTGGAACCGGATTTGGGGGGGGGGTGGGGGGGTGGGGGCCGAACCCCCACGGCCAAATCCAGGGGGTTGCGATGCCGGAACCCGCCGCGGCGGTGCCGCGTTAAAACCCCATTGGTGAGACCTGGCGGATGGGCGACACCCCCCCACCTCCAAACCCGCCCCCCCCCCATCCCGGCATCCCCATCCCGCTGCCAGCACCGGCACGGTTCAACCAGGAAGAACTGGCTCAACCGTCGTTTACAGGTTTCTCACTTCCTGGAGCAATTAGTGTAATTAAGCAAAAACGAAGGTGAAACCCCAAGCTGGGATTTCACCGGGGCAGAGGCGGACGGCCAGAGCCTGGCTCGCCGCGGTAGTGCCAGGATCCGGCCGGTCGCCGCTGGCTCCCGGAGACTTTTCCCGGGTTCCCGCAGCCCTCGCCCTAATTAATTCCTCCTGTTTTAATTCCTTTCCTTTTCAAAAGGGAAAAAAAAATAATAATGAAATCGAGGCCAAGCTTGCGCCGCCGGCGGGTCGCGGTGATGGCGGCGGTGCCGCGCGCCGCCCATCGCAGCCCCTCCGGCGTTTATGATGTGCCGTAATCTTTTTCGAGGGGGATGAGTCACCTGCGGCCATTAAAAGTGATTCACGTTTGTCTCCGGCTCCCGGAGCAGATCCCGGTCGGGAGGAAATCCCGCGCCAGCAGGCGAACCGCGCGCGTCGGCTGCCAGGAATAGCAGGGGCGGCCCTTCTCGCCGCCCCCGGGGCCGACCGGGAGCGCCGGCTGTGCGGCACGGCACGGCACAGCACGGCTCGGTACGGCACGGCACAGCGGCACCAGGCTCGGGTCCCTCTGCACGGGGGATGCTGGCAGCTCCTGAGCGTGGGGATGTCCCGGTGCTGGTCCTCGTCCCTGTCTCCTCCCTGGGTCTCCAGCTCTTCCTCACCTCTGTCTCCATCCCGACTCCAAGTCCATCCTCATCCCATCCCATCTGTTCCCATCCCAACTCCTTCCAAAGCCCGTAATCATCCTTATCCTCAACCTTTTCCCAGGCTGATGCCCATCCCCATTCCCATCCCCATCCCCATCCCCATCCCCATCCCCATCCCCATCCCCATCCCCATCCCATCCTATCCCCATCCCCATCCCCATCCCCATCCCCATCCCCATCCCATCCCCATCCCCATCCCATCCCCATCCCATCCCCATCCCATCCCCATCCCCATTCCCATCCCCATCCCCATCCCCATCCCATCCCATCCCCATCCCCATCCCATCCCCATCCCCATCCCATCCCCATCCCATCCCCATCCCATCCCCATCCCCATCCCATCCCCATCCCCATCCCCATCCCCATCCCCATCCCATCCCCATCCCCATCCCCATTCCCATCCCCATCCCATCCCCATCCCCATCCCCATCCCATCCCATCCCCATCCCCATCCCATCCCCATCCCATCCCCATCCCCATCCCCATTCCCATCCCCATCCCATCCCCATCCCATCCCCATCCCCATCCCCATCCCCATCCCCATCCCATCCCCATCCCCATCCCATCCCCATCCCATCCCCATCCCCATCCCCATCCCCATCCCCATCCCATCCCCATCCCCATCCCCATCCCATCCCCATCCCCATCCCCATCCCCATCCCCATCCCCATCCCCATCCCATCCCCATCCCATCCCCATCCCCATCCCCATCCCCATCCCCATCCCCATCCCCATCCCCATCCCCATCCCATCCCCATCCCATCCCCATCCCCATCCCCATCCCCATCCCCATCCCCTCCCCATCCCCATCCCCATCCCCATCCCCATCCCCATCCCCATCCCCATCCCATCCCCATCCCATCCCCATCCCCATCCCCATCCCCATCCCCATCCCCATCCCCATCCCCATCCCCATCCCCATCCCCATCCCCATCCCCATCCCATCCCCATCCCCATCCCCATCCCCATCCCCATCCCCATCCCCATCCCCATCCCCATCCCCATCCCCATCCCCATCCCATCCCCATCCCATCCCCATCCCCATCCCCATCCCATCCCCATCCCCATCCCCATCCCCATCCCCATCCCCATCCCATCCCATCCCCATCCCCATCCCCATCCCCATCCCCATCCCCATCCCCATCCCCATCCCCATCCCCATCCCCATCCCCATCCCATCCCCATCCCCATCCCCATCCCCATCCCCATCCCATCCCCATCCCCATCCCCATCCCCATCCCCATCCCATCCCCATCCCATCCCCATCCCCATCCCATCCCCACCCCCATCCCCATCCCATCCCCACCCCCATCCCCATCCCATCCCCATCCCCATCCCATCCCCATCCCATCCCATCCCCATCCCATCCCCATCCCCATCCCATCCCCACCCCCATCCCCATCCCATCCCCATCCCCATCCCCATCCCCATCCCCATCCCCATCCCCATCCCCATCCCCATCCCCATCCCCATCCCATCCCCATCCCATCCCATCCCATCCCATCCCCATCCCCATCCCATCCCATCCCCATCCCATCCCCATCCCCATCCCCATCCCATCCCCATCCCATCCCATCCCATCCCCATCCCATCCCCATCCCATCCCATCCCATCCCATCCCCATCCCCATCCCATCCCATCCCCATCCCATCCCCATCCCCATCCCCATCCCCATCCCATCCCCATCCCATCCCATCCCATCCCATCCCATCCCCATCCCCATCCCATCCCATCCCCATCCCATCCCCATCCCCATCCCCATCCCCATCCCATCCCCATCCCATCCCATCCCATCCCCATCCCCATCCCCATCCCATCCCCATCCCCATCCCCATCCCCATCCCCATCCCCATTCCCATCCCCATCCCCATCCCCATCCCCATCCCATCCCATCCCCATCCCCATCCCCATCCCATCCCCATCCCATCCCATCCCATCCCATCCCCATCCCCATCCCATCCCATCCCCATCCCATCCCCATCCCCATCCCCATCCCCATCCCATCCCCATCCCATCCCATCCCATCCCCATCCCCATCCCCATCCCATCCCCATCCCCATCCCCATTCCCATCCCCATCCCCATCCCCATCCCCATCCCCATCCCCATCCCCATCCCATCCCCATCCCCATCCCATCCCCATCCCCATCCCCATCCCCATCCCATCCCCATCCCATCCCCATCCCCATCCCCATCCCCATCCCCATCCCCATCCCCATCCCATCCCCATCCCCATTCCCATCCCCATCCCATCCCCATCCCATCCCATCCCCATCCCATCCCATCCCCATCCCATCCCCATTCCCATCCCCATCCCATCCCCATCCCCATCCCCATCCCATCCCCATCCCATCCCATCCCCATCCCATCCCCATCCCCATCCCATCCCCATCCCCATCCCCATCCCATCCCCACCCCCATCCCCATCCCATCCCCATCCCCATCCCCATCCCATCCCCATCCCCATCCCATCCCCATCCCATCCCCATCCCCATCCCCATCCCATCCCCATCCCATCCCCATCCCATCCCATCCCCATCCCCATCCCATCCCCACCCCCATCCCCATCCCATCCCCATCCCCATCCCCATCCCCATCCCCATCCCCATCCCATCCCATCCCCATCCCATCCCCATCCCATCCCCATCCCCATCCCCATCCCCATCCCCATCCCATCCCCATCCCCACCCCATCCCCATCCCCATCCCCATCCCCATCCCCATCCCATCCCCACCCCCATCCCCACCCCCATCCCCATCCCATCCCATCCCCATCCCATCCCCATCCCATCCCCATCCCCATCCCATCCCCATCCCATCCCCATCCCATCCCCACCCCCATCCCCATCCCCATCCCCATCCCATCCCATCCCCATCCCATCCCCATCCCATCCCCATCCCCATCCCCATCCCCATCCCCATCCCCATCCCATCCCCACCCCCATCCCCATCCCCATCCCCATCCCATCCCATCCCCATCCCATCCCCATCCCATCCCCATCCCCATCCCCATCCCCATCCCCATCCCCATCCCCATCCCCATCCCATCCCATCCCCATCCCATCCCCATCCCATCCCATCCCATCCCCATCCCATCCCATCCCCATCCCCATCCCCATCCCATCCCATCCCATCCCATCCCCATCCCCATCCCATCCCATCCCCATCCCCATCCCCATCCCATCCCATCCCCATCCCATCCCCATCCCATCCCATCCCATCCCCATCCCCATCCCCATCCCATCCCATCCCCATCCCCATCCCCATCCCCATCCCCATCCCCATCCCCATCCCCATCCCCATCCCCATCCCATCCCCATCCCCACCCCATCCCCATCCCCATCCCCATCCCCATCCCCATCCCATCCCCACCCCCATCCCCATCCCCATCCCCATCCCATCCCCATCCCCATCCCATCCCCATCCCCATCCCCATCCCCATCCCATCCCCATCCCCATCCCATCCCCATCCCCATCCCCATCCCCATCCCCATCCCCATCCCCACCCCATCCCCATCCCCATCCCCATCCCCATCCCCATCCCCGTCCCCATCCCATCCCATCCCCATCCCATCCCCATCCCCATCCCCATCCCCATCCCATCCCCATCCCCATCCCCATCCCCATCCCATCCCATCCCCATCCCCATCCCCATCCCATCCCCATCCCCATCCCCATCCCCGTCCCCATCCCATCCCATCCCCATCCCCATCCCCATCCCATCCCATCCCCATCCCCATCCCATCCCCATCCCCATCCCCATCTGGGGGGGGTCCCCCGTCCCCCCCCCCCTTCTGAGCCGTGCAATAAATCCCAATAAAATCCCCCAAAAAGCTCATTTCTCCCCAGAGCCGGTTACTAAATTTCCCGGGTGTGATTCACCCCCTGCCGCCCCCCCCGCTTGTACGTGGCATGGTGGGGCCCCCCCTTCCCCCCCACCGCGTGGTACACCCCCCCCCATATGTGGAAATACGGGGGGGCCACACGGCCCCCCCCAAACCCCCCCGAACAGGTCACAGAGTTGGGGTCTCTTTGGGGAAGTGGGGGGCCCCCCCCGCCGCTCGTCCCCAGGGCGGCTCGTTAGAGGAAGCCGGTAGAGGAAGAGGGGGGGCCCCGTGTCGTGTCCCCCCCGCACACCCATGGAGCCGTGGGGCACCCAAGGGGCCAGCGCTGGGAGCCCCCCCCGGGGGGCCGAGCGGGGCGGGCTGGCCGTAAGGTAAGGGGGGGCAGGAGGGGGCACCCCGAGCCCAGGGCAGGGGGACAGGGCCCCCCCCCATACCCAGTTTTTTGGGGGGAGACAAGGCCCCCCCCCATGCCCACCCTGGGGGGGATGAGGACCCCTCCCAGCACCCAGGAGGAGAAACACCCCCCCCATTGTGGTGGGACAGGCCCCCCCAATGTTTTGGGGGATAGGGGTCTCCCCCAACACCATGTTTAACGGGGGGCTCATAAAGAGCCCCCCCACCCCAAAACAGCGGACTTTGGGTGCCCCCCGGTTGCGTGGGGACCCCTCAAATGCAGCGGGGGGGGCTGGGGGGGGCAGGACGCCTGGGTTCCTTCCTCGGCCCAGGGGGAAGTGGGTGACAGTTGGAGGGGGGAGGGGATGATGGGGAGCCCCCCCACCCCCATCCCCTCCACAGGTCCTCACCCCCCACGGGGGGGTCCCAAAAAGGGGGGAGGGGGGGGCTGGCCGTGACACTGGGGGTGCCCGGCATTGGGGGTCCCAGCTGGGATGCGTGGGGCTGGGGGGGTGGTACTGGGGGGGGCGGTGCCACGGTCCCTGGGGACCCCAGTGCTGGGGAGGCCCGGTTTGGGGGGGGTCATGGGGGTCCTGGTATGGGGGAGGCTTGTTATTGGGGGGTCCCAGTGATGGGGGGGTCCTGAGGCACAAGGGTCCTGGGGGTCCTGGTGTGGCGGGGTCCTGGTATTGGGGGGTCCCAGGACATGAGGCTCCCGGGGGTCCCAGTTCAGGGGGGTCCTGGTATGGGGGGGTCCCAGAAGCTCCTGGGGGGTTGTAGTGCTGGGGACCTCCCAGTATCGGGGGGGGTCCCGGGACACAAAGGTCCTGGGGGTCCTGATACTGGGGGCATCCAAGTATTGGGGAGGGGGTCCTGGTATTGGTGGGGTGCCAGGACATGAGGGTCCCGGGGGTCCTGATACTGAGGGGGTCCCAGTATTGGGGGTCCCAGGGCACAGGGCTCCCAGTGGTCGCAGTACTGGGGGGGTCCTGGTATTGGGGGGTCCCGGTGCTGGGGGGGTGTCAGGACATGAAGCTTCCAGAGGTGCTGGTATTGGGGGGTTGTGGTACTGGGGGGCCCCAGGGCACAAGGCTCTGGGGGGTCCCAGTGCTGGGGGGTCCTGGTACTGGGGGGTCCCAGTATGGGGGGGTGCCAGGACATGAGGCTCCTGGGAGTCCTGGTACTGGGGGGTCCCGGGGCACAAGGCTTTGGGGGGTCCCAGTGCTGGGGGGTCCTGGTACTGGGGGGTCCCAGTATGGGGGGGTGCCAAGACATGAGGCTCCTGGGAATCCTGGTACTGGGGGGTCCCGGGGCACAAGGCTTTGGGGGGTCCCAGTGTCGGGGGGGTCCCAGTATCGGGGGGTCCTGCCTGCTGTGGTCCAGTGCATGGGGTGGACGCCGGGTGCTGCCCCCACCCATGGCTGCTGCGCCCACTGGGCACCCGGTGGCGTCACAGTGCTCCGGTGGGGGCCAGCGCCGGGTGACGCCGGCGCCGTGTCGCGACAGGGTCGGCAGCGGCTTCAGCCCCGCGGCGAAAGGTGGCTGCGGAACCACGAGACAACGGGTCAGAGGGAGCACCGGGGCCCGGAGCGGTGACGTCACGGTGACGTCACGGTGACTCGGTGACACGGTGTCCACGTGAGCGGTGACACCGGTGCGTGCAGTGGTACCAGCGTGCCTGGTGGTACTGGTGTTCGTGGTGACACCGGTGCCCGCGGTGACGCCGGTACGTGTGGTGGCCCTGGTGCTCGTGGTGACACCGGTGCCCGCGGTGACGCCGGTACGTGTGGTGGCCCTGGTGCTCACGGTGACACCGGTGCCCGCGGTGACGCCGGTACGTGTGGTGGCCCTGGTGCTCACGGTGACACCGGTGCCCGCGGTGACGCCGGTACGTGTGGTGGCCCTGGTGCTCGTGGTGACACCGGTGCCCGCGGTGACGCCGGTACGTGTGGTGGCCCTGGTGTTGGTGGTGACACCGGTGCCCGCGGTGACGCCGGTACGTGTGGTGGCCCTGGTGCTCGTGGTGACACCGGTGCCCGCGGTGACGCCGGTACGTGTGGTGGCCCTGGTGCTCACGGTGACACCGGTGCCCGCGGTGACGCCGGTACGTGTGGTGGCCCTGGTGCTCGTGGTGACACCGGTGCCCGCGGTGACGCCGGTACGTGTGGTGGCCCTGGTGCTCACAGTGACACCGGTGCCCGCGGTGACGCCGGTACGTGTGGTGGCCCTGGTGCTCACGGTGACACCGGTGCCCGCGGTGACGCCGGTACGTGTGGTGGCCCTGGTGTTTGTGGTGACACCGGTGCCCGCGGTGACGCCGGTACGTGTGGTGGCCCTGGTGCTCACGGTGACACCGGTGCCCACGGTGACGCCGGTACATGTGGTGGCCCTGGTGCTCACGGTGACACCGGTGCCCGCGGTGACGCCGGTACGTGTGGTGGCCCTGGTGCTCGTGGTGACACCGGTGCCCGCGGTGACGCCGGTACGTGTGGTGGCCCTGGTGTTTGTGGTGACACCGGTGCCCGCGGTGACGCCGGTACGTGTGGTGGCCCTGGTGCTCACGGTGACACCGGTTCCCGCGGTGACGCCGGTACGTGTGGTGGCCCTGGTGCTCACGGTGACACCGGTGCCCGCGGTGACGCCGGTACGTGTGGTGGCCCTGGTGTTCGTGGTGACACCGGTGCCCGCGGTGACGCCGGTACGTGTGGTGGCCCTGGTGCTCACGGTGACACCGGTTCCCGCGGTGACGCCGGTACGTGTGGTGGCCCTGGTGCTCACGGTGACACCGGTGCCCGCGGTGACGCCGGTACGTGTGGTGGCCCTGGTGTTCGTGGTGACACCGGTGCCCGCGGTGACGCCGGTACGTGTGGTGGCCCTGGTGCTCACGGTGACACCGGTGCCCGCGGTGACGCCGGTACGTGTGGTGGCCCTGGTGCTCACGGTGACACCGGTGCCCGCGGTGACGCCGGTACGTGTGGTGGCCCTGGTGCTCACGGTGACACCGGTGCCCGCGGTGACGCCGGTACGTGTGCTGGCCCTGGTGCTCACGGTGACACCGGTGCCCGCGGTGACGCCGGTACGTGTGGTGGCCCTGGTGCTCACGGTGACACCGGTGCCCGCGGTGACGCCGGTACGTGTGGTGGCCCTGGTGCTCACGGTGACACCGGTGCCCGCGGTGACGCCGGTACGTGTGGTGGCCCTGGTGTTTGTGGTGACACCGGTGCCCGCGGTGACGCCGGTACGTGTGGTGGCCCTGGTGCTCACGGTGACACCGGTGCCCACGGTGACGCCGGTACATGTGGTGGCCCTGGTGCTCACGGTGACACCGGTGCCCGCGGTGACGCCGGTACGTGTGGTGGCCCTGGTGCTCGTGGTGACACCGGTGCCCGCGGTGACGCCGGTACGTGTGGTGGCCCTGGTGTTTGTGGTGACACCGGTGCCCGCGGTGACGCCGGTACGTGTGGTGGCCCTGGTGCTCACGGTGACACCGGTTCCCGCGGTGACGCCGGTACGTGTGGTGGCCCTGGTGCTCACGGTGACACCGGTGCCCGCGGTGACGCCGGTACGTGTGGTGGCCCTGGTGTTCGTGGTGACACCGGTGCCCGCGGTGACGCCGGTACGTGTGGTGGCCCTGGTGCTCACGGTGACACCGGTGCCCGCGGTGACGCCGGTACGTGTGGTGGCCCTGGTGCTCACGGTGACACCGGTGCCCGCGGTGACGCCGGTACGTGTGGTGGCCCTGGTGCTCACGGTGACACCGGTGCCCGCGGTGACGCCGGTACGTGTGGTGGCCCTGGTGCTCACGGTGACACCGGTGCCCGCGGTGACGCCGGTACGTGTGGTGGCCCTGGTGCTCACGGTGACACCGGTGCCCGCGGTGACGCCGGTACGTGTGGTGGCCCTGGTGCTCACGGTGACACCGGTGCCCGCGGTGACGCCGGTACGTGTGGTGGCCCTGGTGTTTGTGGTGACACCGGTGCCCACGGTGACGCCGGTACGTGTGGTGGCCCTGGTGCTCACGGTGACACCGGTGCCCGCGGTGACGCCGGTACGTGTGGTGGCCCTGGTGTTCGTGGTGACACCGGTGCCCGCGGTGACGCCGGTACGTGTGGTGGCCCTGGTGCTCACGGTGACACCGGTGCCCGCGGTGACGCCGGTACGTGTGGTGGCCCTGGTGCTCACGGTGACACCGGTGCCCGCGGTGACGCCGGTACGTGTGGTGGCCCTGGTGCTCACGGTGACACCGGTGCCCGCGGTGACGCCGGTACGTGTGGTGGCCCTGGTGCTCACGGTGACACCGGTGCCCGCGGTGACGCCGGTACGTGTGGTGGCCCTGGTGCTCACGGTGACACCGGTGCCCGCGGTGACGCCGGTACGTGTGGTGGCCCTGGTGCTCACGGTGACACCGGTGCCCGCGGTGACGCCGGTACGTGTGGTGGCCCTGGTGTTTGTGGTGACACCGGTGCCCGCGGTGACGCCGGTACGTGTGGTGGCCCTGGTGCTCGTGGTGACACCGGTGCCCGCGGTGACGCCGGTACGTGTGGTGGCCCTGGTGCTCACAGTGACACCGGTGCCCGCGGTGACGCCGGTACGTGTGGTGGCCCTGGTGCTCACGGTGACACCGGTGCCCGCGGTGACGCCGGTACGTGTGATGGCCCTGGTGCTCACGGTGACACCGGTGCCCGCGGTGACGCCGGTACGTGTGGTGGCCCTGGTGCTCACGGTGACACCGGTGCCCGCGGTGACGCCGGTACGTGTGGTGGCCCTGGTGTTTGTGGTGACACCGGTGCCCGCGGTGACGCCGGTACGTGTGGTGGCCCTGGTGCTCACGGTGACACCGGTGCCCGCGGTGACGCCGGTACGTGTGGTGGCCCTGGTGCTCACGGTGACACCGGTGCCCGCGGTGACGCTGGTACGTGTGGTGGCCCTGGTGTTTGTGGTGACACCGGTGCCCGCGGTGACGCCGGTACGTGTGGTGGCCCTGGTGCTCACGGTGACACCGGTGCCCGCGGTGACGCTGGTACGTGTGGTGGCCCTGGTGCTCACGGTGACACCGGTGCCCGTGGTGACGCCGGTACGTGTGGTGGCCCTGGTGCTCACGGTGACACCGGTGCCCGCGGTGACGCCGGTACGTGTGGTGGCCCTGGTGTTCGTGGTGACACCGGTGCCCGCGGTGACGCCGGTACGTGTGGTGGCCCTGGTGCTCACGGTGACACCGGTGCCCGCGGTGACGCCGGTACGTGTGATGGCCCTGGTGTTCGTGGCGACACCGGTGCCCGCGGTGACGCCGGTACGTGTGGTGGCCCTGGTGCTCACGGTGACACCGGTGCCCGCGGTGACGCCGGTACGTGTGGTGGCCCTGGTGTTTGTGGTGACACCGGTGCCCGCGGTGACGCCGGTACGTGTGGTGGCCCTGGTGCTCACGGTGACACCGGTGCCCGCGGTGACGCCGGTACGTGTGGTGGCCCTGGTGCTCACGGTGACACCGGTGCCCGCGGTGACGCCGGTACGTGTGGTGGCCCTGGTGCTCACGGTGACACCGGTGCCCGCGGTGACGCCGGTACGTGTGGTGGCCCTGGTGCTCACGGTGACACCGGTGCCCGCGGTGACGCCGGTACGTGTGGTGGCCCTGGTGCTCGTGGTGACACCGGTGCCCGCGGTGACGCCGGTACGTGTGGTGGCCCTGGTGCTCACGGTGACACCGGTGCCCGCGGTGACGCCGGTACGTGTGGTGGCCCTGGTGCTCGCGGTGACAGCGGTGCCCGCGGTGACGCCGGTACGTGTGGTGGCCCTGGTGCTCACGGTGACACCGGTGCCCGCGGTGACGCCGGTACGTGTGGTGGCCCTGGTGCTCACGGTGACACCGGTGCCCGCGGTGACGCCGGTACGTGTGGTGGCCCTGGTGCTCACGGTGACACCGGTGCCCGCGGTGACGCCGGTACGTGTGGTGGCCCTGGTGCTCACGGTGACACCGGTGCCCGCGGTGACGCCGGTACGTGTGGTGGCCCTGGTGTTTGTGGTGACACCGGTGCCCACGGTGACGCCGGTACGTGTGGTGGCCCTGGTGCTCGTGGTGACACCGGTGCCCGCGGTGACGCCGGTACGTGTGGTGGCCCTGGTGCTCACGGTGACACCGGTGCCCGCGGTGACGCCGGTACGTGTGGTGGCCCTGGTGTTTGTGGTGACACCGGTGCCCGCGGTGACGCCGGTACG
The DNA here is from genome assembly GCF_963921805.1 of Phalacrocorax carbo. Lineage (NCBI taxonomy): Eukaryota > Metazoa > Chordata > Aves > Suliformes > Phalacrocoracidae > Phalacrocorax > Phalacrocorax carbo. The sequence continues at coordinate 536,590 of NC_087542.1, read as the reverse complement.
TGTGGTGGCCCTGGTGCTCACGGTGACACCGGTGCCCGCGGTGACGCCGGTACGTGTGGTGGCCCTGGTGCTCGTGGTGACACCGGTGCCCGCGGTGACGCCGGTACGTGTGGTGGCCCTGGTGTTTGTGGTGACACCGGTGCCCGCGGTGACGCCGGTACGTGTGGTGGCCCTGGTGCTCGTGGTGACACCGGTGCCCGCGGTGACGCCGGTACGTGTGGTGGCCCTGGTGTTCGTGGTGACACCGGTGCCCGCGGTGACGCCGGTACGTGTGGTGGCCCTGGTGCTCACGGTGACACCGGTGCCCGCGGTGACGCCGGTACGTGTGGTGGCCCTGGTGTTTGTGGTGACACCGGTGCCCGCGGTGACGCCGGTACGTGTGGTGGCCCTGGTGCTCACGGTGACACCGGTGCCCGCGGTGACGCCGGTACGTGTGGTGGCCCTGGTGCTCGTGGTGACACCGGTGCCCGCGGTGACGCCGGTACGTGTGGTGGCCCTGGTGCTCACGGTGACACCGGTGCCCGCGGTGACGCCGGTACGTGTGGTGGCCCTGGTGTTTGTGGTGACACCGGTGCCCGCGGTGACGCCGGTACGTGTGGTGGCCCTGGTGCTCACGGTGACACCGGTGCCCGCGGTGACGCCGGTACGTGTGGTGGCCCTGGTGCTCGTGGTGACACCGGTGCCCGCGGTGACGCCGGTACGTGTGGTGGCCCTGGTGTTTGTGGTGACAGCGGTGCCCGCGGTGACGCCGGTACGTGTGGTGGCCCTGGTGCTCGCGGTGACAGCGGTGCCCGCGGTGACGCCGGTACGTGTGGTGGCCCTGGTGCTCACGGTGACACCGGTGCCCGCGGTGACGCCGGTACGTGTGGTGGCCCTGGTGCTCACGGTGACACCGGTGCCCGCGGTGACGCCGGTACGTGTGGTGGCCCTGGTGTTGGTGGTGACACCGGTGCCCGCGGTGACGCCGGTACGTGTGGTGGCCCTGGTGCTCACGGTGACACCGGTGCCCGCGGTGACGCCGGTACATGTGGTGGCCCTGGTGTTTGTGGTGACACCGGTGCCCGCGGTGACGCCGGTACGTGTGGTGGCCCTGGTGCTCACGGTGACACCGGTGCCCGCGGTGACGCCGGTACGTGTGGTGGCCCTGGTGTTCGTGGTGACACCGGTGCCCGCGGTGACGCCGGTACGTGTGGTGGCCCTGGTGCTCACGGTGACACCGGTGCCCGCGGTGACGCCGGTACGTGTGGTGGCCCTGGTGCTCACGGTGACACCGGTGCCCGCGGTGACGCCGGTACGTGTGGTGGCCCTGGTGCTCGTGGTGACACCGGTGCCTGCGGTGACGCCGGTACGTGTGGTGGCCCTGGTGCTCACGGTGACACCGGTGCCCGCGGTGACGCCGGTACGTGTGGTGGCCCTGGTGCTCACGGTGACACCGGTGCCCGCGGTGACGCCGGTACGTGTGGTGGCCCTGGTGCTCACGGTGACACCGGTGCCCGCGGTGACGCCGGTACGTGTGGTGGCCCTGGTGCTCACGGTGACACCGGTGCCCGCGGTGACGCCGGTACGTGTGGTGGCCCTGGTGTTTGTGGTGACACCGGTGCCCGCGGTGACGCCGGTACGTGTGGTGGCCCTGGTGTTGGTGGTGACACCGGTGCCCGCGGTGACGCCGGTACGTGTGGTGGCCCTGGTGCTCACGGTGACACCGGTGCCCGCGGTGACGCCGGTACGTGTGGTGGCCCTGGTGCTCACGGTGACACCGGTGCCCGCGGTGACGCCGGTACGTGTGGTGGCCCTGGTGTTTGTGGTGACACCGGTGCCCGCGGTGACGCCGGTACGTGTGGTGGCCCTGGTGTTCGTGGTGACAGCGGTGCCCGCGGTGACGCCGGTACGTGTGGTGGCCCTGGTGCTCACGGTGACACCGGTGCCCGCGGTGACGCCGGTACGTGTGGTGGCCCTGGTGTTCGTGGTGACACCGGTGCCCGCGGTGATGCCGGTACGTGTGGTGGCCCTGGTGCTCACAGTGACACCGGTGCCCGCGGTGACGCCGGTACGTGTGGTGGCCCTGGTGTTTGTGGTGACACCGGTGCCCGCGGTGACGCCGGTACGTGTGGTGGCCCTGGTGCTCACGGTGACACCGGTGCCCGTGGTGACGCCGGTACGTGTGGTGGCCCTGGTGCTCACGGTGACACCGGTGCCCGCGGTGACGCCGGTACGTGTGGTGGCCCTGGTGTTGGTGGTGACACCGGTGCCCGCGGTGACGCCGGTACGTGTGGTGGCCCTGGTGCTCACGGTGACACCGGTGCCCGCGGTGACGCCGGTACATGTGGTGGCCCCGGTGTTTGTGGTGACACCGGTGCCCGCGGTGACGCCGGTACGTGTGGTGGCCCTGGTGCTCACGGTGACACCGGTGCCCGCGGTGACGCCGGTACGTGTGGTGGCCCTGGTGTTCGTGGTGACACCGGTGCCCGCGGTGACGCCGGTACGTGTGGTGGCCCTGGTGCTCACGGTGACACCGGTGCCCGCGGTGACGCCGGTACGTGTGGTGGCCCTGGTGCTCACGGTGACACCGGTGCCCGCGGTGACGCCGGTACGTGTGGTGGCCCTGGTGCTCACGGTGACACCGGTGCCCGCGGTGACGCCGGTACGTGTGGTGGCCCTGGTGCTCACGGTGACACCGGTGCCCGCGGTGACGCCGGTACGTGTGGTGGCCCTGGTGCTCACGGTGACACCGGTGCCCGCGGTGACGCCGGTACGTGTGGTGGCCCTGGTGCTCACGGTGACACCGGTGCCCGCGGTGACGCCGGTACGTGTGGTGGCCCTGGTGTTTGTGGTGACACCGGTGCCCGCGGTGACGCCGGTACGTGTGGTGGCCCTGGTGCTCGCGGTGACACCGGTGCCCGCGGTGACGCCGGTACGTGTGGTGGCCCTGGTGCTCACGGTGACACCGGTGCCCGCGGTGACGCCGGTACGTGTGGTGGCCCTGGTGTTTGTGGTGACAGCGGTGCCCGCGGTGACGCCGGTACGTGTGGTGGCCCTGGTGCTCACGGTGACACCGGTGCCCGCGGTGACGCCGGTACGTGTGGTGGCCCCGGTGTTTGTGGTGACACCGGTGGCCGCGGTGACGCCGGGACGTGTGGTGGCCCTGGTGTTTGTGGTGACACCGGTGCCCGCAGTGACGCCGGTACGTGTGGTGGCCCTGGTGCTCGTGGTGACACCGGTGCCCGCGGTGACGCCGGTACGTGTGGTGGCCCTGGTGCTCGTGGTGACACCGGTGCCCGCGGTGACGCCGGTACGTGTGGTGGCCCTGGTGCTCGTGGTGACACCGGTGCCCGCGGTGACGCCGGTACGTGTGGTGGCCCTGGTGCTCACGGTGACACCGGTTCCCGCGGTGACGCCGGTACGTGTGGTGGCCCTGGTGTTCGTGGTGACACCGGTGCCCGCGGTGACGCCGGTACGTGTGGTGGCCCTGGTGCTCACGGTGACACCGGTGCCCGCGGTGACGCCGGTACGTGTGGTGGCCCTGGTGCTCACGGTGACACCGGTGCCCGCGGTGACGCCGGTACGTGTGGTGGCCCTGGTGTTCGTGGTGACACCGGTGCCCGCGGTGACGCCGGTACGTGTGGTGGCCCTGGTGCTCGTGGTGACACCGGTGCCCGCGGTGACGCCGGTACGTGTGGTGGCCCTGGTGCTCGTGGTGACACCGGTGCCCGCGGTGACGCCGGTACGTGTGGTGGCCCTGGTGCTCACGGTGACACCGGTGCCCGCGGTGACGCCGGTACGTGTGGTGGCCCTGGTGTTCGTGGTGACACCGGTGCCCGCGGTGACGCCGGTACGTGTGGTGGCCCTGGTGCTCGTGGTGACACCGGTGCCCGCGGTGACGCCGGTACGTGTGGTGGCCCTGGTGCTCACGGTGACACCGGTGCCCGCGGTGACGCCGGTACGTGTGGTGGCCCTGGTGTTCGTGGTGACACCGGTGCCCGCGGTGACGCCGGTACGTGTGGTGGCCCTGGTGCTCGTGGTGACACCGGTGCCCGCGGTGACGCCGGTACGTGTGGTGGCCCTGGTGCTCACGGTGACACCGGTGCCCGCGGTGACGCCGGTACGTGTGGTGGCCCTGGTGTTTGTGGTGACACCGGTGCCCACGGTGACGCCGGTACGTGTGGTGGCCCTGGTGCTCACGGTGACACCGGTGCCCGCGGTGACGCCGGTACGTGTGGTGGCCCTGGTGCTCGTGGTGACACCGGTGCCCGCGGTGACGCCGGTACGTGTGGTGGCCCTGGTGCTCACGGTGACACCGGTGCCCGCGGTGACGCCGGTACGTGTGGTGGCCCTGGTGCTCGTGGTGACACCGGTGGCCGCGGTGACGCCGGTACGTGTGGTGGCCCTGGTGCTCACGGTGACACCGGTGCCCGCGGTGACGCCGGTACGTGTGGTGGCCCTGGTGCTCGCGGTGACACCGGTGCCCGCGGTGACGCCGGTACGTGTGGTGGCCCTGGTGCTCACGGTGACACCGGTGCCCGCGGTGACGCCGGTACGTGTGGTGGCCCTGGTGCTCGTGGTGACACCGGTGCCCGCGGTGACGCCGGTACGTGTGGTGGCCCTGGTGTTCGTGGTGACACCGGTGCCCGCGGTGACGCCAGTACGTGTGGTGGCCCTGGTGCTCGTGGTGACACCGGTGCCCGCGGTGACGCCGGTACGTGTGGTGGCCCTGGTGTTTGTGGTGACACCGGTGCCCGCGGTGACGCCGGTACGTGTGGTGGCCCTGGTGTTCGTGGTGACACCGGTGCCCGCGGTGACGCCGGTACGTGTGGTGGCCCTGGTGCTCACGGTGACACCGGTGCCCGCGGTGACGCCGGTACGTGTGGTGGCCCTGGTGTTTGTGGTGACACCGGTGCCCGCGGTGACGCCGGTATGTGTGGTGGCCCTGGTGCTCACGGTGACACCGGTGCCCGCGGTGACGCCGGTACGTGTGGTGGCCCTGGTGCTCACGGTGACACCGGTGCCCGCGGTGACGCCGGTACGTGTGGTGGCCCTGGTGCTCACGGTGACACCGGTGCCCGCGGTGACGCCGGTACGTGTGGTGGCCCTGGTGCTCGTGGTGACACCGGTGCCCGCGGTGACGCCGGTACGTGTGGTGGCCCTGGTGCTCGTGGTGACACCGGTGCCCGCGGTGACGCCGGTACGTGTGGTGGCCCTGGTGCTCACGGTGACACCGGTGCCCGCGGTGACGCCGGTACGTGTGGTGGCCCTGGTGCTCATGGTGACACCGGTGCCCGCGGTGACGCCGGTACGTGTGGTGGCCCTGGTGTTTGTGGTGACACCGGTGCCTGCGGTGACGCCGGTACGTGTGGTGGCCCTGGTGCTCACGGTGACACCGGTGCCCGCGGTGACGCCGGTACGTGTGGTGGCCCTGGTGTTTGTGGTGACACCGGTGCCCGCGGTGACGCCGGTACGTGTGGTGGCCCTGGTGCTCGTGGTGACACCGGTGCCCGCGGTGACGCCGGTACGTGTGGTGGCCCTGGTGTTTGTGGTGACACCGGTGCCCGCGGTGACGCCGGTACGTGTGGTGGCCCTCGTGTTTGTGGTGACACCGGTGCCTGCGGGCGCACAGGCCACGTGCCACGGCCACCATCACCACCGGGCGAGTCACTGGTGCCTCGCGAAGTGTCCCCAAGGCCACAGGGCCCATCGCCGGCACCGGCACCACGGGGGTCTGCCGGTGGGGGGCCGCTGCCCTGGTGTCCTGCCGAACCATGGGGAGGGGCTGTTGGGGGTCCCCGGCCTGTCCCCAACGTCCCCCTTGTCGTGTCGTCCCCCTCCCAGCTTCGAGGTGGAGAATGGCCCCTCTCCGGGCCGCAGCCCCCCGGACCCCCAGGCCAGCCCGGGGCTGGTGCTGCTCCCCGGGGGCCCCCCCGGCCAGCGCCGCGAGTCCTTCCTCTACCGCTCCGACAGCGACTACGACGCCTCCCCCAAGAGCATGTCCCGCAACTCCTCCATCGCCAGCGAGGCGTGAGTACGGACCCCCCCGGACCCCCCCGGGACCCCCCGGTGTGTCCCCAGCCCCACAGGGCCCTTCCACAGACCCCACTGGTTCTGGGCGCCCTGGGGACCCCCCTCACCATCCTTCCAGGGACCCCCTGATATCCAACCTGGGGACGCCCCGCCATCCCCTGGAGACACCCCCAATATTCTTCTGGTGACCCCCACCCCCAATATTCCCCTGGGGCCCCCCCTACCATCCCCTGGAGAACCCCCCTGCCATCCCCCATGGAGACAGCCCCCCCGATATTCCCCTGGGGACCCCCTGCCATTCTCTCAGGGACCCCCCCAATATGCCCCCACCATCCCCTGGAGCCCCCCCCCCCCAATATCCACCAGGGACCCCACCACCATTCCCCTGGGGACTCCCTCATATCCCCGTAGAGACCCCCCAATACCCCCTGGGGACCCCCCCCCGGAGGCCCCCAATACACCCCTGGAGACCCCGCTGCCATCCCCCTGGGGACCCCCAATATCCCCCCAGGAACCCCCCCCATTCTCCCAGTGACCCCTCAATATGTCCCAGGGCCCCCCCCCAATCCTCCCCAGGGACCCCCCAATAACTCCCAGTGACCCCCCCACCATTCCCCCCAATGACCCCCCAATATCCCACCCATCCCCCTGGAGACCCCCCAATACCCCCCAGAGACCCCCCCGATACCCTCTTGTGGCTCCCCCAGGGCAGGTGGGGGGCTGGGGGGGGCTCAGGCGTCCTGGCCCCCCCCACTGACACCCCCCCCCAATTTCTCTTCCAGCCACGCCGAGGACCTGATCGTCACCCCCTTCGCCCAGGTAGGGCTGGGGGGTCCCCAGGGGGGTCCCGGCGGGGTGTGTGCAGGATTGGGCCCTCTGCCCCCGAGCCCTGCCGGGGGGGGGGCGCTGCTGGGGGGTTCGGGCCTGAGCGCTCAGGGTTTGGGTGCTGCCAGCAGCAGATTCGGGGTCCCCCTCTATGTGCCCCTCACCCCCCCCATTTGTGCCCCTGACCCCCCTATTTGTGCCCCTGACCCCCCATTTGTGTCCCTGACCCCCCCATTTCTGTCCCTGACCCCCCTCTATGTGCCCCTGACCCCCCTATTTGTGCCCCTGACCCCCCCATTTGTGCCCCTGACCCCCCTCTATGTGCCCTTGACCCCCCCATTTCTGTCCCTGACCCCCCCATTTCTGTCCCTGACGCCCCTATTTGTGCCTCTGACCCCCCATTTCTGTCCCTGACCCCCCATTTGTGTCCCTGACCCCCCCTTTCTGTCCCTGACCCCCCCATTTCTGTCCCTGACCCCCCTATTTGTGCCCCTGACCCCCCATTTCTGTCCCTGACCCCCCTCTATGTGCCCTTGACCCCCCCATTTCTGTCCCTGACCCCCCCATTTGTGCCCCTGAGCCCTCTATTTGTGTCCCTGACCCCCCCATTTCTTCCCTGACCCCCCCATTTGTGCCCCTGACCCCCCATTTGTGCCCCTGACCCCCCATTTCTGTCCCTGACCCCCCATTTGTGCCCCTGACCCCCCCCGGCCCCCCCAGGTGCTGGCGAGTCTCCGCAGCGTCCGCAGCAACTTTTCCATCCTGGCAAATGTCACCACCCCCACGTCCAGCAAGTGAGAGACCCTGGCCTTGACCCTGGCCTTGACCCTGGCCTTGACCCTGGCCCCGTGCGGGGGGTCCCGGGCCAGCCCTGACACCCCCCTCCCGCCCCGGCAGGCGGTCGCCCATCGGCTCCCAGCCCCCCCTCTGCAAGGCCATGCTCTCGGGTAAGGGGGGGGTCGGGGCTGAAGGGGTTAAAGGGGGGGTCGCCCCCCCCCCCAGGCTTGGAGGATTTGGGGGGATTTGAGGGGATTTTGGGGAAAGAGGGGTGTAAAATTAGTCGTGCCCCCGTCCCACTGGGGAAACTGAGGCACGGGGCTGGCAGCCCCCACCTCCCCCAGCCCTGTCCCCGGGGGGCCCCTGCAGCCCCCCCCAAGCGGTGTCCCCCATCGTGGCACCCCCTCCCCATCCCCAGCGGGGTGTCCCCGCAACCCCATCCCAGGGGGATGCCCTCAGCCCCCCAGCCATGGGGGTCCCCCCGCCCCCAAGGGGGTCCCTGCACCATCCCATGCCCTCGGGATGTCCCCCCACACCATCCCCGGGATCCCCCCATGTCCCCCAGCACAGTCCCCAGGGGTCCCCCCAGCCGCGGGGGTCACCCCAGCCCCAGGGTCCCCAGTGCCCCCCATCCCCAGGGGTCCCCCCAGCCCCATCGCGAGGGTCCCCCTGCGCCCCCCAGCCCCGCTGGTCCCCCCATCCCTAGGGTCCCCCCGCCCTCCCCAGCCCCGGGGGTCCCCCCAGCCCCGCCCCCTGGCCCGGGGGTCCAGGGCGGCCGCTGACCCGCCCCCCAGAGGAGACGTCCCAGCAGCTGGCCCGGGAGACACTGGAGGAGCTGGACTGGTGCCTGGACCAGCTGGAGACCCTGCAGACCCACCGCGCCGTCAGCGAGATGGCCTCCAACAAGGTGGGGCCCGGGGAGGGGTGGGTGGGGTGGGGTGGGGTGGGATGGGGATGGGGATGGGGATGGGGATGGGGATGGGGATGGGGATGGGATGGGGATGGGGATGGGATGGGGATGGGGTTGGGGATGGGATGGGGATGGGGATGGGGATGGGATGGGGATGGGATGGGGATGGGGATGGGGATGGGATGGGGATGGGGATGGGGATGGGGATGGGGATGGGATGGGATGGGGATGGGATGGGGATGGGGATGGGGATGGGATGGGGATGGGATGGGAATGGGGATGGGGATGGGATGGGGATGGGATGGGATGGGATGGGGATGGGATGGGATGGGGATGGGATGGGGATGGGGATGGGGATGGGGATGGGGATGGGGATGGGGATGGGATGGGGATGGGATGGGGATGGGGATGGGGATGGGGATGGGGATGGGATGGGAATGGGGATGGGGATGGGATGGGGATGGGATGGGATGGGGATGGGATGGGATGGGATGGGGACGGGGATGGGATGGGGATGGGGATGGGATGGGATGGGGATGGGGATGGGATGGGGATGGGGATGGGGATGGGGATGGGATGGGATGGGGATGGGGATGGGGATGGGGATGGGGATGGGGATGGGGATGGGATGGGATGGGGATGGGATGGGGGTGGGGATGGGGATGGGATGGGATGGGGATGGGGATGGGATGGGGATGGGGATGGGATGGGATGGGGATGGGGATGGGGATGGGGATGGGGATGGGGATGGGATGGGATGGGGATGGGATGGGGATGGGATGGGGATGGGGGATGGGGATGGGATGGGGATGGGGATGGGATGGGATGGGATGGGGATGGGATGGATGGGGATGGGTGATGGGGATGGGATGGGAGGGGATGGGGATGGGGATGGGGATGGGGATGGATGGGGATGGGGATGGGATGGGGTATGGGGATGGGGATGGGAGGGATGGGATGGGGATGGGGATGGGGATTGGGGATGGGATGGGATGGGATGGGATGGGGATGGGGATGGGATGGGGAGGGATGGGATGGGATGGGGATGGGATGGGATGGGGATGGGATGGGATGGGGATGGGGATGGGGATGGGATGGGATGGGGATCGGGATGGGATGGGATGGGGATGGGATGGGATGGGATGGGATGGGGATGGGAAGGGATGGGATGGATGGGGATGGGGATGGGATGGGGATGGGGGATGGGGATGGGGATGGGATGGGGATGGGATGGGGATGGGTTGATGGATGGGATGGGGATGGGGATGGGGATGGGATGGGATGGGATGGGGATCGGGATGGAAGGGGAATGGGGATGGGATGGGATGGGGATGGGGATGGGATGGGGATGGGGGAAGGGATGGGGGTGGGGATGGGATGGGAAGGGGGTGGGGATGGGATGGGGATGGGGATGGGATGGGGATGGGGATGGGATGGGGATGGGATGGGGATGGGGATGGGATGGGGATGGGGATGGGATGGGATGGGGATGGGATGGGGATGGGATGGGGATGGGGATGGGGATGGGATGGGATGGGGATAGGGATGGGGATAGGGATGGGGATGGGATGGGGATGGGATGGGGATGGGATGGGGATGGGGATGGGGATGGGGATGGGATGGGGATGGGGATGGGGATGGGATGGGGATGGGATGGGGATGGGGATGGGGATGGGATGGGGATGGGATGGGGATGGGATGGGGATGGGGATGGGATGGGGATGGGATGGGATGGGGATGGGATGGGGATGGGATGGGATGGGGATGGGGATGGGATGGGGATGGGGATGGGGATGGGGATGGGGATGGGGATGGGATGGGGATGGGGATGGGGATGGGGATGGGGATGGGATGGGGATGGGGATGGGATGGGGATGGGATGGGGATGGGATGGGGATGGGGATGGGGATGGGATGGGGATGGGGATGGGATGGGGATGGGGATGGGGATGGGATGGGGATGGGGATGGGGATGGGGATGGGGATGGGGATGGGATGGGGATGGGGATGGGGATGGGGATGGGGATGGGGATGGGGATGGGGATGGGGATGGGATGGGGATGGGGATGGGGATGGGGATGGGATGGGGATGGGATGGGGATGGGATGGGGATGGGATGGGGATGGGATGGGATGGGGATGGGATGGGGATGGGATGGGAATGGGGATGGGGATGGGGATGGGGATGGGGATGGGATGGGATGGGATGGGGATGGGATGGGGATGGGATGGGATGGGGATGGGATGGGGATGGGATGGGGATGGGATGGGATGGGATGGGATGGGGATGGGGATGGGATGGGGATGGGGATGGGATGGGATGGGGATGGGATGGGGATGGGGATGGGGATGGGATGGGGATGGGATGGGGATGGGGATGGGGATGGGGATGGGATGGGGATGGGATGGGGATGGGGATGGGATGGGATGGGGATGGGGATGGGATGGGGATGGGATGGGGATGGGGATGGGATGGGGATGGGGATGGGGATGGGATGGGGATGGGATGGGATGGGGATGGGGATGGGATGGGGATGGGATGGGGATGGGGATGGGGATGGGATGGGGATGGGATGGGGATGGGATGGGATGGGGATGGGGATGGGATGGGGATGGGATGGGGATGGGATGGGATGGGGATGGGGATGGGGATGGGGATGGGGATGGGGATGGGGATGGGGATGGGGATGGGGATGGGATGGGATGGGATGGGGATGGGGATGGGGATGGGGATGGGGATGGGGATGGGGATGGGATGGGGATGGGGATGGGGATGGGGATGGGATGGGGATGGGGATGGGATGGGGATGGGATGGGGATGGGGATGGGGATGGGGATGGGGATGGGGATGGGGATGGGATGGGGATGGGGATGGGGATGGGGATGGGATGGGGATGGGGATGGGATGGGGATGGGGATGGGGATGGGGATGGGGATGGGGATGGGGATGGGATGGGGATGGGATGGGGATGGGATGGGGATGGGGATGGGGATGGGGATGGGGATGGGGATGGGGATGGGATGGGGATGGGATGGGGATGGGGATGGGGAGTGGGAAAGGATGGGGATGGGATGGGTATGGGGATGGGATGGGGATGGGATGGGGATGGGATGGGGATGGGGATGGGGATGGGGATGGGATGGGGATGGGATGGGGATGGGATGGGATGGGGATGGGGATGGGATGGGGCTGGGGCTGGGGATGGGATGGGGCTGGGGATGGGGATGGGGATGGGATGGGGATGGGGATGGGATGGGGATGGGATGGGGATGGGGATGGGGATGGGATGGGGATGGGGATGGGATGGGGATGGGATGGGGATGGGATGGGGATGGGATGGGATGGGGATGGGATGGGGATGGGGATGGGGATGGGATGGGGATGGGGATGGGATGGGGATGGGATGGGGACGGGATGGGGATGGGATGGGGATGGGATGGGGATGGGATGGGGATGGGGATGGGGATGGGATGGGGATGGGGATGGGATGGGGATGGGATGGGATGGGGATGGGATGGGGATGGGATGGGATGGGATGGGGATGGGATGGGGATGGGATGGGATGGGGATGGGGATGGGGATGGGGATGGGATGGGGATGGGGATGGGGATGGGATGGGATGGGATGGGGATGGGATGGGGATGGGATGGGATGGGATGGGGATGGGATGGGGATGGGATGGGGATGGGGATGGGGATGGGGATGGGATGGGGATGGGGATGGGATGGGGATGGGGATGGGGATGGGATGGGGATGGGGATGGGGATGGGATGGGATGGGATGGGATGGGGATGGGGATGGGATGGGGATGGGATGGGATGGGGATGGGGATGGGATGGGGATGGGGATGGGGATGGGATGGGGATGGGATGGGATGGGGATGGGATGGGGATGGGATGGGATGGGATGGGGATGGGATGGGGATGGGATGGGATGGGGATGGGGATGGGGATGGGGATGGGATGGGGATGGGGATGGGGATGGGATGGGGATGGGATGGGGATGGGGATGGGATGGGGATGGGATGGGGATGGGATGGGGATGGGGATGGGGATGGGGATGGGATGGGATGGGGATGGGATGGGGATGGGGATGGGATGGGGATGGGATGGGGATGGGGATGGGATGGGGATGGGGATGGGATGGGGATGGGGATGGGGATGGGATGGGATGGGATGGGGATGGGGATGGGGATGGGGATGGGGATGGGATGGGGATGGGGATGGGGATGGGATGGGATGGGGATGGGGATGGGATGGGGATGGGGATGGGGATGGGGATGGGATGGGGATGGGGATGGGATGGGGTGGGGATGGGGATGGGGATGGGATGGGATGGGATGGGGATGGGGATGGGGATGGGGATGGGATGGGGATGGGATGGGGATGGGATGGGGATGGGGATGGGACAGGGACAGACCCGCCGTCATGTGGGGACAGGGATGGGACCTTCGTGTGACACGGGGTTGGGGCAGGACCCCGGTTCCGCCGTGGGGACGGGGGCAGGGGGCTGGTTCCGCCATGGGGACGCGCACAGGGCACCAGTTCCGCCGTGGGGAGGGGACGGGGGGCTTTGGGCTCAGGGACGGGGGTCTGTGGAGAGCAGGGGGTTGGGGACAGTGGCCGGGGGCTGCGCGGGGTCCCTCGTCCATCGGGGCCGGCGGCTGCTGCCGGTGTCAGGGGTGTTGGTGGCACCGACACCGGTGCCAGCAGCTGTGCCGACGGTTGGGGGGCCCGGGGGGGCCGGGGGGGGCCGGTGGCACCGGCTATTCGGGGTGTTGGTGACGCCGCCAGCGGCGCCGGTGCCTGCGGTTGTGCCGGTGGTGGCGGGTGCTGGTGCTGGAGGCCTGGGTGCAGGATCGTGCCCCTCCCGCGTGTCCCCACGTCCCCGTGGGCCTGTCACACCCCCCCGGGTCATGTGGGGGCGGGCTGGGGGGGCTCTTCCCAGTGGGGGGACACCCCTGGGTGTTCCTGGCCCAGTGTGGGGGGGCCCTGGCCCAGTGGGGGGGCCTGGGGGGGACCAATTCCAGCATGGGGAGACCCCTGGGGGGGTCTGGGGGTCCCCACCTTAGTGGGGTGACCCCCGGGGGTCTCTGTCCCAGTGAAGGGGGTTCTGTGGGGGTCCCTGTCCGGTTGGGGGGTGACCCGTGGGGGGTCCTTATCGCCACACGGGGTCACTCATGGGGCTCCCCATCCCAGTGGGGGGGTCTGGGCCCCAGTGGGGGGGACCCAGGGGTACCTCCCCCAACATGGGGATCCCAAAAGCGCCCCACCCACCCGAACGCCTGGGTCCCCCCCGTGTCCATGGGGGGGGCCGTGGCCGGGGGGGCGGGCTGGGGGGTGGGGGCAGGCCTGGGGGGGCCGTGGCCGGGGGGGCGGGCCGTGGCCGTGGCCGGGGGGGGGCCGTGGGCAGGGCCGGGGGGGGGCGGGGAGGAGCGAGGCCCCGCAGCCCCGCGCAGGCGTGCGGGCCCCCCCCGCCCCGCGCTCCGCGGCCTCCGCAGCCCCGACGGGACCCCACGGCCCCCCCCACCCCGGCACGCCGAGACCCCCCCGGGACCCTCCCCGGGACCCCTCCGCGACCCCCGACCCCCCCCCCCCCCGCCACTTGCGGTCCTCTGCATCCGCCCGCATCCGCCCGCATCCTCCCTCCATCTCTGCCGGACCCTCCCGCACCCCCGTTCCCCCCCCCGCATCTCCCCCCCCAGCACCCAGGACCCCCCCACCCCCCCACCCCTCCAGCACCGCCCAGGACCCCCCCAACCCCCCTCAGCGCCCCCCATCCCTCCGCGTCCTCTCGGCCCCCCCCCCCGCACCCTCCTCATCCTTCCCGCACCCTCCCGCACCCTCCCGCACCCCCCCCCCCCGCCGCCGGGCCCCCCCCCGGCCCCCCCCCCCAAATGGGCTCCCGCTGACCCCCCCCACCACCCCGGGCCGGGGGGGTGCTGCAGGGCCCCAGGGCCGGGGGGGTCCAGCCTTTGGAGCAAGGAGGGGGGGGGGCGATGTGAGGGACCCCCCCGGCCGGTCCCAGCGCCGGGGGGGGGGGAGGGGGCTGGCGGTGCCCTCCCAAGCGGGGGGGGGCCCTGCTCCCCCCCCCCCGGGTCCCACCATGCCACCGCGCCCCACCGCCTCCCCCGGGCCTTAAGAGGGGGTACTCGGGGACGGGAAGGGGGGGGCGACCCCCCCCGGTAAACAGGGACCCCCAGTTCCCTCGGGGAGGCGCGGGGGGGCCCAGCGCCCCCCGGCCGACCCCCCCCCACCCCGGAAAATGCCCTTGGTGGATTTTTTCTGCGAGACCTGCGCCAAGCCCTGGCTGGTGGGCTGGTGGGACCAGGTAATGGGGGGGGGCACGGGGGGGGGCTCGGAGGGGTGGGGGCACGTCTGACCTCCCCCCCCCCCCAATGTCACAGTGGGACCCCCTGAAACGAGCCCTGACCCCCCCTTCCCTGCACCGTGCACCCCCCATGGGGGGGGTCCATTCGGGCCTGTCGGGGGGGGGTGTCGTTTGTACGTTTGGGGGGGGGGAGGCAAGTTTGTATGGTCGGGGGGGGAAGCCCCCCCCCCCCAAATTTTGGGGGGGGGGGGGCGCTGCGCCGTCGCGTAGAGACCCGGCAAACTCATGACATGGGGCGCCAAGTTGAGGGTGGTCCCTGGGGGGGTGGAGGCCCCCCCCCGCGGCACAGCAGGGGTTAAACACGGGCCCCCCCCCCCCCCCGGGGTAGTTGCTATGGAGACTGCGGTTGCCATGGAGACTGGGCGGAGGGTCTTGATTGGCTGAGGGGGGAGGGATGCGGGTGATGCTCTTCATCCCTCCCCCCCCCCCCCCCCCCGTGTTGGGGGCAATGGGGGGGGTAAATGGGGGGAGGAAGCCCCCACCCCCCCACCCCGGGACGCGGGGGCGGGGCCAGAACCCTCGGGGGGGGGCAACGGGGGGTCTGGGGGGGGCAATGGGGGGTCAGTGGGGGGCAATGGTGGGGTCAGTGGGGGGGATTGAGGGGTCAGTTGGGGGGCAATGGGTGGGTCTGGAAGGTTTGGGGGGAATCGGGGGGCAATGGGGGGGTCTGGGGGTTATGGGGGGCAATGAGGGGCCTGGAAGTTTTGGGGGTTATGGGGGTGCAATGGGGGGGGTCTGGGGGTTGGGGGGGGCAGCCCGGACACCGGCGTCCCCCCCTCCCCCGAGTACTGGGGGGGTCTCCCGGGTGCCTGCGTTCCCCGAGGGGGGGGGGGAGAACATGACCCAGGTGGGGCCCCCCCCCCAGCCCCGCTCTGCCCGGGGGTGCCCGGGGTGGGGGTGGGGTGAAGGCCCTGCACCCCCCGGCCCCCCCCCGCCCCGCAGCCGCGGGATGAGTCACTGCGGGGGGGGGAGGGGGGGGGCAGCATCCGGGCCCCGCTCAAGGACAGCGAGGACTCGGGGGGCACCGGGGGTCACCCCCTCCCCCCCGCTGCCGCAGCACCCCCCGGGGCGGGGGGGGCACCCATGGGTGCTCCCGGTGGGAAGGGGCCGTGGGAGAGGGGCTGGGACACCGGCTGGAGGCGCCGGCGGCTCCCAGCGTCCCCCCAGTGCCACCAGTGTCACCCCCCCGTGCTGTGGGGACGTGGGAGGGGCTCCCAGCGTCCCCCCAGTGCCACCAGTGTCACCCCCCCCCGTGCTGTGGGGACATGGGAGGGGCTCCCAGCGTCCCCCCAGTGCCACCAGTGTCACCCCCCCGTGCTGTGGGGACGTGGGAGGGGCTCCCAGCGTCCCCCCAGTGCCACCAGTGTCACCCCCCCCGTGCTGTGGGGACGTGGGAGGGGCTCCCAGCGTCCCCCCAGTGCCACCAGTGTCACCCCCCTGTGCTGTGGGGACGTGGGAGGGGGCCCCGTGCGGAGCCTGTCCCCTTGGCGTTGTCACCCCACCCCTGTCCCCGTCACCTTCCTCACCCCCTTCTTGTCCATCTTCATCCCTGCCCCCTTCCTCATCCTCATCCCCATCCCCTCCCCCACCCAGGCTGGGACCCCCCGGCCCCCCTCAGGGTGTTCGTCCCTCTCCAGGGGTCAGACCCTGGAGCTGGGGGGGGGGTCCCGGGGGTGGGGGGTGATGGGGGGGGTCCTGGGGGGCGGAGGTGATGGGGGGGATCCTGGGGGCAGGGGGTGATGGGGGGGGTCCTGGGGGCAGGGGGTGATGGGGGGGATCCTGGGGGCAGGGGGTGATGGGGGGGTCTGTCCCTCACCCCCCCGCCCCCCCCAGTTCAAGAGGATGCTGAACCGGGAGCTGACCCACCTCTCCGAGATGAGCCGCTCCGGCAACCAGGTCTCCGAGTACATCTCCAGCACCTTCCTCGGTGAGACCCCCGGGACCCCCGCCAGCCCCCCAGGGACCCCCAGGGACCCCCCAGGACCCCCGCCAGCCCCCCAGGGACCCCCGCCAGCCCCCCAGGGACCCCCCGGGGCCCCCAGACACACTGCCAGCCCCCCAGGGACCCCCCGGGACCCCCACCAGCCCCCCGGGACCCCCGCCAGCCCCCCAGGGACCCCCCGGGGCCCCCGCCAGCCCCCCCGGGACCCCCGCCAGCCCCCCAGGGACCCCCAGGGGCCCCCAGACACACTGCCAGCCCCCCAGGGACCCCCCAGGACCCCCGCCAGCCCCCCAGGGGCCCCCAGACACACTGCCAGCCCCCCAGGGACCCCCCGGGACCCCCGCCAGCCCCCCAGGGACCCGCCGGGGCCCCCAGACACACTGCCAGCCCCCCAGGGACCCCCGGGACCCCCGCCAGCCCCCCAGGGACCCCCAGGGGCCCCCCGACACACTGCCAGCCCCCCAGGGACCCCCCGGGACCCCCGCCAGCCCCCCAGGGACCCCCAGGGGCCCCCCGACACACTGCCAGCCCCCCAGGGACCCCCCAGGACCCCCGCCAGCCCCCCAGGGACCCCCCGGGACCCTTGCAAGACGCCCACCATATCCCAGGGACCCCCAGGGAGACCCCACCCACCCTCCCGGCACCCGCGGCCCTGTGCGTGCCCGCGCACGCTTTCTTGCACACACATCCTTTGCACACGCATCCCTTGCACACACATCCTTTGCACACGCATCCCTTGCACACGCATCCCTTGCACACGCATCCTTTCCACACATCCCTTGCACACGCATCCCTTGCACACGCATCCTTTGCACACACATCCCTTGCACACACATCTGTTGCGCACACATCCGTTGCACACGCATCCCTTGCACGCGCATCCCTTGCACGCGCATCCCTTGCACACGCATCCTTTGCACACACATCCGTTGCGCACACATCTGTTGCACGCACATCCCTTGCACACGCATCCCTTGCACGCACATCCCTTGCACACACATCTGTTGCGCACACATCCCTTGCACACGCATCCCTTGCACACGCATCCCTTGCACACGCATCCTTTGCACACACATCCCTTGCACACGCATCCCTTGCACGCGCATCCCTTGCACACGTCTGTTGTACGTGCACCCCATGCGCGTGCATGCTGATGCGTGCTCCCTTGCACACCCACTCCCTCACACACGCCCCCCCCCCCCGCACACCCAGGGGGGCTCCGGGGGGACCCCCAGGCGCGGCGTGGCCGTGTGCCCCGACCCATGTCCGTCTGTCCGTCCGTCCGCCCCCCCCAGACAAGCAGCACGAGGTGGAGATCCCGGCCCCCAGCCCCAAGGAGCGGGAGAAGAAGCGGCGGCAGCCCCCCCCCATGGGGCAGATCAGTGGGGTGAAGAAGCTGCCCCCCAGCTCCAGCCCCGGCGGCTCCAGCGTCCCCCGCTTCGGCGTCAAGACGGACCGGGAGGAGCTGCTGGGGAAGGTGAGGAGGGGGTTCACCGGGACTGGGGGGGGCTGGGAACAAGGGGGGGGGGTCTGTGCTGCGCCCACCCCCCCGCCCACCCCCCCCGCCCCCCAGGAGCTCGACAACCTCAACAAGTGGGGCCTGAACATCTTCCGCGTCTCCGAATACTCCAACAACCACTCGCTCAGCTGCATCATGTACACGATATTCCAGGTGGGGACCCCCCCCAATTCCCCCCGTCCCCCCGCCCCATCTCCCCTACACCCCCCATGCCCCCCAACCCCTCCCACCTCCCCTAAACCCCCCACCCCAACCCACCCCAGCCCCTCTAACCCCCCCAATGCTGTTCCCACCCCCCAATCCCCCCTAAACCTCCAACCCCCTCCCCTAACCCCATCCCATCCCCCACCCCCCAAGCCCCCAATCCCACCCCCCAGCCCAGCCCCCAGCCCCCCTGAACTCCCAATACCATTCCCAACCCCCCACCCCACGCCCAGTCCCCCCAAACCCCCAATCCCATCCCCACCCCACCCCCCACCCCACCTAAACCCCCCAATCCCATCCCACCCCCCCTAACCCCCTCAATCCCAACCCCCACCCACCATCCCCCCATCCCACCCCCCACCCCCCAATCCCCCAATCCCACCCCCCCACCCCCCAAACCCCCCAATTCCATCCCCCACCCCCACCCCCCCATCCCACCCCCCACCCCCCCAACCCCCAATCCCATCCCCACCCCCCGCTAACCCCCCCAATCCCAACCCCCACCCCCACCCCCCCATCCCACCCCCCACCCCCCCAACCCCCAATCCCATCCCCACCCCCCCTAACCCCCCCAATCCCAACCCCCACCCCCACCCCCCATCCCACCCCCCACCCCCCCAACCCCCAATCCCATCCCCACCCCCCGCTAACCCCCCCAATCCCAACCCCCACCCCCCAAACCCCCCAATCCCATCCCCACCCCCCCTAACCCCCCCAATCCCAACCCCCACCCCCAACCCCCCATCCCACCCCCCACCCCCCCAACCCCCCAATCCCATCCCCACCCCCCCTAACCCCCCCAATCCCATCCCCACCCCCCCTAACCCCCCCAATCCCAACCCCCACCCCCCAAACCCCCCAATCCCATCCCCACCCCCCATCCCCCCAATCCCATCCCCCACCCCCCAACCCCCCAATACCATCCCCCCACCCCCACCCCCCATCCCCCCTGACCCCCAGCCACCCCCCCCATCCCCCTCCCCCCGCCCCGACCCCTGGGTGCCCGGGGGGGTGGGGGGTGGGGGCGGGGGGCTGAGCACCCCCCGGCGCAGGAGCGGGAGCTGGTGAAGACGTTCCGGATCCCGGCGGAGACGCTGGTGACGTACGCGGTGACGCTGGAGGGGCACTACCACGCCGACGTCGCCTACCACAACAGCCTGCACGCCGCCGACGTCATGCAGTCCACCCACGTCCTGCTGGGCACCCCCGCCCTCGACGTGAGCACCCGCCGCGCCCCTCGTGGGGCGGGGGGACCCGTCACGGGGCGCGGGGACCCGTCATGGGGCGGGGGGACCTGTCGTTGGGTGGTGGGACCCATCATTGAGTGGTAGAACCCATCGTGGGGCAGGGGGACCCGTCGTTGGGTGGTGGGACCCATCATTGAGTGGTAGAACCCATCGTGGGGCAGGGGACCCGTCGTTGGGTGGTGGGACCCATCATTGAGTGGTAGAACCCATCGTGGGGCAGGGGGACCCGTCGTTGGGTGGTGGGACCCATCATTGGGTGGTGGGACCCATCGTTGGGTGGTGGGACCCATCATTGAGTGGTAGAACCCATCGTGGGGCAGGGGGACCCGTCGTTGGGTGGTGGGACCCATCATTGGGTGGTGGGACCCATCGTTGGGTGGTGGGACCCATCATTGAGTGGTAGAACCCATCGTGGGGCGGGGGGACCCGTCATGGGGCGGGGGGACCCGTTGTTGGGTGGTGGGACCCATCATTGAGTGGTAGAACCCATCATGGGGTGGGGGGACCCGTCGTTGGGTGGTGGGACCCATCATGGGGTGGGGGGACCCATCGTGGGGCAGGGGGACCCGTCGTGGGGCGGGGGGACCCATCGTGGGGCGGTGGGACCTGTCGTTGGGCGGTGGGACCCATCATTGAGTGGTGGGACCCATCATGGGGCGGGGGGACCCATCATTGAGTGGTGGGACCCATCGTTGAGTGGTGGGACGCAGTCATGGGGCGGGGGGACCCGTCGTGGGGCGGGGGGACCCGTCATTGAGTGGTGGGACCCATCATAGAGTGGTAAAACCCATCGTTGGGTGGTGGGACCCAGTCATGGGGTGGGGGGACCCGTCATTGGGTGGTGGGACCCATCGTTGGGTGGTGGGACCCAGGCATGGGGTGGGGGGCGGTCGAGGCCCCCAGATGTTGGGGTCCCTGAGGTCCAGGGCGCCCCGACCCCGGGGTCCCTATCTGCCAGCGCCCCGAATCGTTGGGGTCCCGGGGTGCTGGGTGCTGCGATCCTGGGGGGTCCCCGGAGATCGGGGGGGGGTCCCTGGGTGCCGCGTCCCCAGCGTCGGGGTCTGGGGGTGCTGGGACGTCTGGGGGCCCGAGGCCTGCGGGGGGGGAGCGACTTTTGGGGTGCCCCAGCGGGGAGCCGGGGCTTTGGGGTGCAGTTTTGGGGTGCCGGGTTCTGGGGTGCCCATTCTGGGGTGGCAGTTCAGGGGTACCAGGTTCCAGGGTGCAGTTCTGGGACGCGGGGTTTGGGGGCGCAGTTTCAGGGTGTGGGGTTGGGGTGTGGGGTTGGGGGCGCAGGGTTGGGGGGCGCGGGGTTGGGGGGCGCGGGGTTTGGGGGCGCAGTTTTGGGGTGCAGGGTTGGGGGCGGGGTTGGGGGTGGGGTTGGGGGGCGTGGGGTTGGGGGGCGCAGTTTTGGGGTGCAGGGTTGGGGGCGGTGTTGGGGTGCGGTGTTGGGGTGCGGTGTTGGGGGGCGGTGTTGGGGGGCGGTGTTGGGGGGCGCGGGGTTGGGGGGTGCAGTTGGGGGGCGCAGTTGGGGGGTGTGGGGTTGGGGGGTGGGGTTGGGGGGCGCAGGGTTGGGGGCGCAGGGTTGGGGGGCGCAGTTGGGGGGCGTGGGGTTGGGGGGTGTGGGGTTGTGGGGCGGGGTTGGGGGGCGCAGTTGTGGGGCGGGGTTGTGTGGCGGGGTTGTGGGGCGGGGTTGTGGGGCGGGGTTGGGGGCGGGGTTGGGGGGCGGGGTTGGGGGCGCGGTTGTGGGGCGGGGTTGGGGGGCGGGGTTGTGGGGCGGGGTTGGGGGGCGCAGTTGTGGGGCGGGGTTGTGGGGCGGGGTTGTGGGGCGCGGTTGTGGGGCGCGGTTGGGGGGCGGTTGTGGGGCGGGGTTGGGGGGCGCTGAGGCGCGGTTGCGGTGCCGCAGGCCGTGTTCACCGACCTGGAGGTTCTGGCTGCCCTTTTCGCCGCCGCCATCCACGACGTCGACCACCCCGGGGTCTCCAACCAGTTCCTCATCAACACCAGTGAGTGCGGCCGCGGGCACCCCAGCGCCTTGCACACCCACCGCCTTGCACACCCACCGCCTTGCACCCCCACCGCCTTGCACACCCACCGCCTTGCACCCCCACCGCCTTGCACACCCACCGCCTTGCACACCCACGGCCTTGCACACCCACCGCCTTGCACCCCACCGCCTTGCACACCCACCGCCTTGCACACCCACGGCCTTGCACACCCACCGCCTTGCACCCCACCGCCTTGCACACCACCGCCTCCGCCTTGCACACCCACCGCCTTGCACCCCCACCGCCTTGCACACCCACCGCCTTGCACACCCACGGCCTTGTACCCCCACCGCCTTGCACACCCACGGCCTTGCACCCCAGCGCCTTGCACACCCACCGCCTTGCACA